>NC_045973.1:28476449-28787777 GCF_010909765.2 Amblyraja radiata
AGCCATGTCTCCGTAATGGCCACGATATCATAACTATATATACTTAATTGCACCGTTAATTCATTTATCTTATTTCGAATACTCCGTGCATAAAGCACTTTCAGATGATTTTTACTACCCTTCCTTTCCGTTTTTGCCCCTTTTACATCTAGAGCTTTATCTTCACACATTCTGGATCCTCCTGTCACATTTTGATTTTCCGTTTCCCCACTGATACCCTGCTCTATTTCCTCTACCCCTGCCATTATTACCCCCCTTGATACCTCCCCCCCGCTACTTAGTTTAAAGACCTCTCTACTGCCCTAGTTATATGATTTGCCAGGACCCCAGTCCCAGCACCGTTCAGGTGAAGTCCGTCTTTACAGAACAGATCCCCCCTGTCCCAGTACTGGTGCCAGTGGCCCAAGAAACCAAACCCATTTTTCCCACACCAGTCTTTGAGCCACGCATTCAGCTTTTTAATTTTACGTACCCTCGCCGATTTGGCCCGTGGCTCAGGTAGCAATCCGGAGATCAGTACCCTCGAGGTTCTGCTTTTTAATTTATTCCCTAACTGCTCAAACTCCTTCAGCAGATCCTCCTTCCTCGTCCTTCCTATATCATTGGTCCCCACATGGACCACGACCACTGGATCCTCCCCCTCCCTCTGCAAATTTCTCTCCAGCATCGCAGAGATATCCTTAACCCTAGCACCGGGTAGGCAACACAGCCTTCGGGACATGTTCTGCTGGCCGCAGAGAACCTTATCTACCCCGCGAATAATACTATCCCCTATCACAACGGCATTTCTTCTAACTCCCCCCTCTTGAATGGCCCCCTGATCCACGGTGCTGCAGCCAGGTTGCTCATCCCTCCCACAGCCCCTGATCCCGTCCTCACATTGAGTAAGAGCCTCGGTCATGCTCGTCAGGGACAAGGGCTGTGGCTCCTGCCGCATCTCCTCCTGGTTCCCCCTACCTGCCTCGCTTATGGCCACACCTTCCTTTCCTTGCTCACTAACTACTGAATTAGTTAAACTGGTCGGTGTGACCATCCCCTGGCACAAAACATCCAGGTAATACTCCCCCTCCCTGATGTACCGCAGCGTATGAAGTTGGGTCTCCAGCTCATCAATGCGGAGCTCGAGTTCCGCTAGCCTCAAACACTTACTGCAGCTGTAGGGATCTTCTACTTCAATGGTGTCGACAAATTCCCACATCTCACAGTATTGGCACATCTCCTGGCCGCCCATCTTATATAAGTAATTAACTGGTCCTATTTAAGAATCCCCTACCCGGATTACTGTATTGATACACCCCTTATTTATATAATCCTACCTCCTATAAATGGGAAAGTACTCACCCCAGCCGTAAATTACCTACTGGTTTGGCTGTCTAGTGGTAATTCCGTCCGCTCTTCCTGTCTGGTCCACTGCTCCCTTGCAGTGCGTGGCAAACCTCTTAGCCTCTGTTAGCCTCTCGAGCCGCGGCTCCGTCCGTCCTCCCTCAGCGACAGCCCGGGCCGCACCTGTGGCACCGCGGTCGTGACGTCCCTTCCGTTCCTGCAGAGCCTTCCTGTCCTGGGCGGAGTCTGCAGGTAATCCACATCCCAAAGACTTGCAGGTTTGTAGGATAATCAGCCTTTGTAAATTGCCACGAGTGTGTAGGGAGTGGTGGGAAACGTTGGATAACATAGAAGTAGTGTGAACAGGTGATCGATTGTCATGCTCAGTGGGCCGAAGGGCCTGTTTCAATGCTGTATCTTTCCATCGAGGGGGGGATCCTCTCACCTTTAGTGGGATCATGAGGGATAAATATTTTACAGATAGGGTGGTTGGTGCGTGGACCGAGCTGCCAGAGCAGGTAGTTGAGGCAGGTGCTATCGCAACGTTTAATAAGCATTTAGACAGGTACATGGATAGGATAGGTTTGGATAGGGATATGGGCCAAAACACAGGCAGGTGGGATTAATGTAGATGGGACATGTTGGTGGGTGTGGACAAGTTGACCCAAGGGGCCTGTTTTCACACTGTATGACTCAATGAATCAAGTTCAACTCAAGTACAATAGGTAGAGCAAAGGGGTAGATACAGAGTGCAGACTATAGTTCCCAGCATTGTAGCGTGTCAGTATGGCAGCCAGAGACGGAAACCGCTGTCAAAACATGGAGGGGACAGGGGGGACTGTATTTCTTGGCGGCCGCGTGCGCATGCGCACTCTCACACACATGCGCGCGCGAGGCTTCTGAGGCTCAATCCAGCGCTAAATGCAGTTTAACTCTGCCTGTCTCACCGGGTTAACTACAGCCCTGTCTGGACTGACGGGATACCAGCGCTGCTTCTCCACGCTGGCCATATTTCCCGCAAGTCCAGGAAGGGTTGTTAGCTCACCTGGCGGGACAGGCAGAGATAGCTCGGTTTAGCGCTGTTTCTCTGCGCTGGCCCGTCTGACTGCCGACCAAAGATCCTATAGCGGAGGATCTTTGCTGCCGACCTCTCTGGCCACCCGTGGGGGGGGGGGGGGGCAGGCACTCGGGTGGGGACGGGACAGCGCCGGAGACCCGGCCGGGATCGATCCTGGCTGCGGATGAAGCGCAGGTCTGTGCCACGTCTCCCTCCTCGAATCACCGCACTCTATCACTCCGACCTCTGTGTGGAGTCTGCACATTCTCTCTGTGAGGGCGTGGGTTTCCTCTGGGTGCTCCGGTTTCTTCCCACATCCCAAAGACGTGCGGGTCGGTGGGTTAATCGCCACGGGGTAAAGTAAATCCAGTGTGTAGCTGGGTGGTAGGAATTAAGGGAGATTAAAATAGAGGTTATCAGAACTTGATGAACGGTGGGTGTGAAGTTGATGGTATGGAGGTCCTGTTTCCATGCTCAGTAACCCACAGTTAACTGCCCAAAGTGGCCAAGGATTGACTCTAGTTCAATCACAGTTTGTTACAGTGCCTGGAAAATGCTGCCAGGGAAAGTGGTGGGAGCAATAGTCACAATAGTGCCACTTAACAGGCATTTAGACAGTCGTGCAGGGAATAAAGGGATATGGATCACGTGCAGGCTGACAGGGTTTATTTAAATCAGCATCAAGGCTGGCATAGACGTGGTGGGCCGAAGGGCCTGTTGCTGTGCTGTACTGTTCAATGCTCGAATCCCATGGCCATTTTAAGGAGACAATGTGTGGCTGCGTCGTTCCTTCCTGAGATTTATCCAAAGCCCTTTAGTCAGTGATTCTATTAGGATACGCTTCAGCAAGAACCACAGGGATGTCAGCCAGAACGCGATTCAGAGTACAGTTCAAGATCACTAGAGCATGAAGGAGGAATGGAAACACAGCGGGTCAAGTGGACAGAAAGGGATTGGATTGTTAATTCTGTGTGGCAAAGAAATGAATTCAATATTGGCTTTTTTCAAGAGGACTTCTAAACAAGCCAGTTAGTTTGACCTGCCTTCCCCTTGCTACTTCAATTCTTTTCAACCCAATCCACTCACTGCCAGCTCTACCTCTCCTTTTCTCTCTATACCATCCGCAGTCCGAGGGCCCTTGCAGTTATTTACCTTCCTCCAGCTCTGAAAAGGACACAAAGTGTTGGAGTAACTCAGGGGGACAGGCAGCGTTGCTGGGGAACATGGAAAGGTAAAGTTTTGGGTCTGTCGGCCTGAAGAAGGGTCCCGACCCGAAACGTTACCTCTCCATGTTCTCCAGAGATGCTCCTTGACCTGCTGAGTTACTCCGGCACTTTGTGTCCTTTTGTGTTTAACCAGCATCTGGAGTTCTTTGTTTCTTGGACTTATGCAATGATACTCTATCACTCAGTAATCCCTTACTCGGTTATTGCAGGCAATTGGAAATAATGGACATCATTCCCCCACCATAGTCGAATATAATGTGGGTTTGCTGTATTTCAGCCAAATCTACAACAGAAGACGAGATGCAAGCATGTGATTTTTGTCTGATCTCTGTTTGATCCCAGCCTCTTAGTAGTGGGGAAAATGTCAGGGGGCATAGGTTTTAAGTCATTGGCAGAACGTAAGGTTAGGTTGTGTTGCTCTTCGTAGCTCTTTTTCAACCAGCACAGATCAGTGGGCTGAATGGCCTCCAATGGCAAGATACATTTTCTACAATATTATGCTCCTTTGATGTATATCCCAAAGCTGACATAGAGCCATAGAGCTTTACAACTTGGAAACAGCCCATCGGCCCAACTTGCCCATACTGACCAATGTGTCCCATCTACATTAATTCCACCTACCTGCATTTGGCCCATGTCCAAACATCCTATCCATGTACTTGTCTAAATGTTTCTTAAACGTTGTGATAGTACCTGTTTCAATTACCTCCTCCGGCAGCTCGTTCCATACACCCACCACCCTTTGTGTAAAAAAGTTACCTCTCAGGTTCCTATTAAATCTTTAATTAACCTTCACCCTCACCTTAAACATATGTCCTCTGGTTCTTAATTCCCCAACTCTGGGCAAGAGACTGTGTTTTTCCAATCTATTCCTCTTACGATTTTGTACACTTCTATAAGATCACCCCACATCCTTCTGCGTTCCAAAAAATAGAGTCCTGGCCTGCTCAACTACACCCTATAGCTCAGGCCCTCGAGTCCTGAAAACATCCTTGTAAAACTTCTCTGCACCCTCTCTGGCTTGACAACATCTTTCCTATAATCTGGTGCCCAAAAACTGAACACTGTACTCTTTAAATGTGGCCTCACCAACGTCTTAAGTATAACATAACCCGCAACTTCTATACTCAATACTCTGACTCATGAGGCCAATGTGCCGAAAGCCTTTTTGACCACCATATCATCTGCCTCCTTTGCATTAATTTATTGTACAGTATATCATGCCACTCAAGGTTTTAATTCTGGTGTTACCTGTAGGTGGTAGTTCTGTTCATTCTCCAACCTAGTCTGTCTCTGCCCCAGTAGTCTCTGTGAAAGAGAGAAGGCCAAACAAGTCTCTGAGATCACTCAGAGATAATCTGCTGCTTGCAGATTTTTAATTTCCGGCTACATTTCAGTGTGTGGATGATCCGAGTTGTTATCTCAGCTTTTAAATATTGGATTTGGAAATGGAATGGAAATTCTCACACAATTTAGCACTTAGAACTTACAAGGTGGGACAGTCCAGCACAGGTACAGGCCCTTCAGCCCACAATGTCCGTGCCGAACATGATGCTAAATTAAACTAATGTCTGCCTGCACATGATCCAAATCCCTCCATTCCCTGCATATCCATGTGCCTATCTTAAAGCTTCTTAAAAACCACTGTCAATTCTGCCCCCACAACCACCCCTGGCAGCGCGTTCCAGGCACTCTGCTCTCTGTATAAAGAACTTGCCCCGCACATCTCCTTCTAACTTTGCCTCTCTCTCCTTAAAGTGCGCCCTCTACCTTAATCCACACTGGGATTAAGGTTCTGCCCAAAGATCTAAGATCTTTGGTTCTGCCTGTATACTCTATCTGACAACTTTATATATCTATCAGGTCCGATAGTCCCGCCGATATTCTCAATAGGCTTAATTTTAGATTAAACTAGCGCGGAAACATCCAAAACCGCAAGCAATTTCACAGAATTGTGGACGTAGCCCAGACCATCATGCAAACCAACCTCCCTTCCATTGACTCCATCTACTCTTCATGCTACCTCGGCAAGGCCACCAGCATAATACTCCCCTCTCCCATTAGGCAAGAGGTACGGAAGTTTAAAAACGCATACTCCAGATTCAGGTACAGTTTCTTCCCAGCTGTTATCAGGCAACGGAACCGTCCTCTCACCACTAAATGTTATTCCCTTTATCCTGTATCTGTACACTGTGGACAGCTCAATTGTAATCATGTATAGTCTTTCTGCTGACTGGATGGCACCCAACAAAAATATTTTCACTGTACCTCGGTACACGTGACAATAAACTGAAACAAAACTACTTTCTGACCCGCTGGGAATACGGCACATTGGTGTGATTTCAGTGGTCAGCTCGATAAATAAACTCATTTTTGCAGCTGAAACACACCACAAATAAGGGAACATGTTGCACACCGAGGCGATATTGTTCAAAACAACAGTCTCCCTTCAACGCTTTTCACTCTACGGTAGGGCAGGTGTTTGAAGAATTCTACAAAGCTGCAGAACAAAGACTTGCAAATTGCTTTTCTTTGTCTCTGCTCTGTAGAAGTAACAACCCCATGCACAAAGCTTCTCCCGAAAGCAGCACAACATTGAGCAGCATTCCAGGTTATTCGTGACTTGATTAGTTTGAGGAAGGATTTCAATGTGCAAGGCAGTGCACGCTTCTGGCTTATTCCGCCAGCATTAGGATTTAAACATCTACTTTCCCCGAGATAGAGAGAATTGTCAACTTCATCATTTTGTGTTTCCTTCCTGTCACCGCAGGGCACATTATTCAGTTGATGCCTGATCTTCTCGACAACATTCGCTCCCTTCGGGATGCTGCGGAGGAGAGGATAAAGGACGGCAGGTTGGGAGAAACAGATTTTGACACTGTGGTGATGAAGGGGCTGAGATGGATCAACACACAATGACAATAAGGGAAGTTCGGGCTGGCTGTTCAACTTGTATGCATGACTGTGATAACTTGCGATGACAAAACTTGAGCTCCCTGTCGCCCTGCTCACAATCCACGCTCTATTCTACGAAAGACAAAATGTAAACTAATAATAATGCAGGAAAGGAAGGAAAGGAACATTTCTTCACCAAACCCTTTAGAAAGGGAATCGAAACAACTCCAAAGATCACTCAAAACGTGGATTAATGTTGTAGGGGACACTTATATAGTCACACAGTGTGGAAACAGGCCCTTCAGCCCAACTTGCTCATACCGGCCAACATGCCCCATCAGCACTAGCCATCTGCCTGTGTTTGGCCCATATCTCTCTAAACCTGTCCTATCCATGCACCTGTCTAAATGCTTCTTAAACATTGCCATAGTACCTGCCTCAACAATCTCCTATGACTTCTTTCATTCAAGATAATCCCTACCATAGGTTATTTGGTGTGTGACTCATAGATCATAGAATGGTACAGCAGAGAAACTGAGCCAACAATGTCCATACCTGTTACGACTCCCGAATGCAAGTACTTCAGAGCCGCGTAACACAAGTCAAAAACCAGGTTCAAGTTCAAAAACAGTTTTAATTATTCATTGGAACACAAAACCCAAACCTGATTTTAAACAACCCAGTCAGGGATATGGATGAACTGACAAACAATTTAACAATGCTCCAGCCAGCCACGTAATGGGCCGTCGAACCGGAGACTCTAAAACCTGCCTAAAGAGATATAACCCTGAAACAAAATACACGAAAACTCTAAGGTCAGCCCTTATCCGTCCCAATTCAATATCTGTTAACAAGGAATGGTGAAAGTACACAAAGTTCTATGCCATGTGGCCAGGCTTTCCTCGGCTCACACCAGCAGTCTGCTCATCAGTCAGGGTCTATGAAGAAGAGAGAGAATCCTGGGAAGCTCTGGTATTTATGCTTCAGATGAGTCACCCGTCACCTGACGCAGCTTGGCCAATCGGGTACAGGAGCCTTTTAACCCCTTGATTCCAGACTCACAGCCACGAGGCCTGTACTTGGGAGAGAAACAGAGAAAGGTAAGTACATAGCATTCACCAGGAGGGGGAAGCGCCTAACACCCCCACCCAAAGATACTGAATAAGTTTCTGAAAATGAACTAAAAAAACACCACCAAATTTCAGCAACTATTCAGTAGCACAGACATCTGAGAAGGCACATCCGAGAACAGTGACCCATTTGACTTCACCAAAGCAAGCAGGTCACCCCGCTGACTTCCAGTCAAATGAGACAACCGCAAGGGAAGCGTCTCAAAAGCCTCAGAGTTACTCAGCTTTCCCTGCGTCACTGCCACAGACAACCGTGCCTCCCCCACATCACCACCCGTGTCAGGGGGCAGCACCACTGCAGCCAAAACAGGCTTAGACGAAACCGAAGGACATAGCTCCGACCCATCAACCTCCACAGGCTCCTGCTCATGGTACTGTTTCATCATGTTGACATGACAGAGCTGAGTCTTACGCCTCCGATCAGGGGTACCAATAACGTAATCCCTCTCACCAAAGGTACACAAAATTGCTGGAGGAACTCAGCGGGTGCAGCAGCATCTATGGAGCGAAGGAAATAGGCGACGTTTCGGGCCGAAACCCTTCTTCAGACCTTCTCACCAACCTTCTTAACCACCTGATAGGGACCGCTATGCCGAGCCTGCAGACTGGAACCAGGAATAGGCAACAACACCAGGACCTTGTCACCTGGAGAAAAATTCCTACTAGAAGCCTTCCTGTCGAACCAGTCCTTCATCCTAGACTGAGCAGAGGCAAGATTACCCATTGCCGGTTCGCATGCCCTCCTCAGTCTAGAGCGAAAAGTACAGACGTGGTCTAAAATACTACGTTTTGTATCCTCCTGCAACCATTTCTCCTTCAGGACCCTCAACGGACCACGTACAGAATGCGCGAACACCAGGTCAGCAGGACTGAACCCTAAAGACTCCTGCACGACCTCACGCACCGCAAACATAACTAGATGAACCCCCTCATCCCAGTCTTTTTCAAACTCCAGGCAGTAAGTCTTCAACATAGATTTCAAAGTCTGGTGAAACCTCTCGAGAGCTCCCTGGCTCTCAGGATGATACGCACTGGAGTAACAATGCTTAATATCTAACAACTTCATTACCTGACCAAAAACCTTCGACATGAAGTTGGTACCTTGGTCACTCTGCACAACCTTGGGCAAACCGAACAACGAAAAAAACTTTGTGAGAGACTTAACAATTGCAGGGGCAGTAATTCTATGCAAAGGGACCACCTCCGGAAAGCGGGTAGTCGCACACATAATTGTTAATAAAAACTTGTTGCCCACCCTTGTCCGAGGTAGAGGGCCCACACAATCAACTAGAATCCGCTCAAACGGCTCACCGACCACAGGGATTGGATATAAAGGCGCAGGAACAATCGATTGGTTCGGCTTTCCTGCCACCTGGCAAATGTGACAACACCTGCAGTGCTGTTTCACGTCCTTTTTCAACCCTGGCCAAAAAAAATTCCGTAAGATGCGGTCATACGTCTTATTGACCCCCAAATGTCCACCCAGAGGACCATCATGAGCCAAACAGAGTATCTCGTCCCCATACCGACAAGGCATCACAATCTGATCAACCACGCTCCAATCATCATGCCCAGATATATCCAAGGGAGACCACTTTCGCATCAGTAAGCCATCCCTTAGAAAATACCCCTTTGCTGTGGAATCCATATCCCCCTCAGGCACTGCGCAGTCGAACAGATCAGATAAACCTGGATCACTCTTTGCTCCTCAACCAGCCGGTCACGTGACAATGACACCGGCACATTTCCAGACACTATCCCATCTTGAGATGGAGAAACACCCTTCACAACACAGGATCTATCATCCTGATCCCCAAAAATGCTCTCACTCAGGTCCACCACATCCTCAAACTTCGCCTGGCTCTTAGCCATAGCCCTCGTGACAGCACAAGCTGCGAAGACCCTTGGATGCTGCATAGCCAATCTATCAGGACTCTGTACCATCGGAACAGCCGTCACCTCAGGAGTGACTAAAACTCTACCTCCTGCCAAGTCATTCCCCAAAATCACAGAAACTCCCCCAACGGGAAAACACGGCCGTAACCCAACAGTTACCCGGCCTGAAACCAACTCGGACTCGAGACGCACGGTATGCAAAGGCACTACCATGTCATCCATCCCGAATCCTACCACTGGGACACTTGACCCAACCGATGATTCCCCAAAAAACGGCAGTACACCATCCAATATAAAGGACTGAGTAGCACCAGTATCACGCAAGATGGATACTGGAACTCTATCACCCCCATCCTCTAGAGAAACAAAACCATTCATGATGAACGCAAAATAATTCCTACACTCATCAGACTCAGGCACCTCAGGTACGACAGGTGCCTTCTGTGTACCCACCAAAGCCACAGGCTTTGCATTTTTCTGCTTCAGAACGGGACACGACTTTAACATGTGCCCTCTCCCTCTACAATAGTAGCACACAGGACCTTCATTAGTCCTCACATTTCCGTCAACCTTATCAGCTCGGACCTCCCCCTGTATCAACGTGCTGCCACTTGCAGGCACAGAAACAGCTTTGACACTGCCACCGGCGACACCACCACGATCAACCGGCCGTGCACCAAAACTATAAGATCGCCCAACAAAATCAGATTTATGAGTCAATACATACTCATCTGCCAACACCGCAGCCTTAGACACCTCATTCACCTTCTGCTCATTAAGGTAAGTAGTAACCCTCTCAGGGAGACAGTTCTTAAAGTCTTCCATAATCATCAAGGCCCGCAGTAGCTCAAAATCCTTCACTCCTTGAGAAGCGCACCACCTGTCAAAAAGTGCCTCCTTCTCCCTAGCAAACTCCACATAAGTCTGACTATCAAACTTCCTAAAGCGCCGGAACTTCTGCCGGTACGCCTCTGGAACTAATTCATAAGCCCTTAATACTGTAGACTTCACACACTCATAGTCCAGACTGCTTTCAACAGATAAAGACGAGTACACCTCCCGTGCTTTACCCACAAGGACACACTGTAATAGCAAGGTCCACACGTCCCTAGGCCACTTCAGGGACAAAGCCACCCGTTCAAACACTGTGAAATACTTGTCCACATCCTTCTCACGAAACGGGGGAACCAGGCGGATGTTCTTGCTCATATCAAACTCCCGTTCCCTAGAAGAAAACCGGGAATTATCTATTTCTTTTTCCCGCAGCTGAAATTCAGCCCTTTTGGTTTCCTCCTCAAGCTCAAGCCGTTTCATTTCAAGAACATGCATGAGCTCTTTCTCTTTTAACAAAGAGGCAATTCTCTGTGACTCAAGCTCCATCTCCTTCAGTTTAATGACGGCCTCCATGTTCTGAACTGGCTGAACAGAAGGTGGGGGACTGTCTGCACCACCAGGCAAAACCCCAGCCTCCACCAACGCAGCCCACAACTCCGATTTAATGGAGTGTTTCTTTGAATGCTTGTCAATAGTCACGGCATAGTTCTCAGCCAGCAAAATCAAATGCTCCTTCGTACATCTATCAAACAACTCCTGACTAGGAGCCTCAACAAATTCTTTCACCTTAAATTCCATTTCTAATGTAGCACCAAACCACCAGCTAAAACTTGGGCACTAATGCTACCACAAACAGGGAAGAAAAAATTCCCTCACAACACACAGACTTCCTCAGTCCAGAAGCCTACCAAAAAACCCCCCTAAAAACGTCTAGGGTCCTCAAATCCCGGACGAGCCCCCATTTTGTTACGACTCCCGAATGCAAGTACTTCAGAGCCGCGTAACACAAGTCAAAAACCAGGTTCAAGTTCAAAAACAGTTTTAATTATTCATTGGAACACAAAACCCAAACCTGATTTTAAACAACCCAGTCAGGGATATGGATGAACTGACAAACAATTTAACAATGCTCCAGCCAGCCACGTAATGGGCCGTCGAACCGGAGACTCTAAAACCTGCCTAAAGAGATATAACCCTGAAACAAAATACACGAAAACTCTAAGGTCAGCCCTTATCCGTCCCAATTCAATATCTGTTAACAAGGAATGGTGAAAGTACACAAAGTTCTATGCCATGTGGCCAGGCTTTCCTCGGCTCACACCAGCAGTCTGCTCATCAGTCAGGGTCTACGAAGAAGAGAGAGAATCCTGGGAAGCTCTGGTATTTATGCTTCAGATGAGTCACCCGTCACCTGACGCAGCTTGGCCAATCGGGTACAGGAGCCTTTTAACCCCTTGATTCCAGACTCACAGCCACGAGGCCTGTACTTGGGAGAGAAACAGAGAAAGGTAAGTACATAGCATTCACCAGGAGGGGGAAGCGCCTAACAATACCAAAGTAAACTAATCTCCTCCGCCTGCACATGATCCATATCCATGTTTCCTGCATATCCATGTGCCTATCCTGTGCCACTCTCAGCTTCCTACATTCCAGCGCAAAAAAAGTCTCAGCCTATCCAGCCTCTCGCTGAAGCCAGGTATAAAGAATGGTCCTGTCCCAAAATGTTGTCTGTGCATTTCCCTCCACAGATGCTGCCTGTCCTGTTGCATTCCACCAGCACTTTGTGTTTTGCTCAGTAATCAACATATTTGCCTAATATTCAGGAGGCTACAATGATTGGGAGGCAGACTCTGACGAAGGGCCCCGACCTGAAACATCACCTATCCATGTTCTTCAGGAATGCTTCCTGACCCGCTGATATACTCCAGTTTTTTGTGTCTATCATTGATTTAGGAGTGCGTTCAAATCCCCCTGGCAGCTGATCAATTAAATTCAGGTAGTTAAATAAATCTGCAATAAAAAATAGTCCCTTTAACAGTAAACATAAAACTACAGGGTTGTCATAAAAATCCATCTGGTTCACTAATGTTCTTCCAGAAAAGAAACCTCCCATTTTGGGTTTGGCCCTGACATGGGTGTTCTTAATGTCAAGTTAGTCACAGAGTCATACAACACAGAACAAGGCCCTTCAGCCCAGTTTGCCCATGCTGACCTGTTAATCCTGACTAAATTGGACCAGTCAGGACTTCAAAATGGGGTTAAGTGTCAGGGCTTGCTGGGAGATGTGCTCAAATTCGGAATGCTCTCTGCAGAGCTTGGACAAGCTGCGAGAGGTGACAGAGAGTCTGGAACTTAGATACAATTCATATGCAAAGGGTAGGGAGCCTTGCAAGCCTTGTCAATCTGAAACCAAATGCATAGAATGGATTGGGTGGTTGCAAACTAGATATACATTTTGTAAATAGCTTGTAAATAATGTTGCAGAATCTGACTGCAGGATGTTTATTGGATGGGGTGTTAAGCCTTGCCTGAGAGTTTTGTTAATCAGGGCAAATGTTTCAATAGTTGACTTCATCTCGAAGTCCGTTGCGAATACAATGTATTGAACTGTTGTTACATTGGGTTTTGGAAACGTCTGTTATGTATGGGGTTAATTGATATCTGTAATTGGGTAATTGGAAGACAACCCTCCCGTGTGGTTCAGCCCTCAGGTTCGCGGGGCATATAAAAGGCCGTGATCACGAGGCTCGAGTTCGATCTTCTGGAGAACTTCTGGAGTGTCTCCGTCTGCGCGAGGCCTAGAGGGCTTGAACAGATAGACACAGGGATCGAACCCGCTGTGGGGAATAGGTACAGTGTTTAATCTGTGACTCGCTTTTGGTAAAAATAAAATGTAGTTATTTCAAGTGCTTGATTCAGTGTTTTTACTGTAACTAGACTGGTGGGAAGCTCAGAAACGAGCAATTATCAGACCAAGATGCAGATCAATGGTTCAATGGTACTGATAATTGCTCCTTTCTAAACTTCCCCCCAGTCTAGTTTCAGTCAAAACACTGAATCAAGCACTTGAATCAACTAAATTTTATTTTACCAAAAGCACATCACAGATCACACACCGTGCCTATCCCACCGCAGGTTCGATCCTTGCATCTATCTGTTCAAGCCCTCTGGGCCTCGCGCAGACAGGGGCACTCCAGAAGGGTATGCGGTCCTGAACGCTTTTCCAGAAGATTGACGTTGAGCCTCATGATCACAGACTTTTATATGTCCCGCGAACTCGAGGGCCGAACCACAGTGGTTCGGTGGTCGGTGGTCTCTTAATCACCCAATTACAAATATCGATTAACCCCATACATAACAGGCATTTCCCTAACCCAATGATACAACAGTTCAATACATTGTATTCACAACGGACTTCGAGATGAAGTCAACTTGGAAACATTTACCCCGATTAACAGGAATCTCAGACAAGGCTCAACACCCCATCCAATCAACACTTAGCATAGTCAGACTCTGCAACATTATTTACAAACTATTTACGAAGTGTATGTCTGGTTTGCAGCCACCCAATCCATTCTATGCATTTTGTACCAGATTGACAGGACTTGCAAGACTTCCCATTCTTTGCTTGTAAATTGTATCTAAGTTCCAGACTCCCTGGCACCTCTCACAGCCTGTCCCAGCTCTGCAGAGAGCAATTCCAATTTGACCAAATCTCCCAGCAACCCTGAAACTTAACCCCATTTTGAAGTCCTGGCTGGTCCAATTTAGCCAGGATTAACAGTACTTTATTATCATATGTACCATTTCACTGTTGTATACAGTTCAGTACAAGTATTATTGTCACATGTACCGAGGTACAGTGAGAAGCTGTTTGGTGGCGTGCTATTCAGTCAGTGAAAAGGTTATGTATGATTACAATTAAGCCACCCACAGTGTACAGGTACGGGATAAGGGAATAATGTTTAGCCCAAGGTCAGGTCCGATAGAAGATAGCCCAAGGGTCTCCAATGAGGTAAATGGCAGGTCAGGACCACTCTCTGGCTGCTGGTAGGATGAAGCATAGGTTTGAAAGGGAAAAATAGATCAGCCATGATTGAATGGCATAGCAGACTTGATGGGCTGAATGTCCCAGTTCTGCTTCTATATCTTTTGGTCTTACGGTTTTGTTAAAAATGGGCATAAATGATTTTGTTATTTCCTCAACAAGGAGCTTTTATTACATATTCACGGTATACAACGTAATATAATAATCAGGCTGAAGTACCTAGTCTGAAGAAAGGTTTCAACCTGAAACGTCACCTATTCCTTTTCTCCAGAGATGCTGCCTGACCCTCTGAGCTACTCCAGCATTTTGTGTCCATCTTCAGTGTAATAACCGAATCAGCTATTCATGCAGTTTGCAGGCATTGACCTGCAATAACAACATTGTCAGTCGCATCCACGATGCACTCGAGTCTCTCGCGGCGACCATCAATCACCCGTCCACACTAGTTCCATCTTATCCCACTTTCTCATCCACTCCCTACACACTTGGGGAAATTTACAGAGGCCAATTAACCTACAAACCCGTGTTCAAAAAGGAACTGCAGATGCTGGAAGATCGAAGGTACACAAAATTGCTGGAGAAACTCAGCGGGTGCAGCAGCATCTATGGAGCGAAGGAAATAGGCGACGTTTCGGGCCGAAACCCTTCTTCAGAACACCTACAAACCCGCACGTCTTTGGGACGTGGGAGGAAACTGGAACACCCGGAGGAAACCCACGTGATCACAAGGGGAACGTGCAAACTCCACACACACACAAACACAGACAGCACCTACGGTCAGGATGAAATCCAGGTCTCTGGCGCTTTGAGGCAGCGGCTTTACCAGCTGCGCCACTGTGCCGCTCTTAAACGTAATCTTAATTATTAGGTTATTCCAGCTGCCTTTCTGCTCTGTAAACTGCGGTAAGCAACAGCATGCACACATCATAAGAAACAGTCACGGTGATAATGAACCAAACAGAATTCTGCTACACTGCCCCGTTGTTCTGAGTCCTGATCGACGGTGTCTGGTAATTTTGCAGAAACCCAGCTCTCAAAGATGCAAATCTGAGTAGCTCTTGTAGCTGATTAAGAATGCAATGCAATCTGCGGATAATGACAAACTGCGGTGTTTGTGATATTTTTCTCTAACTACTCCTGGCAAAGGGAATGTTATTAATAGGGAATAATCAGGTACAAGGTGAAAGGGGATTAACTGAATTGTAATTGAAAATGTGATCACGCAGAAATAAATACGTCCATGTGTAATTACAAGCCTTTCTACAGTGAGGGACATGGGGGAAAGCTTGTAGATTTATTAAATGCATGTTGCTGCACTAACAGCGTTGATGGTCTCCATTGTAAAGCCCAAGCAGGTTTTGTCTGCTGGGAGCGAGGGGCCGCTACTTGCTTTAATTCGACAGTCAACTTTTAAACTTTGTGAATGCTGTTTGATTTTGGAGATTGCAGATTGCCACAATGGATTTCTTTAGACTTTAGAAGTAAAGCGTGGAAACAGGGTCTTCGGCCCACCGAGTCCGCCCCAACCAGCGATCACCCCGCACATTAGTTCTATCTTACACACACTAGGGACAAATTACAATTTACAGAAACCAACTATCCTATGAACCTGCACGTCTTTGGGTTGTGGGAGGAAACCAGAGCACCCAGAGGAAACCCACGCAGTCACAGGGAGAACGTGCAAACTCCACACACAGATGGTACCTGAGGTCAGGATCGAACCCGGGTCTCTGGCACTGTGAGGCAGTGTCTCTACCCGCTGCGCTACTGTGCGACGTGACTTTTGACAGCTGGGCATTCCTTCAGAACCACACTGTATTGCCAGTGGACAGACGATGAAAATGGACAAACAATACCAGATTGGGACCCTTCTTCAGACGGTTTCTAGTAGGGAGGAGAAAGCTGGAAAAGAAAGGTGGGTGTGGGACAAAGCCTCAAAACGTGGCCTGCCGTTTTCCCCGACTGATCCGCTGAGTTCCTCTAACACTTTGTGTTATGCTGAAGATCCCAACACCTGCAATTCCTTGTGTCTGCACGTTCTCCAGAGATGCTGCCTGACCCGCTGAGTTATTCCAGCACTTTGTGTCATTTTGATCTTTGTGAATTGGCTTGACTTATGTATTCCAGGTAAATCTTTTAGTTTAGTTTAGAGATACAGTGTGGAAACAGCCCTTCGGCTCACTGAGCCAGCGAGGACCAACGATCACTTGTACATTAATTCTATCCTACACACTAGAGACATCTTACAGAAGCCAAAGTCAAAACCCAGAAGTCAAAAAGGCACAACAGAGGATGTACTTCCTGCGGCAGCTGAGAAAACACAATCTGCCACAGGCAATGATGGTCCAATTCTACACGGCTATCGTAGAGTCTGTCCTCACCTTCTCCATCATGGTCTAGTTTGGCTCAGCCACCAAGCACGACACCCGGAGGCTGCAGCGAATCGCCCGATCAGCTGAGAAGGTTATTGGCTGCAACTTTCCCTCCATTAATGAACTGTACACTGCAAGGGCCAGGAAGCGAGCGGGCAAGATCATCTCTGACCCCTCTCACCCTGGCCACAAACTCTTTGAATCACTTCCCTCTGGAAGGCGACTCCGGACTGTCAAAGCTGCCACAGCCAGACATAAAAACTGCTTTTTTCCATGAGTAGTAGCTCTACTCATTAACCAAAAATCTGTAGCCTCCTTTTGCTCTGGTATTTTATTTAATTCACATGTTTAATCAATAATATTTTATTATTAATGTTTAATGTTTTATGTATCGTTCTTAACTGTCACTGTATATCATGTTGTCACTTGCGGGTGGAGCATCAAGGCATATTCCTTGTATGTGAATACTTGGCCAATAAACTTATTCATTCATTCATTCATTCATTCATTCATTCATTCATTCATTCATTCATTCATTCATTCATTAAATTAACCTACAGACCTGCATGGGTTTGTGATGTGGAAGGAAACTGGATCACAGGTAGAACGCACAAACACCGTACAGACAGCCCCCGTAGTAAGGATCTAGTGGGAGGTGGGGGCACTGCGAGATGGCTGCCCTCCCTGCAGCATGTTAGTCAATTCTACTTTTTTTAGTGTGTCCAAATGTGTGTTTTAATGTCTCTCAGTGTATCTTGTGTGGGGGGTGGTGAAGGGGAAGGGGGGAACCGCTCTTGGTCGCCTCCTCCACGGAGAGGTGAATTTTTCCATGTCGCCTCCCTCACGGCCTAACACCAAGGATTGGTGCGGCTTTTCCCAGAGACGGGCCCGGAGCTTCAGCAGCGGGCGAAGCGTGAACTTTTCATCGCGGAGCGGGCGAGCCCTCGCCGGGGGTCACCAGAAGGGAGTGCCCCGATCGCTGGCCCGCGGCAGCCTGAAGCCGCGGTCTGCGGAGATTCCAGCTGGTGCAGCGTCCAGAGCCTGGGATCCCTCGTTGGGGACCCCGGAGGAGAAGAGCTCCGACCGCCGGTCTGCGGCCTACATCGTCTAGAAGCCGCAGACTGCGGTGCTTCTGACCGCGGGCGCGGCGGGGACTTACCATCCGGAGCGGGATCCCTCACCGGGGATCCCTGGAGTAGAGCTCCAACCACCGGCCCGCGGCCAACAACAGCTTGAAGCCGCGGTCTGCGGTGCTTCTAGCTGCGGGCACATCGGGGACTTACTTACCATCCGGAGCGGGACCCCTCGCTGGGAATCCCTGGAGAAGAGCACCGACTGCCGGCCTGTGGCCTACGTCATCTTCAAGCCGCGGTCTCCGGTAGGGAAGCACCGATTCGGGACTTACGTTGTCTGTACATCTGGCCGCCCGCAGCGGCGACTGCGGAGGTTTATGGTCCCGACCACGGGAAAAATGGAGGAGGACTGACTGAACTTTGTGCCTTCCACCACAGTGATGAATGCTGTGGTGGATGTTTTGTGTTAAATTTTTTAATTGTGTATTGTGTGCTCTTTTTTATTGTACCGCTGCTGGCAAATTCATTTCACTGCACTTCATTGTGTATGTGATGAATAAATCTGACTATTGACTATTGACCCGGGTCTCTGGTGCCGTAAGGCAACAATACCGCTGGGCCATTGTGCTGCCCTTAATGACCAATGTACCATCGAAATCTCCACCAAAGCCCCAAATACATTCACAAGAAGGAGAAAATATGAAGTAAATCCACCAAATCAACTCCCTTTCGCAACCTCTGACTCTCCCTCTAACTACAGACTACGTACAATTTACCCTCTAGTGAACTCTCCCTTGCACACTCAATCTCAACCAGGGGGCATTGGCTTCAGGGAAATGTTCGCTGAAGATTTTCAGAGTGATCAAACTACACCCGAGATTATTCATCTCAACCAGTCAGCCGCAAGGTCTCAGAAGCACAGGAACCTTCATCTTACAGAGTATTTGAGCATCTGTGCCTGCCCCTGATTAGACTGTCGTCTCTTTGATCAAACCGATCAACTAGACAATTTCTGACAAATATTTGATAAGCTTCCATCTGTGCTCTGACACTTCACCTCTCTGTCATCCTGTGTTTTAGCCGTGGCCCTGCTCAATTCATTGCTTCCTCTCAGCGCACTTTGTCTCTTGATTTTGCCCTCTGTCACTCTCTTTTCTTGTCTCGCTTGCTCCCGACTGTCGCTCTGTCTGCCTTTCCACCCATCTGTGCCTCTCCTGTTTGCCTGACGAAGGGTCCCGACCCGAAACATCGCTTGTCCATTCCCTCCGCAGATGCTGCCTGACCAGCTGTGTTCCTCCAGCACTTTGTGTTTGGTGCTTTATTTCTACCTGCCTTACCCCTCCTCTCCCTTCCCCCTCACCTCCTTCTTGCCTTCTCCTCCCCCTCCCCCCTTCATCCCTGTTGTTGGGGCAAGAATAGTGAGGTCTAATAACTAGTAAATAGGGATTGTGCTAACATGGTGACAGGGAACCGCAGACAAAGCTAAAGACACTAGAGCAAGAACTCTAGTATGATCTTTGGACAAAGCCTAAACGTAGAGACATAGAATGCAGCAGTGTTTCAGCAACGTCATTGATTATGTTATAGTGTGCACCCATCATTGTAACTGAAAAATTAGATCTACTGTCAACTAAGTTAGACTTATGGATAATAATTTTAATCTGTAATAAAGATCTAGTGTGTTACCAAATTAAGTCATTCTGAAACCTTCATTCTGTAATCAAGAACTAGTTTTATTGTTAATCAAGTTTCAGTGAAATCTTGTCAGTTGGGAATATAGGAGCTGTATCAAAGCCGCGTTCAGGAGATCATCTTTGCCTGGTCTCCTGGTGCGCACCAGTTTTAATAACTCGCCCATGACTTCGAACACTAACACCGCAGGGCCTTTCCATTTGCTCCCAAAATCCCCTTCCATTCTTCTTTTCTCTTCTGCTCCCCTCTCCTTCCCTCTCCTTCGCCCTCCCACCCTCCCCTTCATACTCCTCACTTCCCCTTCTCCTTTCCCGCTTTCCTCCCTCACACTCTTCCCCCATTTCTCCCTCATTTTATCCATATCTGTTTTATTAAATTAATCTTCAGCTGCACCTAGTAAAAGTTCACCACAAAACACATCAGTAACAATCCCGAAAGTATACCGTGGATCGCTAACGTATTTTAACCGAGTCCTTACAGTGAGTGAAGCTATTGCTGAAGCCCAATATAAATGCGGCTTGAGTTTATTATTCTGATCTTATTCTTTCATTTTTACTCTTTATCACAGTACATCTCTTAGTATTTCAATCTCTTTGTTTATCTTTATCTCTTTCAGCTGACTCACTATTCATTTTATCTCTCTCGTGCTTTGTCTCTTAAACTCCGTTTACATCTCTCCTTTTATATATCATTGTTTTTTTTCATGCTCTTGTATGTTGAGCTCTTTTATCTGTCTCCGAGACCATTTGTTTCCCAAACTATTCCCAGCATCTACGATACATTCTCTGTGTCTCTTTATCTCTTTTAAATTTAAACCTGTTTTTCTCTGTCTTCAATGTTTTCTCTCTAGTATCTAAGCTTAATCCCCATCCCCATTTTACCCATCTGTCTATAGCTAAGAGCGAGGAAGGGGAAGCCTATAGGCTGAGGGGAACATGATAGGTGTATATAAAAGTACGAGAGGCATAGATAAGGTAGACAGTCAGAACCTTTTTCCTGGCGTGCGAATCTCAAAGGCTAGTAGAGTCAGGATTTCTCAGGTGCTGTCTGTGTGGAGTTTACACGGTCTCATGTACCTGTGTACACTTTCACTGGGTGCTCCGGTTTCCTCCCACATCCCAGAGACGTGCATGTTTATAGGTTAATTGGCCTCGGTAAATTGTTCCTAATGTGTAGGGAGTGGATGAGAAAGTGGATAACATAGAACTAGTGTGTGAATGGGTGATTGATTGTCTGAGTGGACTCAATGGGCCGAAGAGCCTGTTTCCATGCTGTATCTTTCAATTAATTAAATCAATTGCAATGAATTAAACTAGAGGGTATTACTTTGAGATGAAGGGGATGGGGAGTTTAAATGAGATTTACTTTGAGATAACAATGAACTGTTCCCAGATTTTACCCTTCTCCCATTTACTTGAAGTGATTATTTTTGGCCAATTAGCACAGGTGTAATAGGTTTAGAGAAGATTTGAGAAAGAACAAATTCATCCAGAGGGGATTTAGATTCTAAAATCACACCCTCAAGGGTTGGGGGAAGGCAGGGACACTCACAGATATTGTGAAGTTGGTGTTCAGTTATGGTCACCCTGCTTTTGAAAAGATGCCATTAAGCTGGAGAGAGTGCAGAGAAGAGATATGAGAATATTGCCAGGACTTGATAGCCGGAGCTTTAAGGAGGGGTTGGGCAGGCTAGGACTGCAGGAGGATGAGGAGTGATCTTATAGTGGTGTATAAGATCATGAGGGGAATAGATAGGGTAGACGCACTGAGTCTTTTACCCAGAGTTGGGAAATCAAAAACTAGAGGTTGTAGGTTTAAAGGTGAGAGGGGGGAAATGAGATAGGAACCTGAGGGGCAGCTCTTTCACACAGAGGGTGGTTGGTGTATGGAACGAGCTGCCACATGAGTTAGATGAGGCAGATACTGAAATTATTTTTATAAGACATCTGGACAGGTACATAGATAGCAAAGGTTTAAAGGCAGGTGTGATTAGTGTAGTTACGGCACCTTGGTCGGCATGGGCAAGTTGGGCCAAAGGGCCTGTTTCCGTGTTGTATGACTCTGACTCTTAGTATCTAGATGAGCATTTGAATGGCATAGAAATGCAAGGGCCAAATGCTGATAAATGGAATTGGTATAATTAAGTGTGTAGAAAGGAACTGCAGGTACTGGTATATACCGAAGATAGACACAAAGTAACTCAACAGGTCAGGCAGCATCTCTGGAGAAAAAGTATGGGTGACGTTTCGGGTTGAGACCATTCAAGTACTTGATTGTCAGCATGGACACGATGGGCCGAATGACCTGTTTGTATGGTTTGTGGCCCTATGACTCCAGTAAACTTGCATGTCTTTAGGGAAATTGAAACTCCTGGGGATAATCCCACAAGGTCACGTGGAGAACATGCAAACTCCACATAGACACCAGAGGTCAGGATTGAATGGAGCTATAGGAAAGGTTTAGAGGTAGGTGGAAATTGTAGTTGGGACATCTTGGTCAGCATGGACAGGGTGGCCTGAAGGGCCTTGTCTCTCCGAGCTGTGTTACTGTGGCACAGATGTGCCCTGTGATGCAGCTGGTAATGCTTCTAAAATCATCTCTCGGCATGGATGCTGAATGCTTGTCTTGGTACAGCAGGTGCTCGGCAAACAAAACACATCATGTTACTCTGCAAGTCCTTTTTCTTAATAAAGCACGTTGTCAGCTGAACTTAGCAGCCCTCCTCCGATGACAGTAACACTCTGCTGCCGGAGGTAGTAGCGCCACAGAACAGTGGTTACATTACGATGTTGTCAAGCTGGAAATAGTGCAGAGAAGATGTACAAGGATGTTGCCGGGACCTGAGTGAACTTCAGGGGACTTGAGATCATGAGGGAATAGATAAAGTATTTTTATCCAGCATAGTCTTTTATCCAGAGTAGGGGAATCAAGAACCAGAGGACATAGGTTTAAGGTGAGAGGGGAAAGATTCAATAGGAACCCGAGAGGCAATTTTTATGGGTATATGGAACCTGAGGAGGTAGTTGGGGTAGGTACTATAACAACATTTAAAAGATATTTGAACTGGTACATGGATAGGAAAGGTTTAGAGGTAGGTGGAACTTGTAGTTGGGACATCTTGGTCAGCATGGACAAGGTGGCCTGAAGGGTCTGTTTCCGTGCAGTGTGATTATATGACTCTAAGTATCTAGATAAGTATTTGAATGGCATAGAAAGTCAAGGGCCAAAAGGGTTGGGACCCTTCTTCAGATTGGACACTTTGGGTCTGGACCCTTCTTCAGACTGATTTTGGGTCGGGACACTTCTACAGTCTAAAGAAAGGTCCCGACCCAAAATGTCACCGATGCTTTATCTACAGATATGCTGCCTGACTCACTGAGTTAGTCCAGCACTTTGTCTTTATCTTTAGCATTCAGGTAAACTTCTGCATCTCTCCAAAGCCCCACACTTCCATCCTGTAATGGGGCGATCAGAAGTGCATGCACTACTCCAAATCTAATTCAGATAGAAGGCTTGGTTTCCCTATCTAACACCACAGCAGGCCTATGTAGTTGGTCAAGGCTCACCTCTCACCCTTTGATTCTGCACTAGCATTAAGATGAGTGTTTAAGGATTCAGGGCTGCCAACATTGAGTGAAAGTTGAGAGTGAGAAATTGTGAGGGAATGCAGCGACCGGGGGGGGGGGGGGGGGGGGGGGGGGGGGGGGGGGGATGTCCCCCTCCCACGGTCGGAAGCTTTTGCTATTATTCAGCTTGAAATTGTGCAATATGGTGCATACTGTAGCAAGTCTTTTAACTTACACTTGAATGCAACATTTATGCTTCAAATTGGATTAGGTATGAATAAGGTTAGGCTAAATTACATTCCTAATTACATTCCACAGTAGAGCCAGGCTCTGATCAACACATGCAGCACATGAATGACCTTAGTATATTGATGTATGGAAATCAGATTATAATTCATGCTGTTATGCATATATATAAGGTAACAAAAACATAGAAACAAGGCAAGAGGAGTCAGACTTCCATCACTGTTCTGCACAAATAAATCAATCAACCTTACCCTTTGACTATAGAGGCAAGACAAAAATAATGCCACATATTCAACTGTATGTGGTTCAATGAAATTAGGATATATATGTAAAACATATATGTAAACAGGCCCTTCGGCCCACCAAGTCCACACCGACCAGCAATCTACCATACACCAGTTCTATCCTACATGCCAGGGCCAATTTACAGAAGCCAATTAACCTACAAACCTGCACATCTTTTGGATGTGGGAGAAACCAGAATATCCAGAGAAAGCCAGAGGGAGAATGGGGAGAATGTAGTGGTCATAGGGAGAATGTACAAATACTGTATAGACAGAACCCGTAGTCAGGATCAAATCTGGGTCTGTGGTGCTGCAAGGCAGCAACTCTACCGCTGCGCCACCGTGCCACCCCATTAAATTATTTTTTCTGTAATATATTTATTATGGTGTCACGTCAATAAAGATGAACACATGATTCTGATTTCTGCCCTTAGTTGGATAACACACATCTCCAGTCGTTGTGTTTTATGGCAGGTTTTCAACCTCTTCAGTCTGAAGGTCTCGACCCGAAACATCACCCATTCTTTCTCTCCAGAGATGCTGCCTGTCCTGCTGAGTTACTCCAGCTTTTTAGTGTCTATCTTCAGTTTAAACCAGCATCTGCAGTTCCTTCCTTCTTTGCTAAGCGAAACAGGTCCTATTCTCATAATATTATTCACCTCAACTAAGTATTTTCTTCACCTCCGTTGCTGCACAGAATACAATCCCAGTTATCAAATCTTTCTTCAACGTGAAATTTTTTTTCCAGTCCTGCCAACATGTGCATAAATCGCCCCTGGATCCTCTCCAGAGCAAATGCACCCTTTCTACAGTGTGACAGTCTTACAGCATGGAAACAGGCCCTTCATCCCAACTTGTCCATGCAGATCAACATGCCCCATCTAAACTAGTCCCATTTATCCGCATTTGGCCCATATCCCTTTAAACCTTGTGTGTGCCAGTGTGTGTGTAAGGGTGTGTGTCAATGTGTGCCAGTGTGTGTGTGAGAGTGTGTGTCAGTGAAGCGGCGACAACACCCGGAGTGAGCGGAGACTTGGCGATGTCCGTGGAGTGTTTCCCTCTCTCCCCCCCCCGGGAATGCGGACCGGTCCAGGTGCTTTGTGTCTTTGCTGGGGTACGGGGGAGGTGAGGGTCAGTGACCCGGGGGTCCGGGGGAGGTGAGGGACAGTGACCCAGGGGTCGGGCATCGGAGTGGAGCCTTAGCCCGAGATTCATCCCCGCGGCTCCGGAGGCTGCACTGATGCCCCCACTCACCCGGTCAAACTCAGACATAGATGCTGCCTCACCCGATGAGTTTCTCCAGCATTTTTGTCTACATTGCCATTTTAAATAGTGTGCGATGGGCTTAAGCCAATCAAGTTGCTCGTTCTTTACGGGAAACCCGCCGACAGAAAACTATTCTCATTGGTGAACGTGGAGGAGTGCGACTTTATTTATTTATGTATATTTAACAATATATATTTTTTTGAGCGTGAGAAATTCTGTCATCAGCGTGAGAGCGTGAGAATTTCATGAAATGCGTGACTCTCAGGCTCAATGTGTGAGAGTTGGCAGCCCTGATTGAGATGCAGCATGGATACTGGCCCCTCGGCCCACTGAGCCATCAAGCACCCTTGCACTAGTTCTATGTTATCCCACTTTCGCATCCTACACACTAGGGGCAATTTTCCGAGGCCAATTAACCCACAAATCTGCACGTCATTGGGAATGTGGGAGGAAACTGGAGCACCCGGAGGAAACTGACGCGGTCACGGGAAGAAAGTGCAAACCTTACAAACAGACAGTACCTGCAGTCAGGATTAAACTTGGGTCTCTGGCACTGTGAGGCAGCAGCTCTACCAGCTGTGCCACTGTGCCGCCCTACTAGCGAGAGAAATCCAAATATTGTGCATCATTTTCCATCAGTATCAAGCCCAGTGGGTCCCAGGTACATACGTGCTGTTCTCAAAGAGGAACCTGATCAAATATTATACCAGTCGTTCAATCAGTGAAACAGTTCGTTCACTGCCTTTATTGGTGTGTTTGCCACTTTTTTGCAGAACATTCATTTTCCTTACAACAGAGGCTACATTTATAAACCACTTTGTTGATCACGAAGAGCTTTGTGTTAACCCAAGGATAAGAAAGACACTATAAATGCAAATTCTTTCTTTCTCCTGAAACAAATGTTTAAATCATTGGCCTTGAAAATGGTATTGTGCAATAATAAGATATGAACATTTTACATGCTGAGCTGAAATCCCGTTGTCTAATGCAGGACGGGGAAGCTTGAAGCTTAAATGTTATTTATCGACAGCAAATAAAGTACATTCGGAGCTGCATCTCTAAAGAATAGAGTGTTAACGCACTAACTTCTTCTCAACCAACCCTTGCGATTAAGAATGCCTTGTTTTGACTGACTCTGGATTGTGAGGTGAGACTTACAGACCTCCCCATGGGAGGGGCAGGAACGTGGATCATAGAGTAGGTGGGCCTAGATTTTCATAGATGATCATAGATGTGGCGCAGTGGCCCAGCAGTGGAGTTGCTGTTTTAAAGTGTCAGAGACCCAGGTTCGATCCTGACCTCGGGTGCTGTGTGTATGGAATATGTAGGTATGTACTCCTTGTGACCACATAGAATAGAATAGAATAGAAATAATTTAATTGCCACACAACCAAGGTCGGTGGTATTTGGGTTGCCAGCAGCGGTACAATAATAAAGAACACAACCACAATAAAAATTTTACACAAACATCCACCACAGCATTCATCACTGTGGTGGAAGGCACAGAGCTTGGCCAGTCCTCCTCCATTTTCCCCCGTGGTCGGGACCACCACCCTCCACAGCCATTGCTGCGGGCGTCCAGATGGTAAGGGACAAAGTCAAAGTCAAGGTGAGTCCAGGATCGACTCTTCCCAACCAGAGACCGCGGCTTCAGGCTGGTGTAGGCCGCAGGCCGGCGGTCAAAGTTTTAAAGTACCTGCCGTGCCGCAGCCGGAAGCACTGCAGTCTGCAGGGCCGGCGGTCAAAGCTCCCCTCCAGGGGAGATGATAAGTCCATACCGCACCCGCGGTAGAAGACGGCCGCGGGCCGGCAGTGAAAGCTTCTTCTTCCCCCCGGGTCCTCCACGTGAGATCCCGGGCTGTAGACGCCGCACCAGCTGGAGTTCTGCAGACCGCTGCTTCAGGCTGCCGGCTGCCGCGGGCCAGCGTAACGGAGCGCTCCCCTCCAGCGAGGTCTCACCCGCTCCGTGCCGAGAGTCCACGCTGTGCCCGCCGCTGAAGCTCCGGGTGCGTCTCCGGGAAATTCGGCGCCGATCCATGCTGTTAGGCCACGGGGGAGGCGACCTGAAAAAGTCGCCTCTCCATGGAAGAGGCAGCCGAAACGGTTTCCCCCTTACCCCCCCACACCACCCCCCACACATAACACACAAAGAAACATTAAAAACAGACTTTTAAACATACTAAAAAAATTAAAAAATTGAAAAAAGACGGACACGCTGCCGACAGGCTGCTGCCAGTGCAGCGCCCCCTACCGATGGATTTTCTCCGGGTGCTCTGGTTTCATTCCAAAGACGTGCAGGTTTGTAGGTTAATTGGCTTCTGTAAATTGTCCCTAGTGCGTATGATAGAACTAGTATACGGGCGGTTATTGGTCGTTGCGGACTCTGTGGGCCATAGAGCCTGTTTCCACGCTGCATCTCTAAACTAAACTAAAACTAAAACTAATGTAATCATGAAGAAGGTGTGCCAGTGTGTCTCTACTTTCCTAGAAGTTTAAAATGATTCGGCACTTCACCGAATACACCAACGAACGTCTGCAGATGCATTGTACAAAGTATCCTGACCGGAATCCCAGCTCCTATGGAGCCTCCAATTTTGTTTGTCTGCTGCCGTGCAGAATTATAACGGCAACAGCCGCAAACCCAGATCCTATGGAGCCCTACAATTTCAGCCTTCAGCCGCCTGCTCCCGTGGAGAGCTCAAACTGTGGCGCAAAAAATATTTTTACTCTAGCTCCTATGGAGCTTCCACGGCGGCACAAACCTCCAGCCGCCTCCATAGCTACTTTGGGCACGCTATAGAACGGCCCGGTGAAAATTGACTTACCTGGTCAGAGCAGTTCGAAACTGCTCCGAGTAGCGCCATGCGCTAGACGTATTGACGGCGCATGCGGGCTGGCGGGCTCTTCACGTAGTCACTCACGCCTGACCCACTGAGTTACTCCAGCACTTTGTGTCTTTCTTTATACTTGAGTTCAACTTGATTGTATTTATGTATGGTATATCTGATCTGTTTGGCTAGCCTGCACAAGAAAGCTTTTCACTGTCCCTCAGTGCATGTGACATTAATTAACCTAAATCTGCAAACCAGGTTCAGGGGCAGCTACTTCCCTACAACCATCAGGTTCTTGAGCCGGCCAACCGTCTCACACAACCCTAATCCTACCTTGGCAATGGATTACTACAAATTTGCATTGCTATGGACTTGTTTTCTAAATGTGTTTTGCACTTATATTTTGTTTTTTTGGACACTTGTCTTGTTGGATTTATGTGTGAATTATATGTTGTCTATGCGCCTGAATGCTGCTGCAAACAAGAGTTTTCCTTGTATTTGTGCCTCACCGTACGTGCACTTGACATTAATCTCAATTTGAACTTGAGTTTCTCTGTATTGACACCTAAGAAAGGGAAGCTGCCACATGTTTTCCATGAGGTAGTTGCCAGGATTCCACGGCCTGAGCTACAGGGAAAGGTTGGGCAGACTAGGACTATATTCCTTGGAGCGCAGGAGGCTGAGGGGTGATCTTACAGACGTTTACAACATCATGAGGAGAATAGAAAGGGGGAATGCACAGAGTCTTTTACCCAGAGTAGGGGAATCAAGAACTAGTGAATGTCGGTTTAAGGTGAGAGAGGAAAGATTTAATTGGAATCAGAAGAGGCAACATTTTCACACAGAGGGTAATGAGTGTATGGAACGAGCTGCCAGAGGAAATAGTTGAGGCGGGTACTATCACAATGATTCAAAGACATTTAGGCATGTACATGAACAGGAACGATATTGAGGGAAATGGATGAGTTGGGCCGAAGGGTCTGTTTCCGTGCTGTTAAATTCATAAGCCATAGGGGCAGAAGTAGGCCATTCAGCCCATCAAGCCTACTCTGCCATTCAATCATGGCTAATATATCTTTCCCTCTCAACCCCTTTCACCTGCCTCCTTCCCCAAACCCCCTGACACCTTTACTAATCAATAATCCAATTTCTGCCCTAAAATAACCAATGACGGCCTCCACAGCCGTTTGTGGCAATGAATTCCACAGATTCACCTAAAGATTCTGACTAAAGAAATTCTTCCTCATCTTATTACTAAAGGTTTTTTCCTTTTATTCTGAGGCTCTGTGCCCTCTGGTGCTCGATTCTCCCGCTAGTAGAAACATCCTCTCCACATCCACTCTATCCAGGCCTTTCACTATTCAGTACGTTTCAATGAAGCCTTCCTCATCCTTCTAAACTCCAGTGAGTACAGGCCCAGTGCTGTCAAACGCTCATCATACATTAACCCACTCATCCCCGGGATCATTCTCGTAAACCCTTGTGGGTGGTGGTGGGACATCCTGGTACCTTTGAGAAGGTGAAGATGGGACATGTTCTTGAACCACTTTTATCCTTTTCCTTTTCAACATAGAAGTTAAGAAGCAACTGAGTAAGTTTGATGAGTCTTTTTGGAGCATAGTTGAGAGCTAATCACATTCTGGAACGAAATGCAGGCTAGACCAGAAAGGATATTAGATTAGATTTACCACAGGATTGTAGATTATTGATTCGTGTAGATTTTCAAAACTATTATATGGTTATATGGTTATATGGTTATTCTGTACCTCCTAGTCATTATTACCAAAACTGGTTAATCCCTCCATTCCAAACCTGCCGTGGTGGGTTTTGAACTCAGATCCCTGGATTATTAGTCCAGGCCTACGGATTACTTCTCTGGTAATGCAGGAACTGATCGCCCCGATGCGGCGGGGTCGACCGGCGGCTACGGGAGTCAAGATCGTCCCGTCAACAGAAGGCTCGAGGCCCCCGACAGCAAGAAAACAAAGAAGGGAAGAGATTTAACTTTTGTTGTCGCCTTCCATCACAGTGAGGAATGTGGAGGAATCACTGTGGTGGATGTTTATGTTAAAATATATTTTGTGTGTTGTGTTGCTTTTTATTGGTATGATTGACTTGGCAAATGAAATTCCTTGTAAGTTGCAAAACATAATTGGCTAATAAAGTATTATTGTATTGTATTGTAGTGTGTGTAGGGTAGTGTTAATGTGCGGGGATCGCAGGTTGGTGCGGACTCGGTGGACTGAAGGGCCTGTTTCCGCACTGTATCTCTAAACTAAACTAATTTAAACTAAATATTGTCCATAGCACAGGTTAACAGCACACCAGCCTTTGCATAAACTTTAACAGTTCATTTTATATAAAATATACTTTATCAGAAATTAAAAGTCAAAACACAAAGCTAAGGATGAAATCTGACAGTTTGTCATTTCGTGTGGCTTGATAGTAAAAGCATAACATGTATAATTCATTGAAAGAGAAAAAAGGATTTAAAAAAGGGTAATGTACGTGGGATATTTTGATCAACCAAGTAATATCCCTTCAAAAAAACAAAACAACATCTCCTAAATGTATGAAGTTGTGTGAGAAGGCATTCTGATTATTAATAATTAATACTGTGCGTGTGTATCATTGTGTGTGTGTGTATATATGTGTATGTACTTGTGTGTGTATGTGTGCGTGTTTCTGTGTGTATGTGTGCGTGTTTCTGTGTGTGCGTGTTTGTGAGTGTGTGCGCGCGCGTTTGAGTGCGTGTGTGTTTGTGTGTGTGTATGTATTCGATTGTGTGCATTTGTGTGTGTGTTTTGTGTGTGTGTGCATTCTTGGAATCATTAACAGCCTTCTTTCCTCTTTATAGGGAACTCTCTTAAAATAAATTTGAAAGTATATAAAATTATCAGAGATATAGGTACGGTAGACAATCAGAACCTTTATTCCAGGGCGGAAATGTCAAGACCAGAGGGCATAACTTTAAGGTGAGAGGAGCAAAATGTAATGCAATTGTGCGGGCCACGTTTTCACCCAGAGGTGGTGGTGGAGGCAGATATGATAGTGGCGTTTAAGAGGATTTTATGTAGGCACGTGGCTATGCACAGAATGGCGAGACATGGATCACATGCAGGCAGTGGAGATTACTTTAACTTGGCATTCTGTTCATCATGGACATTGTGGGCAGTTTCTGTGCTGCACTGTTCTGTGTTCTAATCTGTAAATTATCAGCCAAAGGGAGCTGGATGTTGGTGCTATTTAGATAACTCTTCTCTCAGGCTTTGACACTTGAAGGTTCCAACTAGACTCTATGCCTGAATATTAACAGCACGAGGAATGGCTGGAATGGGATTGCAATTGGTTCCAAGCCTCCTGAGAATGTGGATCTACAATGAAGTTCCACAGGGGCTCAGCTCCACTTATCTCACTTAACACCATGTGCCGTCCCTGACAGATGCCATTGATCTCACCTCAGAAAGGTCCAACTGTCCCCTCCATTGACGTGAAGAAGGGAGTTTTCGGTTTCCTTAGTCTGTTTGATCTTTCAATCCCCTCCTCAACACCATCTCTCAGTCTGTTGCTTGTTTGCTTCTAACTGTAATATAATCAGAGGCAAAAGATAAGATGTCCAATCGAGCCCCTATCTCCAAGTCCAAGAGGGCGGCACAGTGATGCAGCTGTAGAGTTGCTGCCTCACAGTGCCCAGAGGTTCGATCCTGGCTATGGGCGGTCTCTGTATAAAGGGCATTGGATGTTTTAAAGTGGAGATTGACTAGCTCGTGATTAGTAAAGGTGTCAAAGGTTATGGAGAGAAGGCAGGAGAATGGGGTTGAGAAGGAAAGATAGATCAGCCATGACTGAATGGCAGTGGACCGATGGGCCAAATGGCTTACTGCTGCTCTAATAGCTTATGAACTATGAAAGTGCAGATCAAAAGAAGTGCAAGACCAGCAAAGAGGTAGGTTGGGAGAATGAGACTCCGCCCTTATTTAACAGGAGGTATGTTCAGTAGCCTAATAACAGCAGAGAAGCTCTTCCTGAATCTGGTGGTATATGCTTAAGAGCTTTTATATCTTCTGCCCGAAACAGTCTAAATTACCTCTTACATTTCCTCTACTAAACTAATTGTAGCACCCCCACCTGAGGCAGTGTTACTGTGTTTCACTAGCAGACATCATTACGGCTGTTAAATAGTTGGAGGAATTAAAGTCACAGCTTGTAATTAAGTGTTCAAACTGGTTTGGGACTATTTTACACAGCAGTGTTCTATGTCTGTGGCTCATTGCTCAGAAATAAAAGTTGAGGCATAATCAAGGACCTCGTATCAACTTCAGTTGAAATTCGATCAAGCAGCATCAATCAGCCAAACTGTGACCTTTGAGGAATCAGCCCTACTCTGGATTACAGACTCACCATTGCGTTCAATGGTTCAATGGTTTCTTTATTGCCACATGTACCAGGTACAGTGAAATACATATTTTTGTGTACAGCTCAGCAAGACTCCCCGTACATAAACACAATCCCCCCGGTTAGTGCAGAATGTACAGGGCAGCCCACTGGGCCTGTATGCGAGGCGCCATTTTGGTGCCATTTTACAGTCCCAGTTGCAGCTGGTCATAAAGGCCAGTTGCAGCTGTTGCCTCCATTTCCCGTCATCCCGTGAGCCAGTCGTCCCTCTCGTAGCACGGCCCTCCCTCTTCTGCCCTCGTTCCCCGGGGGGCATCTCCCACCGCCGACCTTGAGGGCCCGGTAGGTGAGACCCCCTCGTTTCCAGCGTCCGCCACTGTCGCTGCCTCCCTCCACTGCCTCTCCGATTCCCGGTCCACGGGGCTGGCGGGGGCCGGGCTCGCTGGCGTTCCCTTTCCGGGCAAGTTCCCGGTTCCGTAGTGGGCGAGCTGGGCTTGCTGCGGTTGCTCTGCATCTTAACTGTGATTTGTGACACTATATCTTTCTTTGGTACAAAGTCTGTGATAATGTACATCGGTGGTGGGCCGTCGATAACAATGATGGCGGGTTGTGTAGTCATGGTGAGTTCTGACATGGCTCACGAGTCCAATTCGTGAACCGCACGCTCAAGGGCAGTGGGGGCAGGTAAAGGTCATTGCTGGCGGGTTCTGGGCGGCAGCTTCCTCCTCTCCCTCACTCTAGGCGGCACTCCTCGAAACTGCTGGCTGCTGTTCGCACTGCTGCGCGCTAGCGTGTTCTGACCCTGGCGCAGTCTTCCAGTTGCTTGGGCGCAAGACCACAATAGTGGAGATGGTCCTTAACGCAATCTTTGTACCGCTTCCTGTGACGCTTATCTCTGGGAGAGCGCGTCGTAGAAGACCTGTCGAGGCATGCGGTTTCATAATGGCAAGCTCAATAAAGGGTAGAAGACACCTTCAGAGAGAATACAGACAATATCGCCGTTAAACCCTCTCACCTTAAAGCTATGCCCCATATCCCTTGATTCCGTTAGCCTTAAGAGCTATATCTAACTCTCTCTTGAAAACATCCAGTGATTTGGCCTCCACTGCGTTCTGTGGCAGAGATTTCCACAGATTCACAACTCTCTGGGTGAAAAAGGTTTTACCTCATCTCAGTCCTAAATGGCCTTCCCCTTATTCTTAAACTGTGTCCCCTGGTTCTGGACTCCCCCACATCGGGAAAATTTTTCCTGCATCTAGCCTATCCAATCCCTTACGAATTTTATATGTTTCTATAAAGAGGTAGAATTCATGTGTTAGGTCAATTAACTTTTATCAGTCCTGATCTCCAACTTGAACTTAGTTTAGTTTAGTTTGGTTTGGGATGGCACAGAGTTGCTGCCATACAGCGCCAGAGACACAGGTCTCCAAAGAGGTACAGGTTTGTAGGTTAATTGACTCTATAAATTGTCCCTAGTTTGTGTATCGTGTTGGATAGTGCTTGTGCATGGGGTGATCATTGGGCAGGGTGGACTCGGTGGGCCGAAGGGCCTGTTTCCACACAGTATCTCCAAAGTCTAAAATCTCAAAGTAAAGTCTAGTTTAGAGATACAGCATGGAAACAGGCCCCTTGGATCACCAGGCCCGCTCTGACCAGCGATCACCTGTACACTAGTTCTATCCTACACATTAGGGACAATTTGCAGAAGCCAATTCACCTACAAACCTGCACGTCTTTGGGATGTGGGAAGAAACCGGAGTATCCAGGCTTTCCGTACGGCTGTGGCCAAGTCTTCTTCTTCTTCTTGCATATGGCATGCACAGCCTAAAGTTGTAGGGCAACTTGTTCTATTTGACCTTATTTGATTGTGCACGCTGGGTTGATTGCATTTGTTGAAACAGGGCGGACCACGTGAACGTTGCAATCTTCCACCCCTGTGGCCAAGTCATTGGGTATTTTTAAAGCAGAGATTCTTGTTTAGCAAGGGTGTCAAAGTTTAGGAAGAATGTGGTTGAGAGGGAAAGATCAATCAACCATGATTGAATGTCATAGACTCGATGGGCTCAATGGCCTCATTCTGCTCCTATGACCTATGAACATATGAACCCATCTCACCTTAAAGCTATGCCCTCTAGTCTTTGGCATTTCCCTCTCAACCTCATTCTCCTCCCCATAACCTTTGACACCCTTACTAATCAAGAAACTGTCAATCTCTGCTTTAAAAATAAATCGGCCATGATTGAATGGTGGAATAGACTCGGTAGGCTGAATGGCCTGATTCTGCTTCTATGACTGAGTTACCGTGTTGCCATCCAGATGGAGACAACAGCAACTCTCAGCGATGTAACCCTTTCTCCACCATTGCCCTCCTCTAATTTCTCTATATCCCTGCAACACCTTCCCTCACTTCCTCAGCAAGACCTCTTGCTTCTTTTGCCATTTAACCTATGGGACATATGATGAGATAATCTCCCTCAACAAGATAGCAAGGGGAAGCGAACATGCTGCCACTGACTCTCTCAGCTGGACTCATAATTGCAAGAATATTACATGAAACATTTGCTATCAGAGTGTGCACTCTCTTCAGTATGCTCCCATCTGGGATGTTAAGCAGAGATGTTTTAATCAACGTCCCATTTGTGTTAAAATATCACAGTTAGGATTTCATGCAATGTATTAACAGAAATTAAACTCGCTGCTCATACCCACTTTAGTAACAGCTGACGCACAATATTCTGACCAAGAACATCCATTCACCTCACCCATTATGGGTGTAAATGTCTTGATTTACCCTCGGGGCGAGATAAGACCAGAATTTATTATCCGTCATGGAAAGTGGAAAGATCTTGGCTTGCGAAAATAATTAGCAAAGTCAGATGGTAATTAAAAGCACTCCAGTATGGTTCAGACTGGAGTCACATCAGCCGACTGAACCATCTTATCAAAAACTGGTGTAGTCCTGAGCTACCAAAAATAGATACAAAATGCCAGAGTAACTCAGCGGGTCAGGCAGCATTTCTGGAGAAAAGGAATAGGTGACGTTTTGGGTTAAAACCCTTCTTCAGACCCAGGTCTTGAGCTACCATCTATCATCTACCTCATTGGAGACCCTTGGACTCTCTTTAATCGGACTTTACTGGACTTTATCTTGCACTAAATGTTATTCCCTTCATCCTGTATCTGAATACTGTGATCAGATCGATTGTAATCATGTGTGGTACACAAAAATGCTGGAGAAACTCAGCGGGTGCAGCAGCATCTATGGAGCGAAGGAAATAGGCAACGTTTCGGGCCGAAACCCTTCTTCTTTCCTCTGGCTGGATAGCATTAAACAAAGAGGCTTTTCACTGCACCTCGGTACGCGTGACAATAAACGAAATAAAACATATTATGCAGATCAGACAACGACTTGGGGAGGTGGGGGAAGAAATAGACAGGCCTGGAAAATATGCAGCGCAATTGTGATATGCCAGTAAACTCACACCAGTGTGCCCCAGTGCCCAGTGCCTGGCATTTACATAGGGATCTCCTCACTGTCATAGTGGCGGCAAATCACATTTGCACCCAGCTGAAGCAAGCCACACTGAACCTCGCCACGTTGTACAACAGGAAATGGAGCCCGAGAAATGAGCCGATGCCAACTCACTTCTGAAAGAATGTACTACGCATCTTTTTAAGAGACAATCTATTACTTTCCCTTTCATCTCTCTAGTGTGATGCCAGCACGCCATTTACAAACGGAAGCAAGTTGGCAGTGGAGGAATAAAGTGGTGGTGGTGGTGGGAGGTGGGGGGGTAACACAGTTTTGTAGCTTCTCAATTCCCTGCCGTTAGTAGTAGACATTGTGTCCTCAGCGAGAATGAGAGAAAGAGAGGTAGAGAGATAGAGAGACAGAGAGAAAGAAAGAGAGAGGGAAAGAGAGAAAGAGAGAATCAAGAGAAATGCGAGATAAAGAAAGATCGGAAAGCATAACAGATCCATCGCGCCACTGCTCCAGTGCTCACCTTATCTCCTCTCTCCCTTCCCCTCCTCCCCATCCTCTCCTCCCCTCCCTCCCTCTCCCTCTCCCCTCCCTCCCTCCCCTCATCCCTCCCTCCCTCCTCCCTCCCTCCTCCTCCCTCCCCCCCCCCCCCCTCCCCCCCCTCCCCTCCCCTCCCCTCCCTCCTCCCTCCCTCCCTCCCTCCCTCCCTCCCCCCTCCCTCCCTCCCTCCCTCCCTCCCTCCCTCCCTCCCTCCTCCCTCCCTCCCTCCCTCCCTCCTCCCCTCCTCCCCTCCCTCCTCCCTCCCTCCCTCCCTCCCTTCTCCCGTCCCTCCTTCCCCCCTTCTCCCTTTCTCTCTTTCTCTCTTTCGTTCGCCTCGAGCGTGACTTGAGGGAGAGAGAAAATAGGAAATGTGTCAAATAAGCTGATTAGGAATCTTTATCTCGGCCTGTCTTTGAGAAGAGGCAGCTCCTCATGGTGATGGACAACATCAGAACTCCGAATATCTCCCAGTTTCATTAAAGAGAACAGATTTCATTTCAGTGTCTGTTCTTGATGGCTCAGAGATTGGTTTTGAGAGCGCTGGAAAAGCTAAGCTTATTCTTGGCAGTTTCACCAGGCCTTTGAAGTAAAGCTACCTGGAAGAAAGAGATAAAGAGATGTTGAGCCCGGATCCATTTACTCACCCCAGGAATGCCGTGATAACAGGTTCATGATGTAAATGTGAATATTTTAAAACCTGCAAGTGCACACTCAATGCCTTGAAGAGAAATATAAAGTAGGAATTGGGTAATACCCCGCTGAATTATTAAACGAGTCGAGTCAAAGGCTCAAACGACTGGCTTTGAAAAATCCCAGTAAAGCGGAGAAGGTGAGAAAGATATATTTGTAATTAAGTAAATAACAGGATGGGAAATAAACTAGCCAGTGAAGTATATTAATTAGCAATATAGATGTGGAACAATTTAAGGCAGCTTGTATTTCCTCTACAGAGCAGACAAGGTTAAGGGCAGATTTAATTGTGGGATTTGATTGAGTAAAGCCCCTCTTCTACTCACTCTCTCCCCCCCACCCCCACCCCTCTCTCTAACAAGCCCCACAAATGTTTGCATTTCAACAATATATCTAATTTGCTTCTAAAAGTCATAATTGAATCTGCTCCCACCACACCTCCAGGCAGCCTAATCCAGATCAGAACAAATCACTGAGTTAAAAATATATATAAATTGTCGCTTATCTCCCCTCTGGTTCTTTTGCCAATTATCTTAAAATAAATACGTGCTTAATAATAGCACGGACAGGAATATACTGATGGTGGGTTAAGCAGTGGCATATCAACTTCACCCATCCAATCTTAAACAGTAATAAAATCCACTAAATTCAATTCGTCGACGAATGATCATAATTGGGGTCAGTAGTTGAACCCACCGCTGGATTGCCTCCGTTCCTAGCAACCCATCGATACTCGTTGAAAGCTAAATGAGAATCTCCCAATATGGCGATGTAATTTTCTCGACAAGAACCTTCGCTGATTATGTCTCGAATCAAGTAAATACTTGAGGGGAAAAACACCGCATGGGTTGGCTGGATAAAGTGATTCAAGTGCTGGGAGTTCACAGTGGCAGAGGGTTAAATGTTCAGCTCCACAATGGAATTACTATTCCCTCCTGTTCAATGTCAATGGTTAATGTGATACATGTGATATTTCCAATGATGCAGCTGGTATAGCTGCTGCCCTACAGCACAAGAGACCCGAGTTCGATCCTGACCTCAGGTGCTATCTGTGTGTGTGTGTAGTATGAACATTCTCCCTGTGACCGCGTGGGTTTTCTCTGGGTGCTCGGGTTTCTTTTCTTTCAGGGATATATAGCATCGAAACAGACCCTTTCCGCCCACCAAATCCAACTGGACTTCGATCACACTAGTTTTCTGTCTGTTCGTCTTGGTGGAAATGTGTCAGCCTCGATAACAATCAGCACGGGAGCACCTCAAGGCTGCGTGCTCAGCCCCCTGCTGTACTCACTCTATACTCATGACTGCGTAGCCGGTCATAGTGCGAACTCCATCATGAAGTTCGCTGACGACACCACTGTTGTGGGACGTATCACTGATGGGGATGAGTCAGAGTATAGAAGAGAGATCGAGCGACTGTCCATATGGTGCCAGCACAATAACCTGGCCCTCAACACCAGCAAAACCAAGGAACTGATTGTGGACTTTGGAAGTAGTAGGATAGGGACCCACAGTCCAGTTTATATCAACGGGTCGATGGTGGAAAGGGTCAAAGGCTTCAAATTCCTGGGCGTACACATCTCTGAAGATCTTTCCTGGTCCGAGAACACTGATGCAATTATTAAGAAAGCACATCAGCGCCTCTACTTCCTGAGAAGATTATGGAGAGTCGGATTGTCAAGGAGGACTCTCTCTAACTTATACAGGTGTACAGTCGAGAGCATGCTGACCGGTTGCATCATGGCTTGGTTTGGCAACTTGAGCGCCCTGGAGAGGAAAAGACTACAAAAAGTAGTAAACACTGCCCAGCCCATCATCGGCTCTGACCTTCCTTCCATCGAGGGGATTTATCGCAGTCGCTGCCTCAAAAAGGCAGGCAGTATCATCAAGGACCCACACCATCCTGACCACACACTCATCTCCCTGCTACCTTCAGGTAGAAGGTACAGGAGCCTGAAGACTGCAACGACCAGGTTCAGGAATAGCTACTTCCCCACAGCCATCAGGCTATTAAACCTGGCTCGGACAAAACTCTGAACATTAACAGCCCATTATCTGTTATTTGCATCTTATCAGTTTATTTATTCATGTGTGTATATATTTATATAATGGTATATGGACACACTGATCTGTTCCGTAGTCATGCCTACTATGTCTGTTGTGCTGAAGCAAAGCAAGAATTTCATTGTCCTATCAGGGACACATGACAATAAACTCACTTGAATCTCTCTTGAATCTCTCTTGAATCTCGTGTCCCACTTTCTCATCCACTCCCTACACACTAGGGACAATTTTACAGAGGCCAATTAGCCTACGAGCACACAGGTCTTTCGGATGTGGGAGGAAACCAGAGTACCCGGAGGAAACCCATGCAGTCACAGGGAGAACTTTCAAACTCCACATACAGACAGCGCCTGAGTTCAGAATCGAACCCAGGTCTCTGTCGCTGCAAGACAGCAACTGTACCAGTTACACCGCCGTGCCGCCTGTTTCCTCCCACATCTCAAGGAAGTGCGGGTTTGTAGGTTAATTGGCCTCTGTAAATTGTCCTTCGTGTACAGGGATGGATGACAAAGTGGGTAACATATTGTGAACAGGTGATTAATGGTCAGCATGGTCTCAGTGGACTAAAGGGCTTGATTCTGTGCTGTGTATCTAAACTATTGTAGCTCAGGTGGAATGCATATAGAATCATAGAATGTAACATAGAACATAGAGCAGTACAGCACAAGAACAGGCCCTTCGGCCCACAGTGTATGTGCCAAGACCCTTTCTTATCGGCTTGTACATAATCAACATCTGTCCGATACCTGCATATCCACGTGCCTATTCAAAAGTCTCTTCAAGGCCACTATGAAATCTGCCTCCACCACCATCCCTGGCAGTGCGTTCCAGGCACTCACCACTCTATGTGTAAAAAAAACTTGCCCTGCACTCCTTTAAACTTTGCTCCTAACACCTTAAAGCTATGCCTTCCAGTATTTGGAATCGCAGACTTGGGAGAGAATGGAGAACAGTATAGGCCAGAGACAGGCCCTTCAGCCCACAACATCTATATTGATCATGATGTCTACTTAAACTGCCTGCATTTCATCCACATAAATCATCCACGTGGAAAAGTAATCCAGCAGAAGGTACAGAAGCTTGAGATCACGCACCACCAGACTCAGGAACAGCTTCTTCCCCTGTTATCAGGCTTCTGGATGGTCATTCCATAAGCTAGGGTACTCTCTGATCACTTTTACCCCATTGCAGACGTTGGACTTTGTCTCAGGAACTGATGAGCTACAATGTTGAGAACCATATTCTGCACTCTGTGTCTTCCCCTTTGCTCTATCTACTATACTTGAGTTTGACTTGATTGTATTATCTGATCTGCTTCGATAGCATCTAAAACAAGCTTTTCATTCTAAATCTAGATATAATTCTTTCACCACCCCAGCAGCTCCTGATAGCGTGCAACTAAAAAGCCTTTCATTATACCGTGATACACGTGACTATAAACTAACCTAAACAACATCACTTTACCAGTCTAGTTTTGGTCTCCCCGCTATAGGAAGGATGTTAAGCTGCAAAGAGCGCAGTGAAGATTCAAAAGCCTCTTCAAAAGCAACTATGAAATCTGCCTCCACCACCACCCCTGACAGCGCGTTCCAGGCATAGATTGGGATAGATTGGGTCAGTGCATATAGAGTATTTTATCCAGAGTAGAGGAATCAAGAACCAGAGGTCTAAGGTTTAAGGTGAGGGGGAAAGATTTAATAGGCATCTGAGAGGCAACTTTTTTAGTGAGTATATGGAACGAGCTGCCCAAGGAGGTAGTTGAGGCAGGTACTATATTTAAAGGATATATGAACAGATACATGGATAGGATAGGTTTAGAGGGATACGGGCCAAACACAGGCGAGTGGGACTAGTGTAGATGAGTCATCTTGGTCGGCGTGGATGTTGGGCCGAAGAGCCGTTTCAATGCTGTGTGACTCTTTGACTCCCCTTCCACCTATCTCACTCCTGCTGTTCAGTCTGAAGAAGGGTCTCGACCCGAAGCGTAACCCATTCCTTCCTTCCAGAGATGCTGCCTGTCCCGCTGAGTTACTCCAGCATTTTGTGTCAATCTTTGGTTTAAAGCAGCATCTGCAGTTCCTTTCTACACGTTGTTCTCTGTATTATGCATATCCCACACCAGAGGTAATGTGGCACAGAATGAACTGTAGAATACGTCAAAGTTTGCTAGTGGCACACTCCAGAAAGGACCAATTAATGGTCTGTATGTTGGATTTAGCAGAGCTGAAGATTAATTGGGCTTCCAGCAATGCTTCAATTTGGCAACGGTAGATACAAGCAGCTGCGTTTACTCAGCTCTCCTTCAATGAGGCATTTATTGCCAGAGTTTTATATTGTGACTTTTTCTTACAACGTTTATAACATTTCTACCTCTGCCGCAAGGGTAGAAAATGATTCTTTGTTTCCCTTATTGCGTTTTAATTGTAATTAATTATAAAGAGGGTTATTTCTCTCAAAGTATTAAACTGGGTTTTGAAAGGGCGACACGGTGGCACAATGTTGGAGTTGCAGCCACACAGCACCAAAGACCCAGGTTCACTCCTGACTACGGGTGTTGTCTGTACGGAGTTTGTACGAGGGGGAGAGGCGGTAGGGGGAGGGATGGATAAAAGGAACTGTAAAGGCTGGTTTACAAACAAGATGCACAAAGTGCTGGAGTAACTCAGCGGGTCAGGCAGCATCTCTGGAGGTCATGGATAGGTGACGCTTCACAGAGTGCTGGAGTAACTCAGCGGGCCAGGCAGCATCTCTGGAGGACATGGATGCGTGACATCTCAGCACGGCATACTTCTTCAGACCCGCGCGTCTTTGGGATGTGGGAGGAAACCGGAGCACCCGGAAGAAATACACACGGTCAAATGGAAAGCATGTATACTCCACACAGGCAGCACCCAAGGTCTGGATCTAACCAGCGTCTCTGGTGCTGTGAGGCAGCAGCTATACCAGCTGCCCTTAATAGCTTTAAGTGATTTGTAATATGTTGATAATATTTGCAGCATCTGCAGCTCGCAACTAAATAAATACATCTGTTGACACAACCCTAGTTATCTGCCTTGTTCTACAGCATGAAGTTGGACTGCTACGAGGCAAAGGCAGACGTTCACATCGCCAGTCAAGTTCCATCTCAGTGAAAATGACGGGATGAAATTTGTCCTCCTGTTTATTGAGAGAAAGGGTTTGGAAGCTTAGGACGTTATCTGTAGAGCCAGGATGTTTAGGCACTAAAAAACTCCGAAATAGGCAGGCAAAAAGGCATAATAAAATTACAAAAAAGGCACACAAAATGTATTTATTGACAAAAAAAAGACATAAAAAGGCATTTATTTCCACCACCAAAATATAGTTAAAAATGATAATATAAAGATATACTACATTAAATGACCAAAGTTGCCTGGTTGCATGTAATTACTAGCATTTTTTTCAAATTATCTGGTGTTATGTCTCAAAAAGGCTGGCAGTATCATGAAAGACCCACACCATCCGGGCCACACACTCATCTCCCTGCTACCTTCAGGTAGAAGGTACAGGAGCCTGAAGACTGCAACAACCAGGTTCAGGAATAGTTACTTCCCCTCAGCCATCAGGCTATTAAACCTGGCTCGGACAAAACTCTGATTATTACCAACCACTTTCTGTTATTTGCACTATCAGTTTATTTATTCATGTGTGTATATATTTATATCATGGTATATGGACACATTTATCTGTTTTGTAGTAAATGCCTACTATTTTCTGTGTGCTTAAGCAAAGCAAGAATTTCATTGTCCTATACAGGGACACATGACAATAAACTAACTTGAACTTGAACTTGAACTTGAACTTGTTAAACTATGCTGTCCGTCACACAGAATATACTTCAATTATGAAAATTGTCTTTCTACCTCAGCGGAGGCCCCTCATGCATACCCGAAACAAGCTACAGACTCTATATTCATGTCGATATCTTGTTCATTACTACAACCTTTGAGAACTTTAACTATGTTTTCTATTTCTTCAAGATCTTTGTTAGCTAAAATCACTCTCTCACATTTTCCTAGTATGTCTTTTCCTACATCGCCAGGAACATTACGAATATCGACAGTTACTTTGTTGAAAACCTGCAAGTTATTCACTAATGTTTCGCCTTGTTTCTCAAGGGAAGTGATAGGTTGTGGGAAGTTTGCAAAATTGGAAGCAATAAACACAAGAACCTGGCGGAGGGACCTTTTCTGCATGATTTCACTGGCGATCCTGACTGCAGCAGATTCTTCTTCTTCAAAACAGTTGACGATTTATTTTATCTTTTTAATATTAGCAGCGTAGTAGAGTACAGCAGAGAGCCATGTACCCCACCTAGTCAAAACGGGCTGAGGAGGTAGCGGAATCTCGGGTACCATATCCTTGAACAACTGCACACGTGATGGTGCTTTGAGGAAGCTTGTCTTGACATTGGAAACTAGGCGATCGACATTTGGAAACAAGTATTTGCTTGGCAATTGTATGAACTCCTTGAACTAAGCATGTCAAATGCAACATTTTGGGGAATAAAACCTTGAGTCACAAACAGAAGAACATTCTCGTGTTTTATACCTTCTGGCCAAAGTACAGCAAGTGAAGATGTAAACAACTGAGCAATAGTTGAGCTGTTTGACTTCTCCAATACATCCAATGTCAACAAATACTCCTTTGATGGTAGACCTGCCTCCAGTGTACCGATGACCACATTGGCAACATATCTCCCCACAGCATCAGTTGTCTCGTCAATTGAGATCCATATTTTGTTGCATGCAACTTCATCTCTAATTTTCTGCACAACAATGTTGAAGTTGCTGTTAAAGTATTTTTTCCGTAACGTTGACTCGCTTGGCCTTCAGCATCACACACTAACCACCTCCCACACACACACTAACCCCCCCTTGATATTATATTAATATTATTCATTCGCTCCTTTTACCCCATCCCCCGCCCATCCACTCACGCATAACCCCCAACTGCACAGGCGAGGCAGATAGGGAGGGGGGGCAGAGAGCGAGGGGACAGAGATGGGGGGGCAGAGAGGGGGGGGGGCATAGAGGGAGGCACCTCTCCTCCCTCTCCCCCCCTCTCCTCTCATCCCCTCCCTTCCCCTCTCTTCCCACTTTTCATACATTGTCTATACATCCAATAGTATAATACTGAATTTTACTTCGGAGTCACGTGAGTGACTACGTGAAGAACCCGCTCAGCGCACATGCGCGGCATTAACGCCAGCAGCGGCTGCAACGGGAGTTAGGCGCTCCCGCTACAGAATGAAACGGACCGTCAGGTGAGTACCCTGAGGTCGGGTTTCGATTACAGGGGAGCCTTTTCTGCTTGTGTTTTACAGGCAGAGAAAAAGGCTCTGGAACAAAACTGTCCCCCGTTCGAGGCAGGTGTTTTCCCGAATTCGGACGGGATGTCTCTCCACCCGCACGGGGGGAGAGAGAGCCGCCTGAGCCGTTGGAGCAGCTCTCGGAGCAGGTGCCTGCGAGACGCTCTGCTTGAGGGGCGCTCTCGCTTCTACAAGGCACAAAAGCTCTAGAAGAACCTGTCCCCCGCTCGACTCCAGCGGAGGAGCGTTCCATTTCAGGGGGGGCAGCAACAGGCGGTAGGAATTACCGGGTCCGGTGTTCCGCTATTCCCCGACACCGTGCCGAGCCCAGCCCGCTAGTACCTGAGCAGCGGGCTGGATGCATAGCCAGCCGAAGAGGCATCCGGCCGGTGGCTTCCGACTTATCGGAGGGGACGTCTCTCCACCCGCATGGGAGAGAGAGAGCCGCCTGAGCCGCTGGAGCGGCAGGCGGCAGGACCGCTCATAGAGCGCTCCACCATCCCCGACACCGAGCCAAGCCCAGCCCCGCTAAACGCATGAACAGCGGACTGGGGGGGGGGGAAATCCACCAGGAAAACCAACCAGCCGGTGTTTCCCGATTCGTCGGACGGGGACATGTCTCCACCTAAACGGAGGAGAGACAGCCGCCTGAGCTGCATCCAACGGCTCTTGGAGCAGCTCCTTGCAGGAAGGTGCTTTCTGAGGCACTAGATCTTTACACAGCACCAGAGAACTGTGAGGCCTCAGAGTGCTGAATGTGAACATCCAAATCTGGGGGCATGTGGGGTCACACATTCGTAACCATGAACTCAAGCTACAGCGGATCCTAAGGCTCCTGACGTTGGCCATCACAGCCTTTGCTCGTTCTGTGGACAGCACGGACATGGATACCTGCCAGCAGGATGTACTGGCATTGATGTGCAACACTCAGTTTGAAACTTCCGGCGGGAAATCATAAGACCTGCCCTCAATCCCAAATTCACTGGGTTATGCAAAGCCCCAGCTGCAGAGACAGACGCTCTGTTATTCGGGAAGGACCTCACCAAAAAGGTAAGGGACATGGAAGAGGCATCGAAAACTTTCAGCCTCATGAGGGCAGGCCCCGGGACGAGCAAACCAAGACCTACAATACCCAAGCAGCAGCACCCCACGGCATCCACCAGTCGACGTCCTCAATATGGGACTGGTGAAAGCTCAGGGACCGCATTTATCCCCAAAGATCTTTTTTAGATCAGGGCCCAGAGCGGACCCCATGGAAAATGCGCCACCCCCCAACATCGCCAGCACGTCAGACAAGCAAAGCCTTCAAGAACATGAGAAAACAGAAGAAACCCCAATAACCATGGAGGTAGGTGGGTCTGGTTCCTGCCAGCATATAGAGTAAGGGTTCTTTACTAACAGGGGGGAGATTACACTTGTTCAAAGAAGCATGGGGTACTGTCACGAGTGACAACTATATACTCAACAGCATTAGTGGATATGAAATACAATTCATGTCAGAAAAATCGCCGCCAGTTCAACATTGGGCCCAAAGGGTATTTTCTCCCTCCGTCAAAGAGAAACGTGAGGGACAAGCTGAACTGGTGAGACTTTTCACAAAGGGGGTCATCGAAAAGACCAAACATGAACCTTTGGGATTTGTATCGAATATATTCACTAAAACCAAAAAAGATGGTGGATGTCGCATCATCATTGATTTAACATCACTAAATAAGTTTGTTAAGTATATACATTTCAAAATGGAGACATTTGTTACTGCCAAACAACTGATTTCCAAAGGATACTTCATGGCAAGCATTGATCTCAAAGATGTTTACTATCTAGTACCCATACACAAGGATCATCGCAGTTACCTAAAGTTAATCTGGATGGGACAGCTATGGCAGTACAAAGCATTGCCCAATGGGCTAACTTCAGCCCCAAGATTATTCACCAAAATATTGAAACCAGCCATGGCAATACTAAGAAAACAAAAACATATTGTCATGGCATATCTGGATGATATTCTGATAGTAGGGGAAAACGATGGAATTGGCTGTGGCAGCAGTATCAGCTACAAAACAGCGCCTCGAAACTCTGGGGTTCGTCCTACATCCAGATAAATCTAAGTTGAAGCCATCCACTATCATGGACTACCTGGGCTTCACAATTAACTCAGTCCATATGACTGTTACCTTGCCAAAGGCAAAAATGGTTGAATTAGCACAATCATGCAACAATTTAATGGTCAACGAGCGAACAACTATTCGACAAGTAGCAAGAGTAATTGGGGAAATGGTAGCAGCATTTCCGGCTACACAATTCGGACCTTTGCACTATCAAAATTTACAGAGAGCAAAGGTACAGGCACTAAAACGACATACAGGTCACTATGATCGTGTCATGAAATTACCCACTGAAGCAATATCAGAGCTACAGTGGTGGGCAGAAAATGTTTGGCATAGTTTCAGCCCTATCATCATCACTAACCCTACTTTAGTTATTCAAACAGATGCCAGTGCTCAGGCTGGGGAGCGACTAACTCCATATACAGCACAGGTGGTAGATGGGCTAACCTAGAGTCATCATTACTACTTACACTGGGCATTAACTATCTAGAGATGTTGGGCGCCTTTTATGGTTTAAAAGCATATGTATCTAATATGCAGCACTTGCATGTTCGGTTACAAATTGATAATACTATGGTGGTGGCTTATATTAACCATATGGGCGGCATAAAATCGTTATCATGCGACAAATTGGTCAACATGATTTGGCAAGGGTGTGTCGAAAGACATATTTGGCTATCAGCTACTTACCTACCAGGTAAGTTAAACACCCATGCCATGAGAAAATTAAACTCCTGGGTTGCAGGTTTTGAACAGACCTTACCTGGAACTAGGATTGTCCGAACAAACCATCACCACCATGTCGGCATCCCTTTGAACATCCAACAAGAGGCAGTACTTAACCAGCATCAAAAAATGGGAGAAGTACTGCCAGGAAACAGGGACAACGTACGCAACAACCAGCGCCAGGACAACAGGCGATGGGATCCCATCCACTGGTGGTAAAATTGATGAAGGGCATTTACAATATCAAGCCCCCTAAGCCCAGGTATACCCATATTTGGGATATCAGTGTGGTCCTGACATACCTCAGGGAATGGCCACCAACCAGATCCCTAGGCCTCGAGCAAGCTACACTAAAGACGCTCATGTTGATGGCACGTATCCGCCCAGAGGGTCCAGTCACTGCACAAGTTGAGGCTGGACAACATGGTGACCACCCCAGATCAGATCACATTCATCATACAGTGTCTGGTGAAACAAAGCAGGCCAGGAACAGCTAATCCAGTAGTGGTATTCCGGGCCTACCCACCAGAGCCACGGTTGTGTGTCGTGACCCATCTACAACATTACATAGACACAACCCACAATATCAGAGGGAGTGAAAAAGCCTTATGGGTCAGCCACAAGAAACCTCATGGCCGGGTAACGAGCCAAACCATTTCAAGATGGCTCAAACAGGTACTGAAGGCTGCCGGAATAGATACTAATACATTTAAAATCTCATTCTACTAGGGCAGCATCTACATCAATGGCCGAGAGAATGGACGTACCGGTTGACCATATTCTGAATACAGCAGGATGGTCGAGGGAAACGACATTCAGAACTTTTATAACAAGCCGTTGACGAAACCTGATTTATTTGCAGAGAAAATATTACAAGCTGCAAATATTTAATTTAAGCCCGGAGGAGCAATTTATTTTGTTATTGTTAAAAAAATACCTTTTTTGTTTCTCGAAAAACAGATTCATTGGTTGATTACGATAACACTTCCTCCCTCAAGAACTTCGGCAGTGAGTGAAATAAAACTGTTACACAGTTTGAAATCACAGAGCTTTGAAGTCTTCACGTAGTCACTCACGTGACTCCGAAGTAAAATAGTAAGATTAAACGAGAACTTACCAGTTTGAAGTTTGATCTGTATTTTATGAGGAGTTTCGATGAGGGATTACGTGCCCTCCGCTCCCACCCTCATTGTATGGATCAAACTAATAACTGATGTCTCCTTTTCTTTACTATGTTTACTTCAAATAACTGTGTCTTTCTGTGATTACACACCACTGCTTGGAAGTATGCCGCGCCTGCGCACTGAGCAGATTCTTCACGTAATCCCTCATCGTAACTCCTCATAAAATACAGATCAAACTTCAAACTGGTAAGTTCTCGTTTAATCTTGCTATTATACTTGCTACTCATGTGGCCCTCAAGAGTGATATCCCTTCCTTTGTTTGAGGGGTGTTCCCATTGGACTCTGCCCCGCTATGTCTGGCAGCTTAAGGACCCTAGACTGTGTTCTTCCCTCACAGAGCCTTGGCGTTGGCAGCACTGAGCTTCAGTGTACGCCGCAGCATGTACCCCTTCCTTTGTTTGAGGGGTGTTCCCAATGGACTCTGCCACGCAATGTCTGGCAGCTTAAGGACTGTGTTCTTCCCTCACAGAGGCTTGGCGTTGGCAGCACTGAGCTTCAGTGTACGCCTCAGCATGTACCCCTGCAGTTGGGAATGGGCCAGTCTGGTGTGCTGGGAGACCAATAAGTTTTCGATGGACCGAGTTGATGGCCTTCCAGCACCACTTGATGTCCATGTACAAGTGTGTCCCTGGGAACAGCCTGCAATGGTAGGCGTGGCCTTGTTCTAAATGGGGTGTAAGGCCTGCGAAGGGTAACTGCTTTGGACATTCAACACTTGGTTAGTATAGTTTGTAGATACAGTGCGGAAACAGGCCCACTGGTTCCACATCGACCAGCAATCCCTGCGCACTAATACTATCCTACACACACTTGGGACAATTTACAATCATAACAATCCAATTAGCCTACATACCTGTACGGCTTTGTAGTGTGGGAGGAAACCGGAGCTCCTGGTGAAAACCCACACAATCACAGGGAGAACGTACAAACTCCGTACAGACAAGCACCCAAAGTCAGGATCGGACCTGGGTGTCCAGCGCTGTATGGCAGCAACTCTACCGCTGCACAACCGTGCCGCCCGAACCTCATTAACAGCCTCATTTTTAGCTCAGCACGGTTCCACTAAATCCCACTCAAAGTCAATCCCGATCAGCCCGAGAGTAAAATAAGCTGAACCAAAAAGCACAATTCCGTGTAACAGATGGGCACCTCGCGTGCCACGAGTCGGTTTAATAATAAAAACCTACTTTATCATAATATCTTATTTCCATATAAATCTTACAGCCGTTCACTTGGAACGCATCATATTTGCAAACTGGAATGATGATAAATGGAACGGAGAGAAAATTGTGCCAGTCAGTTATAGAAAAGAGCTCAAAGAAAGAGAATTACAGTATATCTTGAGATTGCCGCATTTTCTCTCCTTCAAATGTGTTCCGTTTTGCTTGCAATTCCGCCTCCCCTCTCTCTCCCAATCTCGACCAACGATTCTCAATTAACCCTTTGTTCTTTCTTGGCATTTTGAAAGCTGTGGTAATATTGTGAAAAAAAAGGCACAAAGTGCTGAACTCAGCAGGTCAGGCATCTCTGGAGTAGATACATTCTAAGAGTAGAATTAGGCCATTCGGCCCATCAATTCTACTCTGCCATTCAATCATGGCTGATCTATCTTTCCCTCTCAACTGCATTCTCCTGCCTTCTCCCCATAATCTCTGACAGCATTACTAATCAAGAATCTGTCAATCTCTACCTTAAAAATATTTATTAACGACCTCCACAACCGTCTGTGGCAATGAATTCCACATTCTCCACTCCTCTGACTAAATAAATTCCTCCTCCTCTCCTTTCTAATGATATATCCTTTTATTCTGAGGCCACGGCCTCTGGTTATCTCACTAGTGGAAACATCATCTCCACATCCACGCTATCCAGAAACCCTTCTTCCAATAGGAAACATCATCTATCCATGTTCTCCAAAGATGCTGCCTGATCCACTGAGTTACTCCTGAGCTATGTGTCCTGTTTTGCAAAACAGCACCTGCAGTTCCTTGTGCCTTCATGATACTTATACCCCTTCTAGCATCAAGCATCTTAAGTTTAAACGTTGCGTCCTATCTGTTATAAGTAGCTACTCGAGAAGAATGAGGGAGATCTCATTGAAATCTGCCAAATAATTCTAGGCTTGCTGTCTGTATGGAGTTTGTTCGTTCTTCCTGTGACTGCGTGGGTTTTCTCTGGGTGCTCCGGTTTCCTCCCAGACTCCAAAGACATGCGGTTTTGTAGGTTAATTGGCTTCGGTACAATTGTAAATTGTCCCTACTGTGTTGGATAGTGCTGGTGCACATGGTGATCGCTGGTCGGCATGGACTCGCAGGGCCGAAGGGCCTGTTTCCACGCTGTACCTCTAAAGTCTAAAATCTAAATTTGCCTTCGTGAGAGAACTGAAAATGCAAGACACTGTTTAAAAATAGAATGTACCTCTGAGATGAGGCAAGTTCATTTTTATATCAGAGAGCCTTGAATCTTTGGAGTTTTCAAAGGATGGAGTGGAGTCTGAATATTTTTAGGGCAGAGGCTGATACATATTTGATAATGCAGAGAGATATGTATAATGTTACCATCAGTCGGGAACATGGAACCGGAGCACGGAGGTTTAGTGATGGGTGTCGGAGGCGAGGGGCGATGAGGGCACGTTCACGGAGTGAAGTCGAGGAGGCGTCGGAGAGGGTCGAGTCATCGGAGTGGGCCGCTGGAGACCCTGCAGCAGTATGGGGCTCCGTTATATCGGGCGTTGTTCCAAGTGGCCAGGTGCATAGATCGGACAAGGCCTATAGTGGCATGGAGCGGTAGAGTAGCGGTGGAGGACACGACAACATCTTCTGGCCAGGTCGACCCCTGCAACTCCGACCCAGTGCCGCCGCTAGGACAAGAGGCCCTTACGTCCAAGTTAAGATGCTAACATTTAAAAACAAATTTGGACTTGAAGTGTACAAGATGGCGCCTAGAACGTGGCGACTCTTGTGTACTGACTCGGTGTGGCCTACTATCTCTAATACTTTGTATGATTGGGCCCAATGTACAGCAGCATTGTCACCAAACTGCACGCAAACAAAAATTAATTCACCGCTCTAAGATACAGGTGACAATAAAGTACCATTGAACCATTGAGGTCAGGTCAAGTTTATTGTCACATGCCCAAGTACGATGAGGTGCAATTATAATGAAAATATCATATCACCTGCATCACATGCACATAGAATCAGACAACACATAAAAACATAAAGTATTCATGAATTACACATAAATTCTACAATACAGTGAAAAGAAAAAGTGTGCAAAAATCAGTGGTGATGTCGATAAAGTTTCAATCATATCACGGTGTTATTGAACGACATAGCAGATTCAAGGAGTTGACCAGCTTACTCTTTAGACTTTAGAGATACAGTGTGGAAACAGCCCATTCAGCCCATTAAGTTCATGTTGACCAGTGATCACCAGCACAGCAACACTATCCTACACACTAGGAATAATTTACAATTACCAGAAGCCAATTAACCTACAAATCTGTATGTCTCAGGAATGTGAGAGGAGACGGGGAGAATATGCAATCTGCATACAGACAGCACCCGTAATCAGGATCGAACCTAGGTGTTGTTCAAAAAGTTAAATGTATGCTACCATAAACCATCAGCTGATGGGAACTGTTTCTCCCCATCCACCCAGTTTTGATCATGTCCAGCACAATCGACCATCTCTTCCTTAGGGGATTGAGGAAGTTCAACATATCTCCTATGTCTCATACCAATATCTACAGATGCACCTTAGAAACCATCCCATCGGGATGCATCATAGCTAGGTTTGGCAACAGCTCTGCCCAAGACTGCAATAAATTGTAGAGAGATATGGATGTAGCCCAGTCCATCACACAAATCAGACTCCCCACCATTGACTCCATCTACACTTCACACTGCCTCGGGAAAGTAGCCAACACAATCAAAGATCTTTTTCACCCTGGTCATTCCCTCTTCTCCCCTCTCCTGTCAGGCAGAGGATACAAACGTTTGAAAGCAGATACCACCAGACTCAAGAAGAGCTTCTTCCTCATTGTTATCAGGCTTCCCATAAGCATAGTCCCGATCTTCCAACCTATCTCATGGCGGAGATTGCACTTTTCCCTGGAACTGTTGCGCTACAACGCTGAGAAACTATATTCTGCACTCTGTATCTCCCCCTTTGCTCTACTTATTGTACCTGAGTTTGGTTTGATTGTATTTATGTATTGTATTATCCGATTTGATTGGATAGTGTGCGAAAAAAAACTTTCACTATACCTTGGTACAAGTGACAATAATAAACCTAAATCTATGAAGTAGTTGCAGATATATTTCTACATTAAATGCAAGACACATATGGTTGTGTCTGCATTTCCTAACCTATTCTCTAACCTCCAATCTTCATCCTTGTGTCAACCCTAATCCTCCAAATCTCCCAATCCCATTCCTTTTCTGTCCATGTTACCATCTTCGCTGGTTTATTCTCTGCACCAATCCCACAAGTTAATTGACCCCTGGCACATCGTGACATAAAGTCAATATCACATTTGTTGAGTTACATGTTTGCATGTCCCAGCCCTGCTGCTGTTTTGCAATCGTGGCAGAAATATTAACCTAGAATGGAGAGAATCTTAATGGAGGAACCCTCTCTGCTATTTCACATCTGAAGCAAAAAAGTATTATCCTCTGTTATATCAAACAGCCAATAACATGTATGGATGGCAGGTTTTTAGAACCAACTCCTCCTTCTTCCTTTCTTCTTGAGCTATCATGCGGTTGCTTCCACTCCAGCTTTACGATTTCTGAGACGGTTGATGCCGCTGATGGTGCTGGAGTAGTAGATGGTTGACGGGGGAGGCAGGAGGGTGGTTTCTGAGTTGGCACATTGCTTCTTCCGGCAGAACCCAAGACCACGCGGACCGTGTCCTGCTGTAGTTTAGTTTTTAGTTTTAGAGAGATACAGCGTGAAAACAGGCCCTTCAGCCCATCTAGTCCACACCGACGATGATCCCCGCATATTAATACTAACCTACACACACACACACACTGGGGGCAATTTTACATTTATAACCAAGCCCTGTACGTCTTTGGAGTGTGGGAGGAAATCGGAGCACCCGGAGGAAACCCACTCAGGGCACGGGGAGAACTTGTCAACACTGTACAGGCAGCACCCGTAGTCAGGATCGAACCCAGGTCTCTGGCGCTATAAAGCAGTAGCTCTACCGCGGCGCCATCGTGCCGCCCTGCACAATCCCGCTCTGCTCATTGGATCTGACGGAACACCGGGCAGAGAGAGGGAGCCTGCCGTGCCTGCCGTGCCTGCCCCTGCTCGTCCATCCCGTAGACCAGAGACTGGGAGGAGAGGAGAGGGAACTGGGGTCTGGCCTACCACGCCCTCGAGGTCAGTTGCAGGCAGCCCCCCAGGGGAACAAAGGCGGATGGATGAGGAGAGGGATGTGGTGTCCAAGAAGGAAGGCGATGATAAGCCAATACAAAAGACCACAACCCAGAGGGCTTTGGCTGCAAGGTGGAAAATAGGATAAGGATAGATTATTTTCATCTAGCTTGGACATGGTTGGTCGAATGGCGTATTTCTGCGCAGTGTGAGTCCACAACCCTTTTCCCTCTTTCTTGTGTAACGTTACACCTCATCGCCAACCAGAGTGCTGCTGAGCGGAACCAATATACAACAGTTTATAGCTGCCCCCATCTATCTATACACTCTTTACCTCATCGCTCTAAGTGACAGAGACTTTGCTTAAGTAAGCAGTCACAATTCCAATACTGAACAGTACTTCATTGCCAGCAGACCACTTTGGGAAGAAAGAGTTTTACTTACATAGGCAAATAAATTACTATGTAAGGTTCAGTGTTGAAGATTGCAATGCCAATTTAACAAGCCTTTTAGACTTTACTTTAGAGATACAGCATGGAAACAAGCCCTTCAGCTAACCGAGTCCGCGCCGACCACCAATCACCTCGTTCACTAGCACTATCCTACATACTAGGGACAATTTACAATGTTTTACCGAAGCCAATTAACCTACATACCTGTACGTCTTTGGAGTGTGGGAGGAAACTGGAGCACCCGGAGTGAACCCACGTGATCACAGGGAGAACGTGCAAACTCTGTACAGACAGCACCGGTAGCTAGGTTCGAACCGGGGTCTCTGGAGTGTAAGGCAGTAACTCTACCGTTGTGGCACTGTGCTGCCCCACATTAGTGTTTGTTGTTGAGGGCTCGAACAATGTTGCGTGTGGACTGGCTTGATCTGCTGGGTAGTGCAAACAGCTATCAGCATGCCCGTCAACAGAGTGGTGGGGGTGGGGAAGCGAGACGGCCTGAAACTGTGTCCGTGACTGAAATGGCTCTAACAACATAATGGGATGTCACTCTACATTTAGGCTCTGTGCATCAACGTGAAAATCCATTTCAATTCCTTCACATTCCCAAATACGTAAGCAATTGTTTCTCACTTTTATTCTGGGCAAAATGACTTTTTGTCGGAAGGTGGGAGAGGTGCAATCAATAAGCAACATCGCAGGAGAAATAAGATGAGATCTCATGAAGTGTTGCTTAAAGATCATTGTTCGGTTGGGTGTATTCGATGCTATGTTCTCTCTTGGAGATGGTTTCAATTACTGGGGCCCATCCTCTTGTAAGGTTCAATCTGCCACAAGGTTAATGGCAGCTCAATAGGTAGCAATAGCTATCAAAGTACAACAGCTACCTTTATGCCTCAGTGACTACCAGACGATTTCATAAATTTGGTTCCAAAATCCATGGACATCAGGTCTTTTCTTCTGCACCATAACACTCAGTAATATTGCTTCTGATCTCCTGACTGGTAGTTCAGATCCACTTTCAACCTTTCCCCGAAACGCTACATTGCTGAGAACTATATTGGACAACCCTGGTCAATTCGTCCCTTCCCACCCGTACCACACCCTCTCCGGGCACTTTCCCTTGCAACACCAAGAAATGCTACACTTATCGCTTTACCTCCCCCCTTAACTCCATTCAAGGTCCCAAGCAGTCTTTCCAGGTGTGGCAGAGGTTCACCTGCACCTCCTTCAACCTCATCTATTGCATCCGCTGCTCTAGATGTCAGTTGCTCTACATCGGTGAGACCAAGCGTAGGCTTGGCGATCGCTTCGCCCAACACCTCCACTCGGTTCGCAATAACCAACCTGATCTCCCTGTGGCTCAGCACTTCAACCCCCCCTCCCATTCCGAATCTGGTCTTTCTGTCCTGGGCCTCCTCCATGGCCAGAGTGAGGACCACCGTAAATTGGAGGAGCAGCACCTCATATTTTGCTTGGGCAGTTTGCACCCCAGCGGTATGAACATTGACTTCTCTAATTTCAGGTAGTCCTTACTTTCTCCTCCCCTTCGCACCTCTCCCTCAGCCCTCTGGCTCCACCTCTTCCTTTCTTCCTCCCGCTCCCACCCTCACATCAGTCTGAAGAAGGGTTTCGACCCGAAACATTGCCTATTTCCTTCGCTCCATAGATGCTGCCTCACCCGCTGAGTTTCTCCAGCATTTTCGTCTACCTTGGACAACCACACTGCCTAACCATCAGCCTGTAAATCCCCCCACTCTGTTACCCGTATCCACCTATCACTCGTCCCGCCACCACCTCTCTTATGGTTTTCTCCCTCACCCTCACCACAATCAGTCTGAAGAAGAGTCCCAGCCTGAAATGTCACCTTTCCATGTTCTCCAATTATACTTTATTGTCACCTGTACCTAGGTGCAATGAAATGCTGTTTTGCATAAACCTAGTAAAATCAGCAGGCCCAGTGAGTTACTCCAGCACTTTGTGTTTTTGTTCTGTAAACTTGCACCTGCAGTTTCTATTAAGATTCGTTTTTACTTCAAACAGATAACAACACAAAGATTAGTAATCAAGTAGTAAAATCTTTATTTCGCCCAGGCGGGTGTGGCCGTCACTCTTACAGTATGTAAATTACAGACTATACAGAGTCACTCTATCCCCACACAAAGAGGTAATGTTCAATCAGATATATTTATACCACAATAATCAGTGATTCAACAATACTTTATCTTACAGAGCATTGTACAGCCTCTTGCCTGTTAGGATTGACAGGTTCTTCATAGAGAGGAAAGGTTAGCCCATATATGGTTATGCTGAAGAAGCTATTTTTCTGCAGATCAAGCATTTGATTTATTTACCTAGTTGACGCAGATTATAATCTTATAGAGTAAAGAGTACGAGCCAAGTGTCTGAACATTCTCTTGATTGTTTTTCTCTATGATATAAACATTCATGTATTTGTGCTGTTATCTCGCTAGCATTATGGAAGAAGGGGGAAAACATTTCTGTTAGCCTTGTTAGTGTAATAGGAGAAAGGTGAAAGCATCCATTTTATTGCTAAATCTACAGCTGAATCCATTTTGTAAATTTTAAATCTTTAAACTTCCTCAGTTCCCTGTATCTCCTGAGAACTACAGCGCATTCAGCAAGTATTCACACCCCTTCACTTTTTCCACATTTTGTTATGTTACAGCCTTATTCTAAAATTGATTAAATTCATTTTTTTAAATCATCAATCTACACACAATACCCCATAATAAAAAAGCAAAAACAGGTGTTTAGAAATAAGTAAAAAGTAAAAATAACTTTCTGAATACACTGTATATTCTACACTCTGTATCTTCCCCTTTGCTCTAACTTTTGTAATTGAGTTGACTTGATTATATTTATGTATGGTATATCTGACCTGTTTGGATACAATGTGAAACAAAAGCTTTACACAGTACCTCGGCACACGTGGTGATAATAAACCTAAATGCAAACCTGAAGACAAACTGCCAGAGGAGCTCAATGGGTTGAGCAGTATTTGTCATGGGATGGAATGTTGGATGTTTCGGGTTGAGGCTCTGCCAAAAGACTCCAAAAATACAGCAACGTTGACAATTCCTTTCCTGCATAGATGCTGCTCGACCTGCTGAGTCCTCCAGCAGTTTGCTTGTTGCTTCAGACTCTAGGATCTGCAGTTTATTGTGTCTATATAAGTCCCCCCCCCCCCCCCCACCGCGTGCATTCATTAGTTTTACACTCGCAACTAGCTAAAGTCTAGGTTCCTGTCATAGAGTGTTGATGCTCTACAGCACGGCAACACAACCACCTACCCTCGCTGGCATACTGGGTTAGCCCCATTTTACAGCATTAGCCACCTATCCCGCTTAAAACCTTCCCATTTTATACATCTGTCCAAATGTCTTTAGATATTATTGTTTCTGCTTCTGTAGCTTCTTCTGGGAGCTCATTCCACATATGGACTATCTTCTGAGTGAAAATGTTGCTCATGCGGTTCCTCTTAACTCGCTCCCGTCTCAGCTTAAGCCTATGTCCTCTAGTTTTAGAATCAGCTACCCCTTGGAAACGTGCTGTGAGCATTCACTTTATCCATACCCTTCATGATCTTCTACAACTCAATAAGGTCTCCCCTCAACCTCCTATAGAAGCAGATACGACAGTGGCATTTAAGAGGCATTTGGACCACACGTGCACAGGCTGGGAATAGAGAGAGATCACGTCCTATATATATAATTCTATGTAAAATTTTAAGAGGCATAGATAGGGTAGACAGTCAGAACACTTTGTCCAAATGTCCAATACCTGAGGGCATGGCTTTAAGGTGAGAGGAGAAAAGTTTAAAGGAGATGTATTTTACACAGCGTAGTGGGAACCTGGAACGCGCTGCCAGGGATGGTGATGGAGGCAGATATGATAGTGGCATTTAAGAAGCCTTTAGATAGGCGCATGGACGTGCAGAGGGATAGAGGGATATGGATCATGTACAGGCAGATCACAGACCACACACAAATGTGATCTTTGCCACAGAGACTGTCACTCCCGCATTGGTCTCTCCAGCCACAAGCGAAGCTGCTCCAGCCGAGGTTTGGAGCAAGCAGCCAACAACTAGGTTGCATCACCCATGGTCAGTAATGACCGAGGGGGGCCTACGACGAGGCAGATGAGATCAGTTTAACTTGTTACCAGTTTATCGTAAACATTGTGGGCCGAACTGTTCTATGTTCTATGTCCAAGGCACAATGGATTAGATGGAGTGATATGGCCAGCACAGATATTATGGGCCAAAGGGCCTGTCCCTGTGCTGTACTGTCTTGTGGTATTGTCAGTAGTTTGATTTTGGAGCTGAATGTTTCAGACTATAAGTTGGAAATGAAAGTGTGAAAATAATTTATTTATGCGAAAATAAGATTTTTCATCTGGACCCCTGCTATGTGACAATGTCACCTAAGTCACGCCATTGCATAAATAATGTGATGTGCGCTTATATCTGTCCTCTACAGGGATTTGCATGTTTAAACATCAGGGGAAATATTCGTTAATAAGCTTTAGATTGCTGATAAACACAAACATTTCTCCATCAAAATATCTTTGTCGTTCTAATGGTTGGGCATCAAACATTCCTGTATTAGACAAACACGGTGGTGTTGGTATAATTGATAGATAAGGTTGAATGAATCATATTATCATTGTTGCGATTTGCAGAGAGTGGTGGACTCGGCCCAGTCCATCACAGGCGCAGCCCTCCCCACCACCGAAAGCATCGACAATTAGCGCTGCTTGAAGAAGCGGAAATGGTGATGCAGCAGTAGAGTTGCTGCCTCACAGCTCAAGAAACCAGGGTTCAATCCTGACTCCGGGTGTTGTCGGTATGGAGTTTGCACGTACTCCGTGACCTGCGTGGGTTTTCTCTGGGAGCTCTGGTTTCCTCCCACACTCCAAAGACATCCAGGTTTGTAGGCCAATTGGCTTCAGTAAAACTGTAAATTGTCCTTAGTGTGTATTGGATAGTGTTAGTGTGCGGGGATCGCTGGTCGGCACAGACTCGATGGGCCAAAGGGCCTGTTTCTGCGCTGTATCTGTGAACTAAACTAAAACTAAACTTAGAGGGCGGCATCTATCACTAAGGATCCCCGCCATCTTGCTGCTACCGTTGGGCAGGAGGTAATAATAATAATAATGGATGGGATTTATATAGCGCCTTTCTAATACTCAAGGCGCTTTACATCGCATTATTCATTCACTCCTCAGTCACACTCGGTGGTGGTAAGCTACTTCTGTAGCCACAGCTGCCCTGGGGCAGACTGACGGAAGCGTGGCTGCCATTCTGCGCCTACGGCCCCTCCGACCACCACCAATCACTCACACACATTCACACACAGGCAAAGGTGGGTGAAGTGTCTTGCCCAAGGACACAACGACAGTATGCACCCCAAGCGGGATTCGAACCGGCTACCTTCCGGTTGCCAGCCGAACACTTAGCCCATTGTGCCATCTGTCATCCCAAAGGTACAGAAGCCTGAAGGCCCACACCACCAGGTTCAGGAACAGATACTTTCCTACAGCCATCAGGTTCTTGACCCACACCATCCTAATCCTTCCTCAGCAACGGGACTCTAATGACCATCTCTTGGACTACCATGGACTTGTTTTCTTTTCTAATTGTGTGTTGTGCTATTATCTTGTTATTCTTCACAGTAGTCTTGTTTTGAAAAATTTGTATGTAGAATTCATGTATAAGTGGTAGGGAGTGGATGAGAACGTGGGATAATATAGAACCAGTGTGAATGTGTAATCAGTAGTCAGCATGGACTCGGTGGGCTGAAGTGTCTGTGTCCATGCTGCATCTTGTATTAATCATTCAGAATCTACACCCGAGCTGAACCCAAACCTGACACACAGTCGGCAGACACTGGCCTTACGGCTGAGATCTAGGCTCTGGTACCCTCTACCATAGGAATCGTTCACAAGTGCCGGGCACCATCGCTCAGGACAACCACCAGTTCTGCACTTGAATCCAGCTTTCTTCCCATTTATCTTAATTTCATGTTATCTGCCCACATTGATGCCGCAGTAATTACACTGACAATGAAAGCTTACAGCTCTGGATTTACACTTTATTTAATTACTCCAAAGTATAAACACGGAAACATTGATTGAATATTTAGTGAAAGAAGGAATCGTATATCACTCGAAGGTTTCTCCCCATTGTACTGTTACTCATAGAAACATAGAAAATAGGTGCAGGAGGAGGCCATTTGGCCCTTCGAGCATGGCTGATCATCCACCATCAGTAACCCGTGCCTGCCTTCTCCCCATATCCCTTGATTCCACTAGCCCCTAGAGCTCTATCTAACTCTCTTATAAATTTATCCAGTGAATTGGCCTCAACTGCCTTCATTTCTGCACCCCCCCACCGGGCACTGGGCTGGGGTTCCCCGCCTCAAGCCGTTTAAGTATCAAACTCTAACTGAGCCTCAAGCTCATCCACTTTACTTCCTATACTCCACGCATTCATATATAATACCTTGAATCCATTACTCACCTCGCCTTTCACATCGATTCCTATTTCACTTGGCCGTACTCTCCTATCCCTTCATGAGCTTTCTGCCCTGTTAATTCTGGTGTCTTTCTTAACTTTTCCTAAACTCTCTTTCTCTTTAACTCCATCCTTGTATTTCCAATTTGTCTCCTTCCCCCCCCCCCCCCCCCCTACTATTTAGTTTAAAACATGTTTTAAAGCCATTTAATACTAATTGGATCTAAAGTGGTTTCAATGAAAATGGACAGGAAAATCTGTAATGGACGGCAATAATACTGAAGAACAAATTTTGATACTTATACATCTCTTTGAAATCCCGGGCTGAGATAGTCTTAAACGTGTCTTCCTCTGTGTTTGAGTGATTTGGTTTAGTTTTGTTTAGATTAGTTTAGTTTAGTTCAGTTTGCAGATACAGCATGGAAAACAGGCTCTTCAGCCCACCGTGTCCACACTAGTTCTATGATATCCCACTTTGTCAACCACACCCTGCACACTAGGGGCATTTTACAGAGGTTAATTAACTAACAAACCCACATGTCTATGGGACATGGGAGGAAACCGGAGCGCCCGGATGAAACCTAAGCGGTCACAGGGAGATGTGCAAATTCCACGCACAGACAGCACCCAAGGCCAGGATCGAATCCTGGTCTCTGGCGCCATCAAACAGCAGCTCTACCAGCTGCACAACGGTGCTGTCAAAAGCTAGCTACAGTTTGGGGGCAGAGGAGGGTGATGGCGATGTAATTGAAGACCACCTTGCTGCAGTTTATTGCAAATCAGCAGTGTAAACCTAATTTCTTGTAAAGCGAAATGCCAACAGAATTTTTTTTTTAACCGAGGGGTGAACGTGTTGGAGAAAATTAAACCTTCTCTAGGGCCAGTCAGTGGAATTGAAATTCAGGAGAGTGCAATTTAAAAGCTGCTGTTGTTACATTCTCAGTTGTGTAAGATTGAAATTGAGTTATTTGATGCATGAGGCAGTCTAGGAGGCATTACCCTGGGAAATGCAAGCGCGATGCAATGATATGATCGCACACCCTGATATTGATGGCTAGGATGCAAATGAAATGTACTCGGGTTGTTTCTTTTACCGACGTATATTAGTCATGAGCTAATTTGAGTTTTACTTGTTTGCCAGTTTAAATATAATTCTGCTTTTGAATTTCCCTGGAGTCACCTGAAGGTACAGTAAGCTTCTGTGATCTCAGAATGAATTGCAGAGTTGTATAAAAAATAAACTTTAATTCTTACACACATATGTATTTTTGGTCAAAAAAATCATGCTATCTCCTTCTTGGCAGTCCTTTGGGATCAAAGATGACTTTCTTTCCCAGGAGTTAGTTGAAAAGGAGGTTTTGGCATCGGTAGGATGGACAGTCAGAATCTTTTTCTCCATGGTGGAAATGTCAAAGACTAGCGGGCATAGTTTAGTTTAGAGATACAACACAGAAACAAGCCTTTCGTCCCACCGAGTCCATGCAGACCAGCAATCCCCGTTCACCTGCACTATCCTATACACTAGGGAGAATTTACAATCTCTACCGAAGCCAATTAACCTACAAACATTTATGTCTTTGGAGTGTGAGAGGAAACCGAAGCACCCGGGGAAAACCCACGTGGTCACAGGGAGAACGTGCAAACTCCATACAGACGGCACCCTTAGTCAGGATCGAACCCGGGTCTCTGGCGCAGTAAGGCAGAGTCAATGTGGACCAAGTGCCAATTCTCCTGTTGAGTGGGCGTTGAGGTGAAGGGTGAAGGTGGGAAGACCCTACCACAGTGATCTGTCACAAGTCGAAGTGTTACTCTTTTAACTTGCACAACCCATGTAATTTTTAAAATGTCATGCTACATGTCAGTCAGAGCAATTCAATGTGCGAAGGGGTAGCTTTTAATTTGGTGTGCTGTCTTATTCTGATCATCACCATGGTGATGCAGCCTCTGGGAAAAAGCTGGTGGGATGACAGATTGACATCTCAGCCTCTGGCAAGGGAAGGCTCCGCAGGTCTGCTTCACGCTGACAGGAGATATTTCCCAAGCAGAACATTGACAAGTCCCCAGTGTGGCAAACTTGGAAGTGTTACAGTCTCACACCTCCAGCAACCCAGGTTCAATCCCGACCTCCTGTGCTGCCGGTGTGAAGTTTGCACGTTCTCCCGGTGACCACATAGACTTCCTCCTGTGCCTCTGAGATACTCAGCCGGTTGATTAATTATTCAGTGTAAATTGCCCGTAACAACGAGCAGTAAAGCATAGATAAAAGGTAGAATTTAGGGTGACTTTGTACGAATGTGTAGAATTAGGGTCTGCACAGTGGCGCAGCGATAGAGTTGCTGCCTCACAGCATGAGAGAGGCCCCAGTTCCATCCTGACCTCGGGTGCTGCTGTGCGGAGTTTGCACGTGTTCCCTGTGACCGCGTGGGTTTTCTCCGGGTGCTCCGGTTTCCTCCCACACTAGATAAAGTAGCATCTGTAAATTATCCCTAGTGTGTAAGATCCGAAAGTGGGATAACATAGCACTGGTGTGATCGCTGGTTGGTGTGGACCCAGTGGGCCGAAGGGCCTGTTTCCACGCTGTATCTCTAAAACTAATTTAGAAAAATGAGGTTAGCTTCCTGGGGTAGAAATATCAAAGACTAGTGGGCGTACCTTAAGGATGAGAGCAGCAAAGTTTAAAGGATATTGGCAGCGGAGCGGGATCCAGTGCCGGACTGAGGAAGGTGAAAGGTTGTAAATCGGCATTGGAGGTGACGAAAGAAAATTCAGTGGACAAAATAGGCAGGAGTAAGACAAGAGGTAAGGAAGGATTGTTGGATTGAATTGCATTTATTTGAATGCTAAGAGGCCTGACGGGTGAGGCAGATGAAGCAGGGTATAGAGTCACAGAGTCACACAGCGTGGAAACGGGCCCTTTGGCCCAACTTGCCCACACCGACCAACATGTCTAGGGTCACTAACTGTCCCATACATTGGGCTAAATTGGTTTGTCCCATACGGGACCACCCTTGTCCCGTATTTGACTGCTACTATCTTATCACCAGAGGCCAAGATTACAGACAGATCCTAGATCTGATACGACAGCGTGCGTGCGTGTTGCATGTGCTGTTGACGCCACGCACGAGTGATTCACCCGTCATCCCTTATGCACATCAGTTGTACGGTGAGCAGCAAGAATATCCATGGAAAAAGTAGACTTGGTGAGTCCCCCCTCTTTTCCTCTTTTGCAGTGATCATACGTCTACTCTATAAACATATACAGATAGGGTTATTTGGTGTTATTTCATGTCTGACAGGTAATCAGATTCTGCTCTGTATAATTTGGTGTTACATTTCACATATATCACTGAAGGTATGTACACATGGATCATATATTGGATTTGTTTACCTACTCGGGGTTGTTGTTTTTATTCTCTCTCTCTCTTTTGAAAAAGGTCCCTGTTACCATGTGCGAGCTGCCAGCCCCCTCAGTCACTTCATCCCGGGCCTGCACCATGTCCACACCGCCACGGCACGACACCTTTTGTCCCTTCTTTGCAAGTGAGAAAGTTTGCAATCCTAAACATGTCCCATCTACACTAGTCCCACGGTGTGTGTGGAGGGGGCATGGGTTTTGTGTGTGTGTGTGTGCATGGATGTTTGTGTGTCTGTGTGTGTGTGGGTGCATGCGCGCGTGCATGCGGACGTGTGTGCGTTTGTCTCTGTGTGCTTGCGTGCGTGTGTGTGCTTGCGTGTGTGTGGGGGTGTGTGTGTGTGTGCGGTGTGCGTGCGTGCGTGCGTGTGTGTGTGTGCGTGTAGTGTGTGTGTGTACGTGCGTGTGTGTGTGTGTGGTCATGTATGTGTCTGTACGCCGGTATGTGTGTGCGCGTGTCTGTGTGTGCTTGTATCTGTGTGTGTGTGTGTCTATGTGTGCATGTATCTGTGAGTGTAGTGCGTGTGTGTGTGGTCGTGTATGTGTCTGTGTGCAGATACTGTATGTGCGTGTGTGTAGTGTGTGTGCGCGTGTATGTGTGTGTGTGTGTGTGTCTATGTGTGCATGTATCTGTGAGTGTAGTGTGTGTGTGTATCTGTGAGTGTAGTGCGTGTGTGTGTGTGTGGAGAGGAGCTGTGGGTCACTTCCCCCTTTCACAGGGGTGTTATTGGTGTTCAGCTCCTGGTTTGACTACATCATCACACTATCCTTGGATTTTTATTGACATTATTTCCAAATTGAAATCTTTCTAATTAAGTGGCCGCACGCCAAGGAGAAGCGTTTACCTGGCTTAAACCCCAGCTCTGCAGCCTCTGCCAGAACAATCTGCACTATGTGTGTGTGGTTATTTATGCAATTGCTGAGAACTGCCGCTCTCATTCTCCCATCACTCTGCCAACTAGCAGGCCACTTGCTGCAGTCAGTGTTCATTATGTTCACAAAATCTATTCTAATATTGCAAAATTGAAAGCCCTGGTATTTTGGCAGTGACGAGTGATCGTTTTACTGCCAGCACCTCTTCCAGAGTCTCGCCTAGGGAAGGGAAAGTGCAGAAGCAACTTGCTTCAAGCAAGGAACCGCAGAGGCTGGTTTACAGAAAAGGACACAAAGTGGTGGAGTAAGTCAGTGGGTCAGGCAACATCTCTGGAGAACGTGGATCGGTGACGTTTCGGGACAGGATCCTTCTTCACATCTGACCTGGAACGTCACCTATCCATGTTCACCATTAATGCTGCCTGACCTGCTGAGGTTATCCACCATTCTGTGTCCTTTTGTGTATTAAATATCATCTGCAGTTCTTTCTTTCAACTACATACAAGGATAGCAAAAGGATTTGAGTATACGAGCAGGGAGGTTCTACTGCAGTTGTACAGGGTCTTGGTGAGACCACACCTGGAGTATTGCGTACACTTTTGGTCTCCTAATCTGAGGAAAGACATTCTTGCCATACAGAGAAGGTTCACCAGACTGATTCCTGGGATGTTAGGACTTTCATATGAAGAAAGACTGGGTATACTCGGCTTGTACTCGCTAGAATTTAGAAGATTGAGGGGGGATCTTATAGAAACTTACAAAATTCTTAAGGGGTTGGACAGGCTAGATGCAGGAAGATTGTTCCCGATGTTAGGGAAGTCCAGAACAAGGGGTCACAGTTTAAGGATAAGGGGGAAATCTTTTAGGACCGAGATGAGGAAAAAAATTTCACACAGAGAGTGGTGAATCTCTAGAATTCTCTGCCCCAGAAGGTAGTTGAGGCCAGTTCATTGGCTATATTTAAGAGGGAGTTAGATGTGGCCCTTGTGGCTAAAGGGATCAGGGGGTATGGAGAGAAGGCAGGTACAGGATACTGAGTTGGATGATCAGCCATGATCATATTGAATGGCGGTGCAGGCTCGAAGGGCCGAATGGCCTACTCCTGCACCTATTTTCTATGTTTCTATAGTACCTCAGTTATAGCAGACAATTGTCAAAGGACACGATCTACCCCCCCCCCCCCTCCAATGCTTTCTACGGCGCATCTGTGGAAGTTGGTGAGAGTTAGTGAGGCATTATTGAACGCACAGAGCAACAATTGTGATTATCTTCAGTCTCCGACACAGAGAACAAATTATCATTTTATGTCTAATTTTAATTTAGTGCTTGGTATTTTTGTTTTCTAATTTTCTTCACAGCTCACTCCTCTGAGCTCGCCCCCGCAGCAAGGCTTTGACACATGACAGGGAAAGTAATTAAACAAAACCTCCAGTCATGGTAATCCTCAAATAATTGCAGCATTTATTTAGCTTTTGAAGATAAATGTAAAGCCAGCTGTATTTGCTCTGATGCCCTGGATCAATCCGAAGTAGCCGATGGATATTTCCTGGGTCTCTGCGTTGCCCCAGGCTAGTTGGAGAGAGGGAACTAACCTCCTCTTTGCAAAATTATGTTCGTGATCAACTCTGCCCAAATGACACATGGCTGTTGGATGTATACATTAGTACAGGCACCTCGCGTTTTACTCGTCTTTGATTTATGCCTTTTTGAAATAACACGTTTCTTCCTTTAATGCCAAAGGTTGATTTACATTCTGGTATTATTAGAATAACGCACTCAAATTTACTGCTGATAGTTGCATATGTTTAATTTACGTGTATTTGAATTATGCGCTGCTTTTCATGCACGTGGTCCCCGCGTAAACTGCGTGGTGCCTGTATTTCTGAATCGTGTCACACATTTGTAGTCATATCCACAATCTTAGCAGGACCTCGAATGAATCGACCGTACCATTTAGAGCTCTCTATTTTTCTGCTGTAATATCTTTCACGCCCAGGTTCCCACACTAACAATTCACTGCATTCCAGAGTGTTTCATTGTTATAGGCACCGGTATCAGATCAATGCAATTCTTACTTGCTGGAGCTTTTTTTAATGCACATTAATTGCAGTAACGCGACAAAGAAATGTATCAGTTATGGAAAGTATCAGTTATGGAAACACAAGGAACTGCAGATATGGAATGATGAGCAAAGCTTGAGGTCGCACAGTGGGGCAGCCAGGGCAGCCAGGGTGGCACAGCTGGTAGAGCTGCTGCCTCACACAGCCACAGACCCAGATTTGATCCTTACCTCGAGTGCTGCCCTTCAGCCGACTGAGTCCATGCCGACCATCGATCGGGTGATCACACAAGTTTGGGTTATCCCAGTTTCCCTACACAAACCCGTCTTGTGATGTGGCACAAAATCGGAGCAACCAGAGAAATCCCTCGCTGTCACAGGGAGAACGTGTCTACATCACTGGGACAGCACCTGAGGTCAGGATCAAACACGGGTCTCTGGTGCTGTGAGACAGCAGCTCTACCCGCTGCACCACAGTGGTGTCCCCAGTTGGATTGGGGCATACTTATTTATATTAGGTTTATAGTTTAGAGATACAGCATAGAAACAGGCCCTTCAGCCCACCAAGTCCGCACTGACGAGTGATCCCTGCACATTAAACGCTATCCTACACACATTAGGGACAGTTTACACTTATACCAAGAAAAAAAACCCAAGCCAATTAACCTAGAAACCTGCACGTCTTTAGAGTGTGGGAGGAAACCGAAGATCTCGGAGAAAACTCACGCAGTCACGGGGAGAACGTGCAAACTCCGTACAGACAGCACCCATAGTCGGGATTGAATCCGGCACTGCAAGCGCTGTAAGGCAGCAACTCTACCGCTGTGCCACCATGCCGCCCTAGGTAATCCAGCCCATAAGAGTGCAAGCCAAAGCATGTAGTGCAACCTTAGTTCAGGTCCACCATTGATTTGCGCTGTTGTGCTTGGGTGAACTTTTCCTACTAAGTAAAATTGATCCTCTGTATTGATCCTATCCCAGGCCTCTCATGATGTTGTACACCTCAATTAAATCTCCTCTCAGCCCCCTCCCTTTCAGAGAGTGGTTCATCCAGTTTTGCAACACAGCCACAATAGTCCCGTTCTGACAATGTAAATCTCATGGTTTTGGTGAGGCTACATTTGGAATATTGTGTTCAGTTTTGGTCACCCTGTTATGGAAAGATGTTGTTAAGCTGAAAAGGGTTCGTGAGGATGTGGGGGGGGGGGGGGGGGGGGGGGGGGCTGAGCTATAGGGAGAGTTTGGGCATGCTAGGACTTTATTCCTTGGAGCGCAAATGGATGAGAGGTTATCTTATAGAGGTGTAGAAGACCATGAGGAGGATATATAGGGTAATTGCACAGTCTTCTACCCAGAGTATGGGGATGGAGAACCAGAGGTGAGGAGAGAAAGATTTAACAGGAACCTGATGGGCACATTTTTTACACTAAAAGGAAGTAGGATTATGGAATGAGCTTTAGAAATCTACATGGATAGGGTAGATTTAGAGGGATGTGGGCCTAACGCAGGCAGGTGGGACTAGTACAGATGGGGATTATTGGTTGTCATTGGCAAGTTGGGCCAAAAGGCCTGTTTCCCCACTCTATGATTGCATGACTCTAGATGGTAACAGATGGGATTGGATGCAAGGTTGGCTGCTAACAGGAAACAGAGTAATTATAAATAGGTCTTCCTCCGACTGGCAAGTTACAACAAGTGGTGTTCCACAATAATCATTGGCGGGGCCACAACCTATACAAGTTCTATAGACGGCTTGGGTGAAGGAATTAATTCTATTATGGTCATATGTACATTGAAACATTTTGCTTACTAACTAAACAGATTATATGATACATAAATACAATCAAGTCAAGCTCAAGTACAATAGGTGGAGCAAAGGGGGAAATACAAAGTGCAGAATATATCCTCATTGTGAAGCATCAGTTCCAGAGATAAAGTCCAATGTCCGCAATAGGGCAGCGGTGAATCAGACAGTACCCTAGCTTATGAAAGGACCGTTCAGAAGCCTGATAACAAAGGGAAAGAAGTTGTTCCTGAGTGCAAACCTTCAAGCTTCTGTATCTTCTGCTGGACGGGAGCAGGGAGACGAAGGAATGACCAGGGTGGAACTAAAGGTGTGGACGCTAAATATGGCACAAAGAGAAGTGGAAAGGCTAGATGTAAAGAGGATCTAAGGTGGGACATAGAAAGATCAAATGAATGGGCATAGATCTGGCAAATGGAGTATAATATGTGAAAGAGTCCATGCAGAAAGAATAAGAAGCATGTTGCCTGAATGGTGAGTGTTTGCAGAGCTCTGAGTTATCTGGGTATCTCAGTGCATGATGCACGTGGCTAGTATGTGGGTACAGTAATTAATTAGGAAAGCAAACATAATTATTCATTTGTTGCCGGGAAATTTGAACACAACATTAGTGAGTTATAGAGTCACGCAGTGTGGAAACAGTTCTTCAGTCCAATTCGTCCACACAAACCAAGGTGCCCCATCTAAGCTGATCCCATTGCAAATATTTCCCAAATTACCAAACCACAAGGTTGCCTATACTTTAAACCTGAAACCATCCTGTGTGCATTGTAACCACCTTATTAATCATCTGTCCTGCTGTCTTTAACAGAGCCAAGTGTCAAACATCACAGACATACTGTAGGCCCTTCAGCGCAAATTGTCCATGCTGACCAAGATGCCCATCTATGCTAGTCCCATTTGCCTGTGTTTGGCTCATATCCCTCCAAACCTTTCCAATCCATGTACCTGCCCCAATATCTTTTAGATGTTGTTATAGTACCTGCCTCACCTATTTCCCCAGGCAGCCTGTTCCATATACTCACCAACCTCTGTGAAAAATAATTGCTTCTCAGGTTCATATAGGTAGAGCAAAGGGGGAAATACAAAGTGCAGAATATATCCTCATTGTGAAGCAATGAAGCACTTTTCACTTCTCACCTTAAACCCTCGAGTTCTTGATACCCCGGCCCTGGGGAAAAAGCCCTCTGCATTTGCCCTATCTCTGAAGTCTGAAGAAGGGTGCCGACCCGAAACTTCACCTATCCATGTTCTCCAGAGTAGCTGCCTGACCTGCTGAGTTACTCCAGCACTTTGTGTCGTTTTTTTGCAAACCAGCATCAGCAGTTCCTTGTCGTAGGAAGTAACTGCAGATGCTGGTTTAAACCAATGATAGACACAAAATGCTGGGGTAACTCAGCGGGAGAGGCAGCATCTCTGGATAGAAGGAATGGGTGACATTTTGGGTCTTGACCTGAAATGTCACCCATTCCTTCTATCCAGAGATGCTGCCTGTCCCGCTGAGTTGTTTTGTGTCTATCTGCAGTTCCTTGTTTATTTCCTATCTCTTTCCCTGGAATGGTCTTTAATTATACATTTGGTTCCTCCGCACCTGGCCAGTCTATCTCGAACCCCGAGATTTCACCCTCACTGTCAAATACAGGGCCAATAGCGGATATACATTTAAAAGAAAAGCAGCTCGTCTTCTGCAACGTATCTTTGGATAACCTGATGTGCCCAAAGATGCTGTTTACAGGAAACAACACGGTTCATGTGAAAACCAGCTGTATATCCTGGTCCACTTAACCCTCAGCAACCTCTCTCAATAGGTTCCATTATTTAAGCTTTAATACAGGGAGACGCTGCCACTGTGCAGCTGACTATAAGAAACAGATTGTCCTTCAGATGAGAATCCATCGCCAGGAACAATGTCTCAAGCAAACAGCACGTCCATCAAAGCTGGTAAAAGGACAGGAAATTATGGTGAAATATTAACTCCTATTTATTTGTCTCTCAAGGGTTGGCACCTGCTGTATCCCTCAGACTTTTAAGTACTTTCATGTCTCCAGCTCATCATCTTTTAAAAAAAAATTGTATCAGAAATTGTTTGTTCCATTTAAAGAGATTTACCGATACAATACCTAGCATGCAGGATGCATTCTCAGGTACAAGAGTGCCAATAGAATCCACATTAAAATTAATATTAGAGTATTATGTATAGGGAGAGATGTATTTGTACAGTGTTGGTGCAAAGCAGTACAGGAATAGAACAGCACAGTACAGGAACTGGCCCTTCTGCCCACAACGTCCATGTTGAACATGATGCAAGTTAAATTAATCTGGATCTTCACCTAGTGAACAGCTCCCACCAAGACAGTAAGAAATTGCAGTGTTGTGTACATAGCCCAGACCATCATGCAAACCAAACTCCCTTCCATTGACTCCATCTGCACTTCACACTGTCACGGCAAGGCCACTAGCATAATCAAGAACAAGTCTCACCCCGGTCACTCCCTCTTCTCCCCTCTCCCATATAGCAAGAGGTAAAGAAGTGATAAAACGCATCTGTCCAGGTTCAGGGCCAGTTTCTTCCCAGCTGTTATCAGGCAACTGAACCATCATATCACCAACTAGAGAGCGGCCCTGAGCTACTATCTACCACATTGTACCTCATAGTTCCTTAGCATAACTGATATGTTGTATTTTTGTTTATTGTATATTTATCTGTTTTGTTGCGTCAAGGTTCCAGTAGCAAGTGAGAATTTCATTGTTACATTCAGTGCTTTTTTTTGTAGACGCCAGTAAGCATATCAATTAAAAATTAAGCTACATTTATCAACAATTCTTTTTCCATCAAAATATATATCCCCCCTTCTGCTTTGATTTTGATTTAATTTAGAGATCCAGCTATTTAGAAATTCCACGCTGTACCTCTAAACTAACCTAAAAACAAAGTTTTTAACGTTTTACTGGTACATGCTGTCACCAAAAAGCACTGGTTCCATTCCTGTTGCATATGGTAATTAAACACTCTTGATACTATAACTCCAGAATAACTAATGATCTGGTGAGTGTACTGTGAATGAGGACATCTGGCTGGTCTATCCCTTCTTATGCTCAAGCAATAATGGTGTGGAATATACTTTGGATAAATGTTGGGATTCTTTCCTTGTTTTAATAGCATTTACTCTGTTCCAATGTACGTGGTAGGTAAATAAGATGGACGATACAGAATCACAGCACAGACATTATAGAAAACCTTTCAGTCAGTTGAATCCGTTAAGGCAGCACAGTGGCGCTGCTGTCTCACAGCGCCAGAGACCCGGGTTCAATTCTAACCTCGGGTGCTGTCTGTGTGGAGCTTGCATGTTCTCCCTGTGACTACCTGGGTTTCTTCCGGGTGCTCCAGTTTCCTCTCACATCCCAAAGACATGCGGGTTTGTAGGTTAATTGGTCTCTGTAAATGTCCATTAGAATGCAGGGAGTTGATGCAAAAGTGGGATAACATTGAACTAGTCTGAACGGGTGATCGATTGTTGCTGTGGACCCAGAGGTCTAAAGGACTCTTCCGCGCTGTATAGAAACATAGAAACATAGAAATTAAGTGCAGGAGTAGGCCATTCGGCCCTTCGAGCCTGCACCGCCATTCAATATGATCATGGCTGATCATCCAACTCAGTATCCTGTACCTGCCTTCTCTCCATACCCCCTGATCCCTTTAGCCACAAGGGCCACATCTAACTCCCCCTTAAATATAGCCAATGAACTGGCCTCAACTACCTTCTGCGGCAGAGAATTCCAGAGATTCACCACTCTCTGTGTGAAAAAAGTTTTCCTCATCTCGGTCCTAAAAGATTTCCCCCTTATCCTTAAACTGTGACCCCTTGTTCTGGACTTCCCCAACATCGGGAACAATCTTCCTGCATCTAGCCTGTCCAACCCCTTAAGAATTTTGTAAGTTTCAATAAGATCCCCCCTCAATCTTCTAAATTCTAGCGAGTACAAGCCGAGTCTATCCAGTCTTTCTTCATATGAAAGTCCTGACATCCCAGGAATCAGTCTGGAATCACTCTAAACCAAACTAGTGGATCTATACATGAATAGTACAGCGGGTCCCACTCTCTCACCTTCCCCTCAATGGCTCCGAACATTCTTCCCTATCAGATATTCCTGCTGGTCCCATCTGCCTGGATATGGATCAAACACGGTTAGGTGGGACTAGCATAGATGTTGCATAGAATAGAATAGAATAGTTTCTTTATTGTCATTGTAACATGAACCATGTACAACAAAATTTAAAAATGTCAGCCAGTCAGTGCACCATTCAAACATTTCTAAAAGCTAACGATACATACAAGGTAAAATATTAAAAAAAGATAAACAACTAAAATAAATATCATGAAAATAGCACGCATAAACACCCAACCCTACATCCTTCTGTCGATTTCACAGTGTACCACAGTCCCTTAGTATGTATCGCCCCTGCTTTCCTTGGCGGCTACATTTAGTGCCTTTATAGCAGTGGGGTAAAAACTGTTTTTAAGTCTGTTTGTCCTTGTCCTTGTAGATCTGTACCGTCTGCCTGACGGCAACAGTTCAAACAGGGAGTGTCCGGGGTGGGAAATGTCCTTTATAATACTCTGGGATTTTTTGATGCAGCGGGAACTGTGTAAGTCCTCCAAGGTAAGGAGAGGGCAGCCGACAATCCTCTGGGCGTTGTCAATGGCCCTCTGGAGCGCTCTGAAGCATGTCGGTCGGCATGGATATAACTAGGCTAAAGAGCCTGTTTCTGTGCTGCATGACTCCACGATACTCATCGAGCTTCCCTCTGAACACCACAAACAAATCTGAAGACTGAAGAATCTCACCTATCTGTCTTCTCCAGAGTTACTCCAGCACTTCGGGTTTTTTCAAACGAATCTGTTCCCCCGGCAATGCATTCCAAGCCAGACCACTCACTGTGTGAGGAATATTTTATTCGTGTCACTTCCGTACAAGTTCCTCACAACAATTTGCAGCTTCTTCATGTCAACGAATAACTGAATCCTTGACAAACCAAATTAATTTAGCTCTCTATGGATCTCTTCACTGCTTCTGTGCTTTCAAGGTCTTCGATTTTTTTTCGAAGAATGTTCTTCTGTGCCAGTGTTGTGAAATGCGGGCCATGTAGAATTTATTTTTCTCTGTGCCTCATGTCTCTTGAAAGCTTCTGGCTTCTTTGTACTCCGTCTCTTTTCTCGTCCCCATGCTGTGCCTCATTGATTTTCAGTACGAAGACATTTTTCTTTGTGTGTTCATTTCTGCAATGTTCTTGCCCTGGTTGACATGTCAGACAAATGGAATAACAATCGCTTATTATGTGCAAGGCACTATTATGCAGTTGAGCTTTTAATTGAAAGGGTTTCTTTTTCATCCGTGGACGCCTTCAGCTACAACTGCAATACTGAGGAACTAAAGCTTGGACGTCTACGTTGGGTGGAGGTATCGTCAAAAATCAAGTTTGGTTGATGGTCTATTTCATAAATTGAACCTTATAATCTGTAACATGGCCTTCTCGTGTAAGATGATTCGATCGTATACAGCCATCATAGAGTATGTCCTCACCTTCTCCATCATGGTCTGGCTTGACTCCGCCACCAAGCATGGCATCCGGAGGCTGCAGTGCATCATTCGATCAGCCGAGAAGGTTGTTAGCTGCAACCTTCCCCCCATCGACGAACTGTACACTGCAAGGGCCAGGAAGATAGCGGGTAAGATCATCTCTGACCCCTCTCTCCCTGGCCACAAACTCTTTGAAGCACTTCCCTCTGGAAGGTGACTGCGGACTGTCAAAGCCACCACAGCCAGACATAAAAACAGCAGTAGCTCTACTCAACAGCCAAAAGTCTGTCACCTCCTTGTGCTCTGATATTTTATTTCATTCTTCACATGTTTAAATTATAATGTTTTATTTTTAATTGTCTACTGTATATTGTGTTGTTACTTGCGAGCAAAGCACCAAGGCAAATTCTTTGTATGTATACATATTTGGCTGATAAAATTTATTCAATTCAATCCAATTCAATGAAATCTTAAAGAGTCCTGGAAATATTACAACCAATGGGCAGTACAATGGCGCGGCTGGTTGAGATGCTATCTCACAGTGCCAGAGAGCCGAGTTTGATCCATCAATTCCCCTCATGATTTTATACACCTCTGTAAGATCACCCCTCATCCTCCTGCGCTCCAAGGAATAAAGTTATAGCCTACTCAACCTCTCCCATAGCTCAGGCCTGGGGACGGGTGGGGAGATGGACCATTAGGCAATTCATTATGACTTTAAATCTCAAAATGAAATTTGTAAATCTCTTAATTTGTGGCACAAAATAAATTGTTGAATTGCTCTGAGGATCGAACATGATTCATAGAGTGATACAATGTGGAAACAGGCCCTTCGACCCAACTTGCCCACACTGACCAACATGTCCCATCTACACTAGTCCCACTGGCCTACATTTGGCCCATATCCCTCTAAACATATCCTATTCATGTACCTGTCTAAATGTTTCTGAAACGTTGCGATAGTACCTGCCTTAACTACCTCCTCTGGCAGCTTGTTCCATACACCCACTAACCTTTGTGTAAAAAAGTTGCCCCTCGGGTTCCTATTGAATATCTCCCCATTCATCTTAAACCTACAGTATGTTTCTCGCTTCCCCTAGTTTGGGCAAGAGACTGTGCGTTTACCCTATCTATTTCACTCATGAATTTGTTCACCTCTATAAGATCACCCCTCTTCCTCCTGAACTCCAACCAAAAGTCCTAGCCTGCTCAATCTCTCCCTACAGCTCAGGCCCTCAAATCCTGGCAACAACCTTCTCTGCACCCTTTTCAGTTTAGCAGCATCCCTCCTATACTATGGTGCCTAAACGAACACAATACTGTAAATGTGGCCTTACCAATGTCTTATAGAACTGCAACATGACCTTGCAACTTCTATACTCAATAGGTACACAAAAAAGCTGGAGAAACTCAGCGGGTGCAGCAGCATCGGGCCGAAACGTTACCTATTTCCTTCGCTCCATAGATGCTGCTGCACCCGCTGAGTTTCTCCAGCATTTTTGTGTACCTTCGATTTTCCAGCATCTGCAGTTCCTTCTTGAACACTTTCTATACTCAATATTCTGACTGATGAAGGCCAATGTGCCAAATGCCTTTTTGACCACCCTCTCTAACTGCAACGCCATTATCAAGGAACCATGTACCTGACCTCCTAGATCTCTCTGCTTTGCAACATTCCTCAGAGGCCTACCATTCACTGTGATGGTCCTGCCAATGTTAGACTTCCCAAAACTCAACATCTCACATTTTGCTGTTTTAAATTCCATCAAACATTCCTCGGCCTATCTGGCCAATCGATCAAGATCTACACGAATGTTTTTCACTGAGAAGATTCAGCTCTGGTCATCATAATACAGGAGGGATGTGATTAAGTTCAATAAGGTACAGAAAAGATTGACACGGATGTTGCTGGGACCAGAGGGCTTGTTATAAGATGAGACTCGATAGGTTGCGACTATTTAACCTTCAGTGGACAAGCCCGAGGGGTGACCTTATAGAGATTTATAACATAAATACCTTATAGAGATTTATAACATAAAACAGCGGGTTTGCGGAGCGGAGAGGCGGCATGCGTAGAGGCGGCAAGGCGGCAGTGACGAGAGCGGGCGCCGACTTTTTCATCTGGAGCCTAGGAGCGCCAAACCGGCGCGGCCTTGTCGGCTTCGGCAGCCGCGGGCTCCAACCAAGAAGCGGCCGTTCCAAGTGGCCCAGCCGCCGAAAGGACTCTCCCGACGCCGGGGCAAGACCACCCGGTGAGAACGGCCAGGGACATCGGGCCTCCGTAGAGGCAATTGCGGTGGCCTCAATAGGCCTGACTTTGGGGTGAACATGGGGTGGGGACTGGACATTGTGCCTTCCTCCACAGTGCTATCCACTGTGGGGGGATGATTTTTTTTTGTCTAACTGTAGTCTTGTAGGTCTGTGTCCAAGATGGCTGCCGTGAAGGGAGAGTGGACGCTGGCACGAATTGGTTGCCGCTGCTCTCTCTTCACACTGTGTTTTTGATTTTCTGTTTTTGGATTGAATTCTGTTTTTAATTTGTGTCATTGTGATGTCTTTAATTACTTGTTTTACTCCGATTATATGTTTTTATTCCGATTACTATGTAAGGTGTCCTTGAGATTTTGTATGAAAGGCGCCCATTAAATATAAAATTTATTATTATTATTATAATGAGGGACATAGATAAGGTGGATTGCCATAGTCTTTATCCTAGGTTAGGGCAGTCTAAAATGAGAGTTTATAGGTTTAAGATGCAAAGGGAAAATTACAAATAAATGTGGATGGTCACAATATTTTTCTCGAGGCAGAGGAGTTTAAAAACATGGGGCGTGGGTGTACGATGTGAGGTGAAAGAATTAAGGTAAGGTGAAGAGTCACAACCCTTTCCCAAGGCACAGTAGCTTCAAACTAGAAGTCATAGGTTTAAGTTGAGAGACAAAAGATTTCAAAGGGACCTGAGAGAGACGGGTTTTTCACACAGAGGGAGTGAGTGAATGGAATGAGCTGCCAGAGGAAGTATTAGAGGCAGGTACAATTACAACTTTTAAAAGGCATTTGGACAGTTTAGTTTAGTTTCTTATTGCCATGTGCACCGAGATACAGTGAAAAGCTTTTGTTTGTGTGTAATCCAGTCAAAGACAGTACATGATTACAATCAAGCCATCCACAGTGCATAGATAAAAGGTGCAGCATTCAATGCAAGATGTAACACTGAAGTCTGATAAAGTCGATTAAAGATAGTTTAATGGTCTCCAATGAGGTAGATGGGAGGTCAGGACCGCTTTCTAGTTGGTGATAGGATGGTTCAGTTGCCTGATAACAGTTGGGAAGAAACTGTCCCTGAATCTGCACGTACTGTATGTTTTTATAAAGCTCTGCATCAGGTGCCTGATGGGTGAGGCAAGAAGAGGGAATGGCCGAGGTGAGACTGTCCCTTGATTATGCTGGTGGCCTTGCTGAAGCTGTGTGACGTGCAGTCAATGGAAGGGAGGTTAGTTTCTGTGATGGTCTGGGCTATGTTTGCAACTCTGCAATTTCTTGCGATTTTGGAAGGAGCTCTTCCGAAACTGAGCTGTGATGCATCCTGATAAGATGCTTTCTACGGAGCATCCGTAGAAGTTAGCGAGAGTTGTTGGGGAAGATGCCGACAAGTGCATGGATTGAAAGGTATAAAGGTATATGGGCCAAATAGAGGCAAACGGTACAAATTTAGAGATGATACTTTGATCAGTATGTATGTTTGGGGCCAAAGGGCCTCTTTCCATACTATATAACTCTACGAGTCTATGACTCTCTGGTGCCTCCCATAGCTACTAAATTGTTAATGTTCTCAAGGAACTTGAAATGCACAATCAGTGTAGACTGACAGGAATTGTTCAGATCCAGGGAGAAATTAAAACAAACATGCCTGTATTGATTTACAAGTGTGGCTCCAGGAAGGAAGAATTCAGCTGCAAAGTTAGACTGGAGGGGCTGGAGTTGTTGTTCGTCGATCAACAGACTCCGAGAGGAGACTTGATGAAAATGAAGAAGATCATAATGGGTTTCAGTGGGATGAAAGAGATGAGTCGTTCCCAATGGCAGATGGTCCAAGCAGCAAGAACCATAGATTGGAAATGCTGCCAATAAGATACAAGAGGGACGCGAGGAAAATATTTTAATGCTGAAAGCATTGATAATCTAGAACTCACTGTCTATCAGGCTGATAGAAATATAATTTTATCAGTTCCTTAAAAAGAGATTTGAATAGGTCGTTGAAGGCAAACAATTTCTGGGACTATGAGGAAAGGACTGAGGGAATGGAACTGACCACATTGTTTAACCAGCAGTTAGCATGGTCTCAATGGGCCGAATGGCCTCCATCTGTGCTATAATAATTGGAGACAGAGTAATGGAATAATCTGAGTTTAGAAGGACGGGGGCGGGGGGACCTAATTGAAAGTAGTTTAAAAGGATGAGGGGGAACCTCATTGAAATTTACCGAATAGAGAAAGGCCGGGATGGTGGCGAGGATGTTTCCACCAGTATGAGAGTCTAGGACCAGAGGGCACAGCCTCAGAATAAAAGGACGCACCTTTGGAATGGAGATGAGGACGAACTTGTTTAGCCAGAGAGTGGTGCATCTGTGGAATTCATTGCCAGAGACAGCTGCCGAGACTAAACCATTGGGTATTTTTAAAGTGGAGATTGACAGGTTCTTGATTAGTAAGGGTGTCAAAGGTGTTGGGGAAAATGGAGGAGAATGGGGGTTGAGAGTGAAAGACAGATCAGCCATGATTGAATGGCGGAGTAGACTCAATGGGCTGAATGGCCTCATTCTGCTTCTATGACATGAACTTATGACTTAGCTTTAATACATTTGATAGCTCTTTGATTTTCTCCATCAACCTGATCACCAAATAACACTCCCTTGCTTTCAACTGGAGATCGGGAAGAAGAGTGGGGCGCGACTCAGTGCTGAGAATGTTGTGTGGTCAGAGGGGAGGCTGAATAAACATGTTAGTTCTTTCTCGTTCTTTCAAGCGATCAGCTGAGCAGAAAAATAAATTGCTTTCAATGTTGGGGCGAGCAGTTGGAATGGAGACACTCCCTCAACCTGAACAAGGAACAGGAGCATTGGATAGGAATCAGTTTTATCGATCATCCAATGACAGATTTTGAACATAGAACATAGAACAGTACAGCACAGGAACAGACCTTTCGGCCCACAATGTCTATGCTGAACTTGATGTCATGATAAATCAATCTCCTCTGTCTGCATGTGATCCATATCCCTAGGGGGTGCCGCACGATGGCAGCCTCGCCAACGGTCTGTCTGTCTTTTCGCCTTTTTATTTTTATTTTTAGTGTGTTTTGAAAGTATGTGTTAATGTTCTCTGGTTTGTTTTATGTGGGGGGTGGGCGGGGGGGGGAGGGGGGGTGGGGTCGGGGGAAACTTTATTTCAATCTCTTACCTTGCCGGAGATACGATTGTTTTCTGGATCGTATCTCCAGTCGCTCTGCTGCCTAACATCAAGGCTGCGGCCTTGCTCGGGACCAAAGATACTAGTATCTTTGCTCGGGACTGACTTTGAGCCCACCACGGGGATGTGGATTTACCATCAGAGCCTGCGATCCCTTGCCTAGGATCGACGCTCCAACGCGGATTTCAACATCGAGGAGCTCGCAGTCTCGGGTAGAGAATGATGTCGGGAAGCTCCAAACAACGCAGAAGGTTTCGACCAGCCCCGACCCAGGGTCCGAGGAGGAGATGAGATTCCCTGCGAATGCAGGAGCTTGATTGCCCCGACATGAGGGCCCAAACGCCACCGGCTGTGGGAGCCAAGATCAATCCGTCAACAGAAGGCTCGGGGCCCCCGACTGCTGGAGAACAAAGAAGGGAAGAGATTGAACTTTTTTTCGCCTTCCATCACAGTGAGGAATGTGGAGGAGTGTGTAGGACATAGAACTGGTGTACGGGTAATGAATGGCTGGCGTGGACTCGGTGGGCCGAAAGGCCTGTTTCCACGCTGTACCTTATAGAGTTTATAAACTCTATAAAACTGATATCTTCACAACATAGGCTCTATGGTTCAACTTGCCCATGCCGACCAAGATCCTTATCTCCTCTAGTCCCTCCTGACCACGTTTGGCCCATGTCCTTCTAAAACTTTCCTACCCATGAACCTGTTCACGTACAGAGGAGGATGTTTGGCCCATCCAGTCTGAGAGTCGTCAAATGAATTAAACAATTTATTCCAAAACCCCCTTTTCTATAGTCCTGCATTTTTCCCGTTCAGTAACCACAGACAATAGAATGTTACTGTCTACGTGAAGGTTATTTAATCCTTTGTGCTTGTGTCAACACGTTGCCATGGCGATGCAAAACTCCAGCTCCACTCGCTTCCCATTGGCTTCAGATTCCCGATTCTGAAGCGAAGGCTTATTTTCATTTACGATTATTTTTTAAAGATGTGGGTTCTGCCAACAAGTCCTGGACGCACAGCCATCTCTCACTGTCCTTGACAGGTGGAGGGTGTTTTAGAGTTTTAAATTTAGAGATACTGCGTGGAAACAGGCCCTTCGGTCACCAATGATCACCTACACACTAGTGTAATCCTGCACACCAGCAATAATTTACTGAGGTCAAGTATCCTACTCGTCTTTGGAAGGTGGGAGGAAATCGGAGCACCTGGAGAAAACCCATGCGGTCTCAGGGAGAATGTGCAAACTCCGTACAGGTACCAGTCGGGATCGAACCCGGGTCTTCACCACAGTGCCACAGTGCCGCCCTTCAGGTGAACTACCTTCTTGAACTGTCGCAGGCAGAGTGTTGAAAAACCAGGTGGTGGAGAAAATTTGGACTCACAAATTACAATCACAACATTTAAAAGACGGGTACGTTGGTAGAAAAGGTTCAGAGGAATCTGGACCAAACACGGGCAAATTGGGCCAACTTAGATGGGGCATCTTGATTGGCATGGAAATGCTGGGACAAAGGGCCTGTTTCCATGCTGTTTGACTCTATGACACCATCATTTTCACGGGGAGGGGGGGGGGTTGTGCAGTATGGAGGAAATGGATGGTGTGGCGGTCGTTGCACCTTGGCCTCCGGGCTGCGGAAGGAGGTTAGACATTGGGCGCGCACTTGCATCCCGTGCCAGACCGCCAAGGTGCAACGACACGTTCACGCGCCGTTGCAGGAGTTCACCATTCCTCGGCAGCGTTTCAACCACATTCACGTGGACATCGTGGGGCCGCTGCCGTCGTCCCAGGGCATGACCTACCTGTTCACCATCGTGGACCGCTTCACGCGGTGGCCTGAAGCCATTCCGCTACCAAATTCTGCAACTTGTGCTCGAGCCTTGGTGGCGCACTGGATCGCCCGGTTCGGGGTGCCACTGGACATAACATCCGACCGGGGGCCTCAGTTCACGTCGCAGCTGTGGCCGGCCATGGCACGTCTCCTGGGGGTTCGTCTGCACCACACGACGGCGTACCACCCGCAGGCGAACGGCCTGGTGGAGCGGTTTCACCGACAACTTAAGGATGCCTGAAGGCACGGCTCAATGATCCGGACTGGGTGGACGCTCTCCCGTGGGTTTTTCTGGGGATCCGCACTGCACCGAAAGAGGACTTGGCCTCCTCCTCCGCCGAGTTGGTGTATGGGTCTCAGTTGACGGTGCCCGGGAAGTTCATCCCGCCGGCACGTGGCCAGGTGGAGCAGCCTTCGGACGCTCTGCAACGTCTTCGGCAGACGATGGGCAAGCTGGCGCCGGTGCCCACGTCTCGTCATGGATCCTTCCGTCCGCACGTTCCCTCTGCTCTGGAGGACTGCCAGTTCGTCTTCCTGCGCAGGGATGCGCATCGCACACCTCTCCGGTGGCCGTACGAAGGTCCCTTCCGGGTCCTGGAACATAGCTCGTCAACATTCGTCCTGGACATGGGGGGTCGGCATGAGACTGTTTCAGTTGCACGGCTGAAGCCAGCACATATTGATATTGATCAGCCGGTGCTGATAGCGCGGCCCCGTAAGCGAGGGCGGCCTCTGTCTAGGGTACCTCCTTCTCTGACTACTCCATCCCCCGCATCTGTTGGTCAGTCGCCTGTTCCGGGACCGGGCATGGTGTGCTTTCTGTGCTAACGAAGCACTTCACTCTCTTGATACAAGCTTCAGAGAAGTAAGCAGGTTTCCACCAAGCTTAGACCAGTAAACACTTTGTTCTCGCCTCTAGATATATAAATCATGTTTGATAACAGAATATTATTGACAACCTACGCAGACAATGATCCTGCCAGAGCTATATTGGGTGTCCCCAGTCCATGGTGTCTGGTTCGGTGGAGGACTGTGTGGGGAGTGCACAAAGTAGGGAAAAATTAACAGGAAAAAAAATAGTCAATGACACAGCTGTCTGCGGCCGGTGATGTGAGACATTCATTAGTTCATAAACAAGACTATTTCATTGTCTTTTTATACAGCAATTATATTTTTTGCTTGTCAATCGCATCTATTCAGAATCAGCCAACCATTTACCCTGGTCAATCTGGGCTGATTTAGTCATGACTGTCACTGAAAATTAGTTGATTTTGAAAGCAGAAGAGTGCAGGGAACAGTGTGAATGGTGTTTGAGACAAGGGCCAGTCAATGCTGTTGGTTTAGCTCTGCCCTATCCGGCTATCTCTGCTTTCATTCACTCTTGGACTACAGTGAAAGGCTTTGTTTTGCATGTTATCCAAACAGATCAGATACATCATACATAGATACAATCAGTTCAAACTCAAGTACACCAGACAGAGCAATGGGGGAGATGCAGGGTGCAGAATATAGTTCTCAGCATTGTAGTGCACCAGCTCCTCAGACAAACTCCAATGTCCACAATGGGGTAGAGGTGAATCGGACAGTACCCTAACTTATGGAAGGACCATTCAGAAGCCTGATAACAGAGGGGAAGAAACTGTTCCTGAGTCTGGTGGTACAAGCTTTCAAACTTCTGTACCTTCAGCCGACGGGAGCAAGGAGACAAAGGAATGACCGGGATTGGACGTCTTTGATTAGGGTGGCTGCTTTTCCGAGGCAGCGTGAAGTGTAGATGGAGTTAATGGAGGAGAGTCTGGTCTGTGGTGGACTGGGTACAACTGTATGCAATTTCTTGTGGTCTTGAGCAGACCTGTTCCCAAGTCAAACAGTGATGGAAAGCGACAGTGTTTTTTCTATGGTGCATCCCTGGGTATGGGCATTACTAGTCTTTAGACTTTAGAGATACAGCAGGGAAACAGGCCCTTCAGCCCACTGAGTCCATGCCAACCAGCTATCACCCTGTACACTAGCACTATCCTACATACTAGGGACAATTTACAATTTTACCAAAGCCAATTAACCGACAAACCTTTAGTTTAGTTTAGTTTAGTTTAGTTTAGAGATACAATGTGGAAGCAGGCCCTTCGGCCCCCAGAGTTCGTGCCAACCAGCGATCTCTGCACATTGGCACTATCCTACACACGCTAGGGACAATTTACACATACACCGAGCTAATTAACCTACATACCTGTATGTCTTTGGAATGTGGGAGGAAACCGAAAGTCTCGGAGAAACCTCACGCGGTCACAGGGAGAATGTATAAACTCCATACAGACAGCGCCCATAGCCTGGATCGAACCTGGGTCTCTGAAACCTGTATGTCTCTGCACTGGGTGGGAGGAAAACGCCCGGAGAAAACCCAGCGGTCACAGGGAGAACGTACAAACTCCGCACAGACAGCACCCATTGTCAGGATCGAACCGGGGTCTCTGGGGCTGCAAGGCAGCAACTCTACTGCTGCACCACTATGCCGCCTCCCGCTGTATGGCTGGAAATTGTCGAGGATCCTCGATTGTCTTAAGGATGCGATGGAATTAACTTCTTTATCATCCATAGTGATTATAGAGTCATACTGCGTGGAGACAGTCCCTTCGCCCCAACTCTGAAGAAGGGTTTCGACCCGAAACGTTGCCTATTTCCTTTGCTCCATAGTTGCTGCCTCACCCCGTGAGTTTCTCCAGCATTTTTGTCTGTCCGATCTACACTTGTCCCACCTGCTTGCATTTGGCCCATATCCCCTTATCTGCCCTATCCATACAACTGTTTAAATGTTTCTTAAACATTGTGATAGTACCTGCCTAAACAACCTCCGCCAGCAGCTCGTCCCATCGTTCCATACACCCACAATCCTTTGTGTGAAAAAGTTACCGCTAAGGTTCCTATTAAATCTTTTCCCTCTCACTTTGAACCTATATCCAATGATTCTTGATTCACTGATGTTATTCTTGGTGACAGTTTGCTTCAAAGTGAGCTGCTACTTCAGAGAATAGTTAAACGTCAATCCTATTTCTGAGGGATTGATTCTCTGACAGTAAAGGCACCTCAAAAGAGTTGTAATCACTCCAAATTTGAAATCAGGCGTCGTAGAGTGAAGTTAAGCAGCCAAGAGCCTTTGGGGTTGAAAGAGCTTCTTAACGGAGAGAAGATTGAAAGGTTAAAGGAAGTAATTTCAGTACCTGAAAGAGGCCATTCAGCCCACCAAATCCGTGCAAGCTCTTTGGAAGAGCTATCCAATTATTCTATTCGCTTGTATTTCCACCAGAGTCCTTCTAGTGTTTTTCCTTTTCAAGTATAAATCCAATCCCTTTCTGACAGGCGGCGTTGAATCAGTCTCTACTGCCCTTTCAAGTAGTGCATGTTCGGTCAGAACAAGCTCGCTGTGCTAAAGCAGTTCATCTCTCGCTTTGGTCTTTTGCCAATTATCTTACAGCCTCTGGCTACCTCCTCCACCTCCAGAGGAAAAAGATTCTCGTCCTCCGCCATTATCCCATCGTCATTCTGAACACCACGATGGCATCAATCCCTTCAAATCCTCGTTCACCACAAAACGCCCTGCACTTACTCACCCCGGCTCCTTTGTTGGCACCTCCCAAACCCACAACCTCCACAAATGAGCAAGGGAAGGGCAACAGATGTAAAGTGATGTATTGGGCCCTGCACATTGATGCAATCACAGTGAAAGCTCATCAATGCCTCAGCTTCCTCATACGTTCGAGCAGATTTGGCATGTCTCCCGATACTCTATCGGAGTTCGAAAGTTGTACGGTGGAGAGCATACTAATTGGTTGCAACACGGCCTGGTTCAGTAATTCCAATGCTCAAGACCGAAGGAGGCTGCAGTAAATGATGGTTGTGGTCCATCACTGGTACTGACCTCCCCGCCATCAAAAGGATCTACAGAGAACCCTGCCTCAAGAAGACTGCTAATATAATGAACATCATACACCACCCTCTTTTCATGCTGCAACCATCAAAAAGATGCTGTCACACTTGAAGGATTGCATGGCATATCTGGTGGCACCACAATAGGAAGGATGAGTTTACGCTGGTGGGAGTGCGGAGGAGGTTCACCAGAATGTTGCCTTGATTGGAGGTCTTTAATTATGGGGGAAAGATTGGATAAGCTAGTCTTGTTTTCCCAGGAGCAAAGAAGGCTGAGAGATGACCTGATAGAAGCATAGAAGACCATGGAGGACACATGATAAGGGTGGATGGACAAAATCTTCATGGTAAGGGTACCAAAAACAAGAGGGCTTATGTTTCAAGCTGACAGGACATATGAAGGAAAATGTGGAAAAAAGGAACTGCAGATGCTGGTTAAAGGATATAAATGTTGGAGTAACTCAGCAGGTCAGGCAGCGTCTCTGGGGAATATGGATAGGTTACGTTTTGGGTCAAAACCCTTCTTCAGACCTGCTGAGTTACTCCAGCACTTTGTGTTAATCTGAGGGAGAAGTTGTTTTACACAGTGTTTGATATCTAGAACACGCTGCCAGAGGAAGTGGGGCAATCAGATACAATCACCAGATTTAAGAGATATTGAGGCATTTAAATAGGAAAGGCATAGGAGACGGTTTCTAATGCAGGCCAATTGGATTAGTGAAGATGGGCAAAGAGGTTGGCGTGGACTTGATGGGTTGAAGGGCCTCCCTTTTACTGCATAACTTGATGATTGTTGGTGAGTAGTTCAGTAGCAGGGAGGAGTAGCGGTGAGGAAGTTCTTGGAATTTGGCACAGGAAGGGACAGAGTGCTGTTCCCAGGAGGTGATGACGTTTTGGGCTCTGTAAATCCAATGAGGCTGTTCTCCACATTCTGTTTGCTGTGGAAAAGATGATAAGCTGCAGCATTGCCTGAATTGGACTCAAGATGTTCCAACAAAGAGATTATTCAAGTCTTTCAAGCAACAAAACATATAGAACCAAAATAAAATGTATGAGACAGCTTTTGTTTCTAATGATTCAACATGGAAACGGTAACTGAAATCACAGACTGTACCAGCGCAGACCATCTATTCCCCACAGCCCAGCTAATTATATTCCCTCAGGTGGATGTTCAATTCCCTTGTGAAAAACGTCGTTGATTTTGTTCCACTAACTACAGACAACAAACTCCAGATCATAGAGTCATACACCAGGGAAACAGGGCCTTTAGCCCAACTTACCCATGCCATCCAATGTGACCTATCTATGCCTGTCACACCTGCTGCGTTTGTCCCAAATCCCTCTAAACCTTTCCTATTCATGCACCAAATGCTATAATATCTCCTTGACTACCTCCTCTGGCAGCTCGTCCCATATACCCACCAACCTTTGTGTGAGAAATACCCGTTGTGGACCTTGTCTATCTCCTGCGGTTCCACGCAGAGATAGAGTCATACAACTCTCTGGATCAGAGGAACAGGCTATCTGATCCTTAATTAGTTAGCTGAGTTTAGTTTAATTTACAGATACTGCATGTAAACAGGCCCTTCGGCCCACTGAGTCCGTGCTGACCAGCGATCCCCGCACACTAGCACCGTCCTGCACACTAGGAGCATTTTACAATCTCCTGCAAACTACATCTTTGGAGCGAGGGAGGAAACTGGAGCACCAGAGAAAGCCCATGCAGTCGAACTCTGTACAGAAGGCACCCGCAGTCAGGATCGAACCCGGGTCTCTGGCGCTGTAAGACAGCAACACTAAAGCTGTGCCACTGCGACCAATCAACTTCTAGTTTAATAAATGAATAACATGCAGGTTTGTAGGTTTATTGGTCTCTGTAGATCGCCCCCTAATGTAGGGAGTGGATGAGAAAGTGGGATAACATAGAACTAGTGATCAACAGTCAGCAAGGACTTGATGGACCGAAGGGCCTGTTTCCATGCTGGGCCTTTCACTCAATCAATTAACTGTTGTCTCCACAAACTCCACCTGTTAAGTATTTCTGGTATTTTCTGTTTTATTTTATATTTAGATTTCCATCAGTTTTATATTTTTTTGAAATTAATTTAAAGGTAAACATCTTTAAAATCCCTGAGCAATTTAGTGCCTTCCACAGGAACATTCTATCATTGCAATGATTGTTCGGCTGAGAATCCGATTGGCATTAATTGACAATTACCAACATGCGTTAAAGGAATTAAGGCTCACAATTAAGTGTCGGTGGATAATTAACGAGCATAACATAGAAGTTTTTAGGACATGTGGGAGGGCTAAAGTAGGATGTTTTGTGAACAAGGTAAATCACAGAGTGCTGTAGTTTGTCAAGGCCTTTGGGAGATTATGTACTGCTGCATTTCTCTTGCGGCCTGATGCTCGTTAATATTGAGAGAGATGCATGTGTTGGAATTTGGAGGGGCTTAATGTTGTGGGAGTGAATGTTTGCGCAAATACCCAACACCCCACATTAAATATGTAGGAAAGAACTGCAGATGCTGGTTTAAATCGAAGGTCGACACAAAATGCTGGAATAACTCAGCAGGACAGGCAGCAACATTGACTTCTCTGTCTTCAGATAATAATAATAATAATAATGGATGGGATTTATATCGCGCCTTTCTAATACTCAAGGCGCTTTACATCGCATTATTCATTCACTCCTCAGTCACACTCGGTGGTGGTAAGCTACTTCTGTAGCCACAGCTGCCCTGGGGCAGACTGACGGAAGCGTGGCTGCCAATCTGCGCCTACGGCCCCTCCGACCACCACCAATCACTCACACACATTCACACACATTCACACACAGGCAAAGGTGGGTGAAGTGTCTTGCCCAAGGACACAACGACAGTATGCACTCCAAGCGGGATTCGAACCCGATAGCCCTTGCTGTCCCTCTCTCTCCATCCCCTCCCCCTTCCCAGTTCTCCCACCAGTCTTACTGTCTCTGACGACATTCTATCTCTGTCCCGCCCACTCCCATGACATCAGTCTGAAGGAGGGTCTCGACCCGAAACGTCACCCATTCCTTCTCTCCAGAGATGCTGCCTATCCCGCTGAGTTACTCCAGCTTTTTGTGTCTACCCCACATTAATTATATTTATTCAGAGTTTAGTTTAGTTAAGTTTATTGTCGCATGTACCGAGGTACTGTAAAACGCTTTTTTGTTGCATGTTATCTAGTCAGCAGAAAGACTTTTAGTCTAGAGATACAATGTGGAAACAGGCCCTTTAGTCCACCGAGTCCGCGCCAAGCAATGATCACCTGTACATTAGTTTTATCCTACACACTAAGGCTAATTAACCTTAAACCTGCATGTTTTTGGATTGTGTGTGGAAACTGGAGTACTCGGAGAAAACCCATGCGGTCGCAGAGCGTACAAACTCTGCAGACAGCACCCGTAGTCAGGATCAAACTCGAGTCTCCGGCGTTGCAAGGCAGCAACTCCACTGCTGAGCCACTGTGCTGCCCTCCACACTGTAAATGATTACAATCAAGCCATCCACATATACAGGATAAAGGGAATAACATTTAATCCAAGATCTGTTGTTGGAGTGGAGGTTTAAAAGAATGGAGCGACTGGAATGAATGACTGCAGATCCACTTCTAAGCTAGCATGCAGAGAATTGTCTGGCCTGGGCGCCATCTTGGATTTACCTCCATGCCTCTGTACCTCTGTTGCTCAAGGGTCAATGGGGCGGCACTGAAGTGAGATCTGCTGCCTAACAAATCCAAGAACCCGGTGTTCTCTCTGTGGAGTCTGCAAGTGTGTGCTTCCCCCGGGTGCTCTGGTTTCCTCCAACATTGCAAAGGTAGGTACATGGGTAGGAAAGGTTTAGAGGAATGTTGGCCAAACACGGGCAGTTGGGACTTGTTTAGATGGAGTATCTTGGTTGGCATGGGCTAGTTGGGACTTGTTTAGATGGAGTATCTTGGTTGGCACGGGCTAGTTGGGACTTGTTTAGATGGAGTATCTTGGTTGGCACGGGCTAGTTGGGACTTGTTTAGATGGAGTATCTTGGTTGGCATGGGCTAGTTGGGACGGAGGGCTGTTTCCCTGCTGTATGACTCTTTGACCCTGTGACATGCCATTGTAAATTGGGAGCGAGGGCTAATAGATGTTTCAGAGACAATATATTACTCAGAACTAAATAAGGAGTTGAAGAGCCAATAGTAAATAGCCAGCTTAGGCGTCTGGCCTAAATGAACTTTAGGTTCCAGCAACCGATTTTCCAGCAACTGGTGGTTCGGCACCTGCGTTAATTTGAACATTTTTCTAAGAAATCCCTCCTGGGAGACCCCCTGAAAATGTGGTGCCTAGGCTGGGTGAACCGGCCGATCTCAACCTCATCGGGACTTCCACAGCCGATCGGCAGGTCGAATTCGCCCCCTGTAGCCATGGTTCTGGAACTGCAGCCTGGCCGGAGCCGACAGTTCCGTTCCCATAGCGGACTTCCATGGTCGACTTTGCAGGCCGGTACCTCGGTCTTCCCATGGCATGGATAAAATAGCTCGGCTCTGGAACCAAGGGTGCCGAAAAATTGGTGGTGGATCTGGATCTGTATTGTTTATTATCATCACATGTACTTAGGTGCATTGAAAAGCTTTTGTGTGCATACTATCCAATAAAATCAGATAGCCCATGAGTTCAAGCAAGCCATTAGGTAGTGCAAAAAGAAAGATACCAGAGTGCAGGATGTAGTTTCCCATCATTGTGTACATAACATAATGTATAATGTGCGTATAATATCATGTAAAATGTGCATGACATGGAACATAATGTGTTTACAATGTGAATACAATTTTGGCAGGTACATGTAACTTTTTCACACAGGTGGGTGTATGGAACGAGCTGCCAGAGGAGGTAGTTGAGGCAGGTACAATAACAACATTTAAAAGACACTTGGCAAGGAAGGTGGATAGGTAATGTTTCCAGGGATACACAGGCGGGTGGGATTAGTGTAGATGGGGCATCTTGGATGGCATGGGCAGGTTGGCCTGTTTCCGGTTTGTAAGACTCTATGAATATATGAACCTCCGACATGCTTCTGCACCGTAGATGGCCTTTTCATCTCAATAAGTACAGCCCAAGTATTTCTCAAGCCCATGTGTGGGATGGTGTGGGGAAGCTGAGGTGCAGGATATAGGGATTCTCCTTTAACTGAGTGCGTGCGTAAATAAAATGAAGACCTCCAGGGGGTTGGGTTCATGAAATGCTTGAAAGGAATGGGTCTTACAATATTCATCACAGCGAGAGGCAGAACTGTCAAGCATAACGCAGCGTTGAGATAGACTCTCTCTCTGCAGAGAGGGCATTTAACATTAACATCAGGAATAGATCATTATCTTTTGAGTTGGAAATGATCATTCAGATTGATATCTGACATTTATCAGTTGTTGCCATGAACTTTCAGCAGAAAGCAAGGAAGGAGAGATATAAAGATAATAATGACAAGGGGAGCTGAAATGCCTGTTCCACTAGCTTTCGGCATTTGCTATGCACTGCATCTACTAATTCCCTTTGGTTTGAATGTCAACTCTTTGACATACTGGCATGTTTGCCTATGAACTGTTAATACTAATAAACTTCAGAAAATAATTTGCACAATTAGCAGATTAAAGTGCTGGAAATTAAGTTTCAAATACCAGCATCATGTTTCTTTGGGAATTTACATTCTGATTGGTCTGGCTACCAGCTCGCTTGAGCAGCTCTTCAGAGCTGCCGACCTTTCTCTGCTGTAAATACAGGCTGCCCGAGGAATGAAGGAGATGCATAATTGCTCCCGAGATAGTCAGAGAGGTGGAACTTTGGAGGTTTATTTAACAGTGGGAAGTACCGCCTTATGTAGTAGGTGTAAAACGGGAGGGGATGGGAAGAGTTTGAAATCGCGCCAAATTAAAGCTGGGTTTGACATTTACTTCAGGATCAGAGGGAGGATGAAACCCAGCTTATTGATTGATTGAAAGATACAACAAGGGCGGCACAGTGGTGCAGCAATAGAGTTGCTCCCTCACAGCCACAGAGACCCGGGTTCGATCCTAACCTAGGGAGCTATCTTTGTGAGGAGTTTGCACGTCCTCCCTGTGACCGCGAGGGTTTCCTCCACGTTCACCATTTTCCTCCCATATTCCAAAGACGTGCAAGGTAGTTAATTGGCTTCTGTAAATTGCCCCTGGTGTGTACGATATGAGGCTGGGATTACATAGAACTAGTGTACGGGTGATCATTGGTCGGCACGGACGAAGGGCCTGTTTCTATGCTGTATGTCGGAACTAAACTAAAACTAACCATGAAAACAGGCCCTTCGACCCACGGGGTTCATGCAGCCCAGTCACCTGTTCACACTAGTTCTATGTTATCCCACTTCCGCATCCACTGTCTAAACACTAGGGGGCAATTTCCAGAGGCCAATTAACCTACAAACCCATATGTATTTGGGATGTGGGAGGAAACTGGAGCACCCGGAGAAAACCAACCCGCTCACACGGAGAACGCGCAGACTACACATGTTGCCCTGATCTCTGTTTAACGAAGGAATAACAGAATCTAAAAGAACTAAGAAAACATTTCCCGAGTCAGGCAATGGAGAGAATCACGTGTCATAAATCAAACTGCAGGAAAGGGCAGGCAGTTGTATTGAAAGGTTGCAGAGAGATATATTAGAACGCTTGAGTTGTTGTGTGCTCTACCACATTATGGAGTAAACTGGGACCATTGAGCTATGAATAAAATATCACGAATAGCACCCACTTGAATTGCATTCCTTTGCTCAGTAGTATCGAGGCTTATTATAAGGAAGAAAAGCCAAGGGACTGCTAGTCAGTGTAACGGATGCTGTGTAACCATTCACCACCAACAACTCGGCGTCCTTGACCCCAGAAATGTCCAAGATACGTGCAGGTGCAACGTAAACAGACTGTGAGGCAAAAATATACGTACTGTGTAGTTATATCAATTTTAGTTTAGTTCATTGTCACGTGTACCGAGGTACTGTGAAAATGTATTTGTCTTGTGCTGTCCAGTCAGTAGAAAGACTGTGCATGATTACAATCGAGACCTCCACAGTGTACAGACACAAGATAAAGGGAATAACGTTTAGTGCACTTTGTGGCAACTGCAGTTGTTTAAAGTGCTTTATAAATAAAGTTATTATTATTATTATATTAGTGCAAGATATAGTTCAGTAAACTCTGATTAAAGGTAGTTCGGGGTGTCCGATGAGGTGGAGGGAATAGCTCTAAGGTGAGAGGGGAAATGTTTAAAGGAGATGTGTGGGTAAATGTTTACACAAAGGGTGGTGGACACATGGAATGAGCTGCCTGGGATGGTGGTGGAAGCAGATACGACAGGCACATGGATATGCAGGGAATGGAGGGGCATGGATCACTTGCAGATTCGTTTCTCATGATCAGCACAGACTTTGTGGGCCAAAGGGCCTGTTACCCGTACTGTTCTATTTATTTTATTTTATTTTAGGGATACAGCGAGGAAACGGGGCCTTCGGCCCACCGAGTCCGCACTGACCAGTGATCCCCGCACTTTAACACTATCCTACTATACAAGGGGCAATTTACATTCATACCAAGCCAATTAACCTACAAACCTCCATGTCTTTGGAATGTGGGAGGAAACCAAAGTTCTCAGAGAAAACCCATGCAGGTCACGGGGAGAATATACAAACTCCGTACAGACACCGCCCGTAGCCAGGATCGAACCAGGGTCTCTGGCGCTGTAAACGTTGTGAGGCCGCAACTCTACCGCTGCGCCACCGTGCTGCCCAAGTGTAGGTTTGATGTAAATGACAGCTTGATGGCTCAGTGACTCAAAGGATCTGTTTCTGTGCTGTATGCTGCCTGATCTGCTAAACATTCCTGGCATTCTCCTTTTGGTTTGGGACTGAATGACCTGGATTGATAAAGGTAACAAAAATTGCAAACAATTAATGCTGATAAATGCGTAAACCGGCCAGGAAAATTTGAGATGTTAAAAAAAGGAACTGCTAGTGCTGGTTTGTACCAAAGATAGACACAACGTGCTGGAGTAACTCAGCAGTTCAGGCTGCATTTCTGGAGAATTTGAGGTATGGTGGTGTGTTTTAGTTTAGTTTAGTTTAGAGATGCAGCATAGAAACAGGCCCTTCAACCTACCAAGTCCACGCCAACCACTGATCACCTGTTCACACTAGTTCTATGTTATCCACTTTCTCATTCACTCCCTACACACTAGAGGTAATTTACAGAGGGCCAATTAACCTTCAAACCCGCACGTCTTTGGGACGTGGGAGGACCCGGAGGAAACGCACGCGGTCACAGGGAGAACGTGCAAACTCCACACACAGACAGCACCCGTGGTTCAAGTTTAAACCCGGGCATCTGGCGCTGTGAGGCAGCAACTCTACCAGCTGTACGACTGTGCCAGTTGTTGTGGAAACATGAGGAACTACAGATGCTGGAATCTTGAGGAAAAACACAAAGTGCTGGAGTAACTAAGCAGGTGAGGCAGCATCTCTGGAGGGAAATGCACAGGCAATTTTGGCCAATTTAAATTCAAGTGATTAAATAAATTCAGGGTTCAAAGAAAAAACCGAGTGTCAGTAACGGCGATTACGAACAAATTGTCCATCGGAGAAAGACACCAGCTAAATGTGATATTTCAGTTATTTCTTTTTTATTACTGCAAACATTTCTAAACACCTGTCTTCACTTCATCATTCTGGAGTATTGTGTGTAGATTGATGATAAAAAAAAGAATTTAATCCATTTTAAATTAAGCTGTAACATAACAAAATGTGAAAAAAGTGAAGGGGTCTGAATACATTCTGAAAGCACCGTATGGTTAACCTATCTCATCTATGTATGACTTCAGGCCCTGCAATGTGATTGACTTTTAACAGCCTTCTCAGTTCTGGGACAGATGGAGGTGGACAATAAATCCAGTCAATCACACCCACTTCCATCAAGCAACAGATCGAGAGCAAAACACAAAGTACTGGAGGAACTCAGCGGGTCAGGCAGCATCTGGGGAGGGAATGGACAGGCCTGGATTGGGAGGTATGAACTACAAGAAGAGGTTGGTCAGACTGGGACTGGTGACGTTTCTGGGTCAGGAATCTAAACCAAAATGTCATCTATTAATTTGCTCTCCAGATGCTGCTGACCCGCTGAGTTACTCCAAGACATTGTATTTTGCTCAAGATTCCAGCATATGCAGTCTCTTATGTAACCAATAAATATTCTTGTACTTTAAATATTCTTGTTTAGTAAAATGAACACCAGCTAGGCTGTTAAGAAATTCCAGTTAAGTCTTCTTAAACCTATGCTGAAAAGAAAATATGTTTCACTCGAGTGGCCCCATTAATTGATACGAATTGTCTTTCTCGCCCTTTGTCAAAATGAGTTGTACAACTGCAATAGGAAGTAGAGGAGATGAGTGAGACTCTGAAACAAAGTTTATATAATTGGTCTCCTGGACTTCACACAATAAAAAAAGCATTGATAATTTGTTCAGAAGAATAACAGCCTTCGTACGCCAGCTCAAATATTATCCTGCTGCAGAATCTGCAGGATGTGGGCGGCAGGATGTGGTCGGTAGAGCTGCTGCCTCACAGCTCCAGAGACCTGGTTCAATCCTGACCTCTCGTGTCGCTCTGTGTGGAGTTTGCATGTTTAGTTTAGTTTATTGTCACGTGTACCAAGGTACAGCAAAAAGCTTTTCCAGTCAGCCTAAGGACTATACATGATCAAGCTGTCCACAGTGTACAGATACAGGGCAAAGGGAAGAATGTTTAGTACATGAAAAACTCCAGTAAAGTCTGATTCAAAATAGTTTGAGGGTCTCCGATGAGGCAGATGGTAGCTGATGACCGCTCTCCAGTTGTTGATAGGATGGTTCAGTTGGCAGATGACAGCTGGGAAGAAACTGTCACTGAATCTGGAGATGTCCGTTTTCTCACTTCTGTACCTCTTGCCTGATGGGAGAGGGGAGAAGAGGGAGTGACCGGTTGAGGCGTCCTTGATTATGCTGGTGGCCTTGCCGAGGCAGAGTGAAGTGTAGATTGAGTTGATGGAAGGAAGGTTGCTTTGCATGATGGTCTGGGTTGCATCCACAACTCTCTGCAATTTCTTGCGGGCTTGGATTTGAGCTGTTCCCAAACCATGCTGTGATGCATCCCGATAAATGCTTTCATTCGTCCTGTGACATTGACGTTGGTCAGATTAATTGACCACTGTAAATTGCCCCTCATGTATTGGTGGCTGTTTGAAGCTGGGGAGAGTGCGGTAGTTAATAAGAATGCAAAGATAATAAGTTAATGTAAAAATTAGTGGAGTGTTTGGATTGCTCTGTAAAGCAGCATAGGGTCAATAGGACAAACTATCTCATTTCATGTCATGTGGAATATGGAATATTAGTTTAACAGTCAATTATTATTATCGTCATGTGCACTGAGATGCAGTGAAGAACGATGTTTAGCTTGCTATCCATTTAAATCTTACCATGCATGAGTGAACCAGGTCACTCACAGAGTGCAGAATCTAGTGTTGGAGCTACAGAGAAAGCACAGATTAACAAAAAAAATGTCTTGTTACGGTGAGGCAGATAGTTGGTTCAGGGATATATCCTTAGCATATGAGAGGGTTGCTCTAGAGTCTGATAACAGCAGGGAAGAAACTGTTCTTAAATCTGGTGGTACGTGCTATCAAGCTTTTGTATTATCTGCTCGATGGAAGAGAAGAGAGAATGACCAAGGTATAAGTGCATGGTCCTTGTTGACAGCTTTTACTGATGTGAAACTTAGATGGAGTCGCTGCTGCATGATGGACAATAGACAATAGACAATAGGTGCAGGAATAGGCCATTCGGCCCTTCGAGCCAGCACCACCATTCAATGTGATCATGGCTGATCATCCCCAATCAGTACCCCGTTCCTGCCTTCTCCCCATATCCCCTGACTCCGCAATCTTTAAGAGCCCTATCTAGCTCTCTGTTGAAAGTATCCGGAGATCTGGCCTCCACCGCCCTCCGAGGCAGAGAATTCCACAGACCCACAACTCTCTGTGAGAAAAAGTGTTTCCTCGTCTCCGTTCTAAATGGCTTACCACTTATTCTTAAACTGTGGCCACTGGTTTTGGACTCCCCCAACCATGTTTCCTGCCTCTAGTGTGTCCAAACACTTAACAATCTTAAATGTTTCAATAAGATTGCCTCTCATCCTTTTAAACCAGAGTGTACAAGCCCAGCCGCTTCATTCTTTCAGCATATGACAGTCCCGCCATCCTGGGAATTAACCTTGTAAACCTACGCTGCACTACCTCAATAGCAAGAATGCCCTTCTTCAAATTAAGGGACCAAAACTGCACACAATACTCCAGGTGTGGTCTCACTAGGGCCCTTTCCCTGCAGAAAGTATTCTCTTTGCTTCAATACTCGACTCCTCTTGTTATAAAGGCCAACATGTCATTCGCTTTCTTCACTGCCTGCTGTACCTGCATGCTTACTTTCATAGACTGATGAACAAGAACCCCCAGATCTCTTTGTACTTCTCTTTTCCCAACTTGACGCCATTTAGATAGTAATCTGCCTTCCTGTTTTTGATACCAAAGTGGATAACCTCATATTTATCCACATTAAGCTTCATCTACCATGCATCTGCCCATTCCCCCAACCTGCCCAAGTCACCCTGCATTCTCAAAGCATCCTCCTCACAGTTCACACTGCCACCCAGCTTTGTGTCATCTGCAAATTTGCTAACGTTACTTTGAATCCCTTCATCCAAATCATTGATGTATATTGTAAATAGCTGCGGTCCCAGCACCGAGCCTTGCAATACCACACTAGTCACTGCCTGCCATTCTGAAAGGGACCCGTTAATCCCGACTCTTTGTTTCCTGTCTTCCAACCGATTTTCTATCCATGTCAGCATTCTACCCCCAATACCATGTGCCTTAATTTTGCCCATTAATCTCCTATGTGGGACCTTATCAAATGCTTTCTGAAAGCCCAGGTACACTACATCCACTGGCTCTCCCTTGTCCATTTCCCTAGTTACATCCTCAAAAAATTCCAGAAGATTAGCCAAGCATGATTTCCCCTTCGTAAATCCATGCTGACTCGGACCGATCCTGTTACTGCTATCCAAATGTGCGGCTATTTCATCTTTTATAATTGACTCCAGCATCTTCCCCTCCACCGATGTCAGGCTAACTGGTCTATAATTACCTGTTTTCTCTCTCCCGCCTTTCTTAAAAATCGGGATAACATTAGCTACCCTCCAAACTGATCCTGAGTCTATAGAACATTGGAAAATTATCACCAATGCATCCACGATTTCTAGAGCCACTTCCTTAAGTACCCTGGCATACAGACCATCTGGCCCTGGGGATTTATCAGCTTTCAATCCCATCAGTCTACCCAACACCATTTCCTGCCTAATCTTCCTGGATTTCCTTCAGTTCCTCCGACACCCCAGATCCTCTGGCCACAACTATATCAGGAAGATTGTTTGTGTTCTCCTTAGTGAAGACGGATCCAAAGTACCTGTTCAACTCATCTGCCATTTCCTTGTTCCCCATAATAAATTTACCTTTTTCATTCTTCAAGGGTCCAACTTTGGTCTTAACTAATTTTTTCCTCCTCACATACCTAAAGAAGCTTTTACTATCCTCCTTTATATTCTTGGCTAGCTTACCTTCATACCTCATCTTTTCTCCCCGTATTGTCTTTTTAGTTATCTTCTGTTGCTCTTTAAACATTACCCAATCTTCTTGCTTCCCGCTCATCTTTGCTACATTGTACTTCTTCTCTTTTATTTTTATACTGTCCCTGACGTCCCTTGTCAGCCACGGTCGCCCCTTACTCCCCTTGGAATCTTTCTTCCTCCTAGGAATGAACTGATCCTGCACCTTCTGTATTTGGGCTGTGACTGGGCTGCATCCACAACTCTCTGCAGTTTATTGCAGTCTTGGACAGAGCTGTTGTCATTCCAAGCTGTGATGCATCCCGGATAGGATGCTGTCCATGATGCATCTGTAAATACTGGTAAGGGCACATGCAAAGCTTCAATGGTTCAATGGTTCTTTATTGTCATGTGTGCCCTGCACAGTGAAATTCTTTTTGCATCGCTCACACATGCACAGTCACCATATTTGGCGCCATTTACAAAAATTAAAAGTCCACATGCTGGATGTACTGTAGGGCCCACGATCCAGGTAAGCCCAAGGGTGCTGCAGGGCCTCCTCCGTCATCCTTGACCGGCTATGCCGGGAGCCAACGTCCTTCCTTAGTCTTCTGAGGGACCAGAGGGTTGGTGTGAATGGCAGGCAGTGACTAGTGGGGTGCCGCAAGGCTCGGTGCTGGGACCCCAGTAGTTTACAAAATATATCAACGATTTAGACGAGGGAATTAAATGTAACATCTCTAAGTTTGCAGAGAACACAATCATCTCCTCCAAACTGGTTACCAAACTCGCAGAACTGGGTCTCTGCGCATCCCTCTGCAACTGGATCCTCGACTTCCTCATCCACAGACCACAGTCTGTTCGTATTGGTGGAAATGTGTCAGCCTCGATAACAATCAGCACGGGAGCACCTCAAGGCTGCGCGCTCAGCCCCCTGCTGTACTCACTCTATACCCATGACTGCATAGCCAACCACAGTGCGAACTCCATCATCAAGTTCGCTGACGACACCACTATTGTGGGGCGTATCACTGATGGGGATGAGTCAGAATATAGAAGGGAGATCGAGCAACTGTCCATATGGTGCCAGCGCAATAACCTGGCCCTCAACACCAGCAAAACCAAGGAACTGATTGTGGACTTTGGAAGGAGTAGGAGGGGGACCACAGCCCCATTTATATCAACGGGTCGATGGTTGAAAGGGTCAAGAACTTCAAATTCCCGGGCGTGCACATCTCTGAAGATCTTTCCTGGTCCGAGAACACTAACGCAATTATCAAAAAAGCTCATCAGCGCCTCTACTTCCTGAGAAGAATACGGAGAGTCGGTTTGTCAAGGAAGACTCTCTCTAACTTCTACAGGTGCACAGTGGAGAGCATGCTGACCGGTTGCATCGTGGCTTGGTTTGGCAATTTGAGCGCCCTGGAGAGGAAAAGACTATAAAAAGTAGTAAACACTGCCCAGTCCATCATCGGCTCTGACCTTCCTTCCATCGAGGGGATTTATCGCAGTCGCTGCCTCAAAAAGGCTGGCAGTATCATCAAAGACCCACACCATCCTGGCCACACACTCATCTCCCTGCTACCTTCAGGTAGAAGGTACAGGAGCCTGAAGACTGCAACAACCAGGTTCAGGAATAGCTACTTCCCCACAGCCATCAGGCTATTAAACCTGGCTCGGACAAAACTCTGATTATTAATAACCACTTTCTGCTATTTGCACTTTATCAGTTTATTTATTCATGTGTGTATATATTTATATCATGGTATATGGACACATTTATCTGTTTTGTAGTAAATGCCTACTATTTTCTGTGTGCTTAAGCAAAGCAAGAATTTCATTGTCCTATACAGGGACACATGACAATAAACTCACTTGAACTTGAACTTGACACGTGAGCTGTGAGGACGATGCTATGAGGCTGCAGGGTGACTTGGATAGGTTGGGTGAGTGGGCAGAAGCATGGCAGATGCAGAATAACGTGGATAAATGTGAGGCTATCCAATTTGGTGGTAAGAACAGGAAAGCAGAATATTATCTGAATGGTGTCAGATTAGGAGCATGGGAGGTGCAACGAGACCTGGGCGTGCTTGTACATCAGTCATTTAAAGTAAGCATGCAGGTACAGCAGGCAGTGAAGAAAGCTAATGATATGTTGGCCTTCATTGCGAGAGAATTTGAGTTTAGGAGCAAGGAGGTTCAACTGCAGTTGTACAGGGCCCTGGTGAGACCGCACCTGGAGTATTGTGTGCAATTATAATCTCCTAATTTGAGGAAAGACATTATTGCCATTGAGGGAGTACAGCGTAGGTTCACCGAGTTAATTCCCAGGATGGCGGGACTGATGTATGATGAAAGAATGGGTCGGCAGGGCTTGTATTCACTGGAATTTAGAAGGATGAGAGGGAATCTTATAGAAGCATATAAAATTCTTAGAGGATTGGACAGGGTGGATGCAGGGAAAATGTTCCCGATGTTGAGAGAGTTTGAACCAGGGGTCACAGTTTAAGAATAAGGGGTAGGCCATTTAGGACTGAGATGAGGAAAACTTTTTCACCCAGCGAGTTGTGAATCTGTGGAATTATCTGCCACAGAAGGCAGTAGAGGCTAATTCACTGGATATTTTCAAGAGAGAGTTGCATTTAGCTCTTAGGGCTAAGGGAATCAATGGATATGGGGAAAAAGCTGGAACGGGGTACTGATTTTGGATGATCAGCCATGATCATATTGCATGGTGGTACTGGCTCCAAGAGCTGAATGGCCTACTTCTGCACCTATTTTCCATGTGTGCTATCTTGGCCGTGTCTTCAATGTGGTTCGAGAAGATCAAATTGTTGTTGATGTTTATACTTAGAAAATTGAACCTCTCGACCGTCTCCATTCCAGCACCATTAATGCAGGAAATGGGGAGAATGTGACCTGACCAGGTCCATCACAGGAGCAACGGGACACGTGGCAATTGTATGACTTGATCTATCTTCTTAAAGATAGATCTTATGAAATGTAAGTATCGGGAAAGAAACTGTAATGATTGAATAGAAAGGTGAATTACTTTACTTTGCTTTACTTTGGAGATACAGTGCAGAAATAGGCACCGGCCCACCGAAACCACACCAACCAGCGATCACCTCATTCATTAATGGGCCTGTCCCACTTATGCGACTACCGGCACCCGTCATAGGTCGTTGCAGGTCAGCGAAAATTTTCAACTGGTTGAAAATTCAGCGGCGACCAGAAAGACGCTTTGGAAAACTGAGACTCTTTGGGAAACTGAGGAGACTACTCATGACCATACAGGCGACACCCTGGCGACATGTCGCGGGGTGTAGCCTGTATGGTCACGAGTAGTCGCCCAAAGAATCGCACCTTGTTCTGGTCGCCGCTGGATTTTCAACGTTGAAAATTTTGGGCGACCTTACACGACCTATGACGGGTGCCGGCAGTCGCTGAAAAAGTCGTGTAAGTGGGACAGACCCATAACAGTATCTTACTTCCTCTGGACAATTTTACAATTTTTAACCAAAACTAATTAGCCTACGTCTTTAGAATGTGATAGGAAACAGGAGCACCTGGAGGAAAGTCATGCGGACACAGGGAGAACGTACAAAGTCTTTACAGACAGCACCCCTGGTCGGGATCAAACCTGGGTCTCTGGCACTGTAAGGCTACCCTGCGCAACTGCAAACCAGATCAAGAGATAAACTGAAATGAATGTTGTATCAAAGTGAAATGAAAAGTAGGAAAAGAAAATGTAAGTTTCAATGTTTTAAATCCAAGAAAATTGTTTTACTAAATGCAGGAATGTGTCTGTTGTTTAAATTGTTCACTCTCTGGGCTGGATTAACAATTATTTTGCTGTTGAAATTATGTGTTGCCAGTTAATTATAATCTTTAACATTTTGCAATTATTTTAATGGGATATTAATGTGTAAACTCAGCAATTTGTTAATAGTAAGATCGAGGGCGAGATACTGCGTGGATAATAGCAAAGTGGAGGGAATCAACCAGCAACTTCTCAAAATGCGTGACATGGCAAAAATCTCTTCCTCCCGAAATATGCTGGTGGATTTGAGCATGAGTTAAAACCCACTGTGGTTGTGAAAAATATATTTTTTAAAGGCCAGTACCTCCTCTCTTCCAGTTTCCTCTCTCCTACTATAATCGGTCTGAAGAATGGACCCGACCAGGAACGGTTCTCCATGTTCTCTAGAGATGCTGCCTGACTCGTTGAGTTACTCCAGCACTTTGTGTCTGTTTTGGTAAACCAGCATCTGCATTTTCTCGTGTCTACATTGTTTATCCATCCTTGATTGCTCTTGAGAAGATGGTGGAAAGCAGTCTCCTTGCATTGAATGTAGAAACAAAGAACTGCAGATGGTGGTTAATACAGAAAAGGACACAAAGTGCCGGAGTAACTCAGCAGGTCGGGCAGCATCTCTGGAGAACATGGATAGGTGACGTTTCAGGTTGAGACCCTTCATCAGACTTCAGCCGGTCTGAAGAAGGGTTTCAACCCAAACCATCACCTATCCGTGTTCTGCAGAGATGATGCCTGATCTGCTGATTTACTCTGGCGCTTTGTGTCATCTTGCACTGCAGCAGTCCTTCTGGTGAAGATGCTATATATGCAATGTTATGAGGGGCATAGATAGGGTAGAAAGTCAAAACCTTTTTCTCCGGATGGAAATACTCAAATCATAGAGGGCATAGCTTTAAGGTGAGAGGAACAAAGTTTAAAGGAGATGTGACGGAAAAGTATCTTTGCACAGAGGGTGGTGAGTGATTGGAAGAAGCTGCCTAGGATAGTGGTGGAGGCAGATACAGCAGGCACATTTGTTGGAGCCATTTATGCTTAAGCTACTATATTATAGTCATGTCTGGATATTTCTAGTTTTATCTTTTTGTATGCCAGTGGGCGGGATTATATACGTGGATGGGCGTGTCTACATCTGAGGAGGCTAGCGCAGACTCATAGATTGGGAGTTTTAGTTTACCCCGAGGGATGGTGAAGACAACAGTTTTTTACCACATGACACACGATTATTGCTACAAGACTCATTTGTATTCAACACGACACGGATGAAACAGTTAGTAAGAACGAGAAGTTATGTGAATAATTTCTTTGTTTTGTACCACCACTCCAATTAATCAAGAAACAACGACTGCAAGATTCATCTTTGCTATCTGCTTGTGCGTAAGCTATATCCCCACCACATCCCCGAGTAGTAATGGCTATCAAAGCTGGACATTGAGAAAGTTAGGGAATTGCCATTACAGCATTTAAGAGATTTTTAAGCAGGGAACATGGATCTGCACAGAATGGAAGGATTTGGATCATGTGCAGGCAGTTGGTCTTGTCATCATGTTCGGCACAGATGTTGTGGGCCGAAGGGCCTGCTACTGCTCCATACAACTATGTTCTATGATTCCACGGCACTGTTGGGTCGACAGCTCCATGATTTCACCCTAGCAATGATGGTGGATCGGTGATATATTTCCAAGTCAGCATCAGTGTTCCAACAATGCTATAATTGCGTCCTCATGGCCGGTGTAAGTATGGGCACTTTGCAATTATTTTCAGCCTCCAAAGATACTGGGAACAAAGTTGTCATCCACATCCAGTTGTCCTGAATAAATGATCAGACAATGCTCCCCAGGGGAAGACCAAACACCAATTAACAGAACAGAAGTGAATAATAGAATGAAGAAAAAAACCTCATCAGCCAGGGCACTAACTCCTTGTGGAAGGTGAGTTCTAACAGCCTCTCAAATTATTTTTGACATACCATGCAAGCCAAACTATGACCTGCAAGGTATGTTAGTAGAGTGGTTACGTTCCTAGCTTCCTCTACCAGCTTGAGTATGCAGGTTCAAATCTCACCCTGGGAATTTCAGGAGATAGTTTAAAAATAACTTTGGAGTACAAAAGTTGCTTGTTGTCACAGTGACCATTAGAATTTGTTCCTTTTATGTTATTGGAGCAGAATTAGGCATTCGGCACGTCAAATCTACTCCGCCATTTAATCATGGTTGATCTATCTTCCCCTCTCAACACCATTCTCCTGCCTTCCCCCATAACCCCTGACACCCGTACTAATTAAGAATCTATCAATCTCCACTTTAAATATATCCATTCACTTGGCCTCCACAGCCTTCTGTTGCAATCAATTCCACTTTTAGTCAAGAAATTCAAAATAGCTATTGCCACACTTCTTTTGAAAGAGGTCTTGCCTGCTCTGGCTGTCCCTGCCCTCGAATGGTAGTCTTGTTGGTCCATATTTCGTTGTCTCTAACTGAGACAATCACAATAAATTTGAATACAATACAATTTTCGTATTTCTGTCTGACATAGAAGGGCATTTTGCCCGTTGAATCTATGCTGCCCCAGAGGACATTCTAAGCTAGTAAACTACTAAGCTTCCCTGCAACTAGATACATAGATACATAGACAATAGGTGCAGGAGTAGGCCATTCGGCCCTTCGAGCCAGCACCGCCATTCAATGTGATCATGGCTGATCATCCACAATCAGTATCCTGTTCAGGCCTTCTCCCCATACACCTTGACTCCGCTAGCCATTAGGGCTCTATCTAACTCTCTTTTGAATGCATCCAGTGAATCAGCCTCCACTACCTTCTGAGGCAGAGAATTCCACAAATTCACAACTCTGTGAAAACGATTTTCCTCATCTCTGTTCTAAATGGCCTACCCATTATTCTTAAACTGTGATCCCTGGTTCTGGACTCCCCCAATATCAGGAACATGTTTCTATACGATTACCTCTCATCCTAAATTCCAGTCACTCCATTCTTTCATCATATGACAGTCCCGCCATCCCGGGAATTAACCTTGTGAATATACGATGCACTCCCTCAAATCAGGAGAGCAAACAGCACACAATACTTCAGATGTGGTCTCACCAGGGCCCTGTACAATTGCAGAAGGACCTCTTTGCTTCTATACTCAACTCCTCTCGTTATGAAGGCCAACATATTATTAGCTTTCTTCACTGCCTGTTGTACCTGTATGCTTACTTTCAGTGACTGATGTACAAGGACACCCAGGTCCCGTTGTACTTCCCCTTTTCCTAACCTGACACCATTCAGACAATAATCTGCCTTCCTGTTCTTGCCACCAAAGTGGATAACCTCACATTTATTCACATTATACTGCATCTGCCATGCATCTGCTCACTCACCCAACACTGCCACCCAGCTTTGTGTCCATTAATGTATATTGTACATAGCTGCAGCCCCAGCACCAAGCCTTGCAGCACCCCGCTCAGGGCCAGCCTTAGGCCGATTGGACCAATTGCTCCCAATTGGGCCCCGCGCCTAAGGGGGCCCCGCGCCAGAGTAATCTACTCTCGGCTCAGGTAGATCTACCCCGGGTGGAGGGGGGAGAGAGTGGTGGAGAGAGAGTAGAGGGGTGGATGGGGAAGAAAGGGGAAGACGGCGAGGGAGGTGTGAGGGGGAATGGAGAAGGGGGAGAGGGGGAGGTGGGTCATTCCCTCACTGTCCCGGGTCAGCGCTCCCGCCCCTCCAGTCGCCGTGCTTCACGCACACAGCCCCGGCCCCACCCCTCTACTCTATAGACGGTCTCAGACTCTGTTAAATAAGAATAGGTATAGGGCACAAAATGCAGCAGGTAAAATGAACTTGAAGGTCTAAATTCCAACCATCATGGGTAAGGCAAAGAGGCGAGATTATGAATGCAAAGGGGTGTTATAAATTGGAGGGTTCTCCATGAAGGAACTGAAGATTAGTATAAGAGCTTCCGATGTTTCTGGTTAAGACTAAATTCTTTCAGCTCCCTCTTGTGACTAAGAACCATCTAAATGACTTCTTAGAAGCTAAGTGTTCTTCATTATCATTTAGATTCTCATGTAAATAGATGTAAACAATCCTCAATATGAACTGTTTGAAGTATCAGATAGGGTGCACAGTGGCGCAGCTGGTAGAGCTGCTGCCTCACAGCGCCAGAGACCTGGGTTCAATCCTGACGTTGGGTGCTTTCTGTGTGTGTGGAGTTTGCTTGTTCTCCCTGTGACCGTATGGGTTTCCTTTGGGTTCTCCGGTTTCCTCACATTTCCCAAATACGTGTAGGATTGTGAATTAATTAGACTTTAGAGATACAACGCGTTAACAGGTCCTTCGGCCCACCGAGACAACGTTGACAAGCGATCACCCCGTACACTAGCACTATCCTACACACCAGCCACAATTTACAGTTTTACCAAAGCCTATTAACCTACAAACCTGTATATCTTTGTAGTGTGGGAGGAAACCGGATCAACCTGAGCAGATCCATATGATCAAAGAGAGAACAAACAACGTACAGACGACGCCTGTAGTCGGGATCGAACCTGGGTCTCTGGTGCTGTACAGCGGCAACCCTATTGTAATGAGTGGAGTCAAACACATATCAAGATACAACACATGTTTATTAGATCTACTTACAGCATCAATCTGCAGGACATAGATACATAGAAAATAGGTGCAGGAGTAGGCCATTCGGCCCTTCGAGCCTGCACCGCCATTCAATATGATCATGGCTGATCATCCAACTCAGTATCCCGTACCTGCCTTCTCTCCATACCCCCTGATCCCTTTAGCCACAAGGGCCACATCTAACTCCCTCTTAAATATAGCCAATGAACTGGCCTCAACTACCCTCTGTGGCTGAGAGTTCCAGAGATTCACCACTCTCTGTGTGAAAATGTTTATTCTCATCTCGGTCCTAAAGGATTTCCCCCTTATCCTTAAGCTGTGACCCCTTGTCCTGGACTTCCCCAACATCGGGAACAATCTTCCTGCATCTAGCCTGTCCAACCCCATAAGAATTTTGTACGTTTCTATAAGATCCCCTCTCAATCTCCTAAATTCTAGCGAGTATAAGCCAATAAGGACATTACAGTTCCCAGCAGCTACTCATACTGAATGGTGCAGGCAAGCTCTTGTTAATATAAAACACATATTAGGCAGAGCCACTACTAACAAGCACTACAATTGGCTAGTAGGAAATAACCGATCTTCACCTATCACTGGACCATTGTGTAGCCCTTGGCCTCTGTGAATTGCCCATGGTGTGTAAGGAGTGCATATGAAAGTGGGGTAACACAGAACTAGTGTGAATGGGTCAGCGTGGACTCGGTGGGCTGAAGGACCTGTTTCCATGCTATATCTCTAAAACTAAAATAAAAGTTTATCATTATGGATGTTAATTTACAAAGAACTCTTGCGCCAAGGACTTAGAGGAAGATGTTGGTTCGTTCTCCACTCATGTGATAAGGATAACACACGGTATACTGTCCTGCATGCATTAGGATGGTGGTAAAGAGAGATCGCCCTGTACAGAATCTCTAACATGCTCAGCACCACACCTAGCACCATGAACTGCGCTAGGGGGTTGCAAAAGACCATCACACACCCCTTACTAGAATGGCCGTTTGCATGGCAAGTAGGACAAGACTTTCACTGGTGCAAGTCCCGGGACCACCCCAAGCATCAAATGATTGCAAAAAATCAGAGCAAAAGAACCCTTCTAGACAAAGCCACTAATTAAGAGTTTAGAGCATGGAAACTGGACCCTCGGCCCACCGAGTCCACGGCGTTCATCAACACATGTACACTGGTTCGATGTTATCCCATCCCACATTAAAGGCTATTTACAGATTTTCCCCTCAAGCTTCTAAACTGAGGAGAATGTAGTTCCAGTTTGCTTCATCTTTCCTCACACAGCAAGCCCGCCATTCCTGGATGCAGTCAACCTTCACCACACTCCCACCACGGTTGGTACATCCGCTCTAAGATAAGAAGACTAACTACACTGACAATAATAATAATAATAATAATAATAATAATAATAATAATAATAATAATAATAATAATAATAATAATAATAATAAATACTTTATTGATCCCCTCAGGGAAATTCAGATGTCCAGAAGCCCCCAACCAACAAACCCACAGATTCAAAACGAACGCAGACAGAAAATACATAGAATACAATGTGGACACTACCTGAGAGCAATAAATACTTAAAAAGACCAATAATTAACAGTTAAAAATTAAAAATTGCAAAATGCATCCCCCTACAGCCTAGCGGTCCGAATTATAAAATCTAATGGCTGCAGGGGTGAAGGATCTCCTGAACCGCTCCGTTCTACAGGGCAGGGAGAGGAGCCGGTTGTTGTTCCGAGTGCTCTTTTGACTCTCCAGAATTACATGGAGGGGTTGCCCGGGGTTTTTCAGGATGACCTGCACCTTGTGCCTCATACGCCTTTCAAGCACATCTATCCCAGAGTCTACTCTCCCCTCCAGCACTGAGCTAGCTCGTTTAACCAGTTTGACCAGCTTCTTGCTGTTTTTTGCACTAATGCTGTTGCCCCAGCAGAGAACAGCGTAGAAAATAACACTTGCAACCACAGTGTTGTAAAACATGTGCAGCATATCATTACACACATTGAAGGATTTGAGCCTTCTGAGGAAAAAGAGTCTGCTCTGGTCTTTTTTGTAGAGGGAGTCAGAGTTGACAGACCAGTCCAGTTTGTTATCAAGGTGCACTCCAAGGTATTTATATGTCTGCACCACCTCAATGTCAGCCCCTGCAGCGTTGACCGGCTGAAGGGGGAGCTTGGACCTGCCAAAGTTAACCACCATCTCTTTAGTCTTAGTTGTGTTCAGGATGAGACAGTTCTCTTCACTCCAGGCACAAAAGGCACTGGTCAAGTTCCTGTATTCCTCCTCCTGCCCGTTCCTTACACATGCCACAATCGCTGTATCATCTGAGTATTTCTGTACGTGGCATGTGTCAGACTTATAGTTAAAGTCTGCTGTATACAGGGTGAAGAGGAACGGGGCCAGAACCGTTCCCTGTGGGGCTCCAACATTGCACACCACTGTGCCAGAGACACTGTCTCCCAGCTTGACAAACTGTGGTCGACCCGTCAGGTAGTCGTATATCCAGGAGATAAATGTGGAATCCACCCCCATCTTCTTAAGCTTGTCATTCAGAATCAGGGGTTGGATGGTGTTGAACGCACTTGAGAAGTCGAAGAACATAATCCTCACATAGCCACCGGGTTTGTCCAAAAAGGAGTAGATCCGGTGCAGCATGTAGAGGACTGCGTCATCCACCCCAATGTTCTCCTGGTATGCAAACTGTAGTGGGTCGAGTGCGTGCTGGACTTGTGGTCTCAGGAGACGAATGAGTAGCCGCTCCATTGTTTTCATGATATGGGATGTAAGGGCCACCGGCCTGTAGTCATTGATCTCGGTCGGCCGCCCTGCTTTGGGAACCGGCACGAGACATGATGTTTTCCACAGACCTGGTACCCTCCCTGACTGGAGGCTCAGGTTGAAAATGGTCTGGAACGGCTCCGCCAGCTGATCCGCACAGTCTTTTAGTAGCCTGGGACATACACCATCAGGGCTAGCTGCTTTACCAGGGCGCAACCTCCTCAGCTCAGATCTCACCTCGTCCGCCGTGAAGAACAGTTGAGGAGATGCCGGCATAGGAGGTGCTGCAGCTGTGGTGTTGGGTGGGCTGCCTCGTGGAGGTGATGGTGGGGGAGAGGCTGCACCTGTAGAGGTGGGAGGGGATACCAGATCAAACCTGTTATAGAACAGGTTAAACTCATTGGCCTTGTCCACGTCTCCTGACGGCTACTTCAGGTAAGGACTCACCCTGGCAGAACACGATACGGTACGATAGAACTTTATTTATCCCAGGAGGGAAATTGATCTGGCAACAGTCATAAAACACAGGACACATGAAACATGGAATTAAAGTGACGAGTGGAAAGGATTGGGGATGTGCAGAGATTGGGGGGGGGGGGGGGGGGGGGGGGGGGGAGTCAGTCTACCCCACGACGGAAGGGGGAGGAGTTGTACAGTTTGATAGCCACAGGGAAGAAGGATCTCCTGTGGCGTTCTGTCCTGCATCTTGGTGGAACCAGTCTGTTGCTGAAGGTGCTCCTCAGTGTGTCATGGATGGGGTGAGCTGTATTGTCCAGGATGCTCCGCAGTTTGAGGAGCATCCTCCCCTCCAATACCAACTCCCATTAATCCACCACCGACCCCAGAACGGAGCTAACTTTCCTGATGGGCTTGTTAATCCTGTTGGCGTCCACGGCCTTCGCCCTGCTGCCCCAGCACACGGCAGAGAAGATGCCACTGGCTACCACCGATTGGTAGAACATCTGCAGCATCTCACTACTGACATGGAAGGAGCGGAGCCTTCTCAAAAAGTACAGCCGGCTCAGTCCCTTCTTGTACAGGGCCTCAGTGTTCCTGGACCAGTACAGTTTACTGTCCAGGTACACTCCAAGGTATGTGTACTCCCTGGTAAACTGCACATCCACACCATTGATGGAGACAGGGGACAAGGGTGTTCCTGTCCTCCTAAAGTCCACCACTAATTTAGTCTATTGTATTCCTATCATCAAACCTCCCTGTAATAAAGAGTATTTGTAGTATTGGATGTTGGGACATCTTGGTTGGCATGAATAGGTTGGGCCAAAGGGCCTCTTTCCATGCCACATGAGTCCATGACTCTATAATAGCATATCACCTCAATCATTTGCTTCACCTGCATGTTCAGTAATGCTTACAAGCAGACTTTACTCCCTTTGACAAACAGCAGTACCCAACCTTTCACTATTCAACAAGTACTTTGTTTGTTAGATTGGACTCAAACTTGGCTTGGCCATAAAAGACAGAGTGGTGGAGGGAGTTATTCAGACTGGAGACCTGTGTCTATCGTTCTGCTGGAATCAGAACATTGTCGGCTAAGGGAGGTGTGATACAATGTGATGAATTGTGGAACTGGTTATTTAAAATGAGATCATTCAACATTCATACCACTGAGTTGTGAGCTACGCAAGCAAAATATGAGTTGCTGCTCCTCTAGTTTACGTGAGGCCTCACTTTGGCAATGGAGGAGGCCCAGGACAGAAAGGTCGGTATTAGAATGGGAAGGGGAGTTAAAATGGATGATAGGTTTCTTTTCTCGAAGAAGGGCAATAAACCAGATGGGGTTTTATTTTAAAAAATCCTGCCGTTTCGTTGTCATTGTTACTGAGATTAGCTTTAATTCCAGATTTATTTAATTACATGAATCTAAATTCTGCAGCTGCAAACAGCCCTTAAGCTCACAACTCCAAATCAACAGCCAAAGCCTTTGGATGCTAGCCTGACAACTTAACCACTATGTTACCACCCTTCAAGCAATGAAGGCCAGGTTCTTTCCATTGCATCAGACAAGACTGCCAACAAATCGGGTCGGTTGCTCAGGATGTTGCTAAAGTCCACAATAAGAAACTATTTGCAGTGGTTGCAGAGTTGGGTAGCAAAAGGGTAAAAACGCATGGCCCAAATGATATATTTTTGCTCGACCAGAAACAGTGTTTTTAAAGTTTTTTTTCAAAGAGATACAGCGTGGAAACGGGCTAATTAACTTACAAGCCTGTAGAAACATAGAACTGCAGATGCTGCTTTATGCCAAAGATAGACACAAAGTGCTGGACTAACTCAGCGGGTCAGACAACATCTCTGGAGAAGTAGGATGGATGACGCTTCAAATCGGAACCATTTTTAATCTGAAGAAGGGTCCCGGCCCGAAACGACACTGATCCTTTTTCTCCAGAGATGCTGCCTTACCCGCTGAGTTACTCCAGCACTTTGTGTCTATCTTTAACCTACAAACCTGCACGTCTTTGAAACCGGAGCACCCGGAGAAAACCCACGTGGTCACAGGCAGAACGTACAAACTCCGTACAGACAGCGGCCACAGTCAGGTCCGATCCCAGGTCTCTGGCGCTGTAAGGTATCAACACTACCGCTGCGCCACCATGCTACTGTGAAGGAAACAAAATCTATAACAAAAGGGGAATTGTATCTAAAACAAAACCAAATATCTTGGAAGGCCGTGGGAATGGACAGGAGTTTGGAATCATGCAAAGAGCTGTCATAGGTGTGATGGAGCAAATGGCCTTCTGTGTAATGCAATTTTTATCCAAATGCTCTCTATGATAATTTATTCCATCTATTGTGCAATGATGGATGACAAATCATTTTTCAGTTCAATTCAGCACTTCCTCTCTCTGTCAATGTTAAATTCCTTTCTCAGTCTACCCCCATTATACGCAATTTATCCGAGTCTTTATGCAAATCTTTAAATATTTTGGTTTCCTTTATCCTTATTGTAATGCCCCCAGTACTTCAATGGTCAGCTTTTGGTCAAGGCCAGGTTATTTACTGGCCTTTTCTTTGAGACAAGTACTGTAGATCCCTATGAAAGCGCAATGTATTTTTATGCATTGTAAACGATTTCCGTAAAGATTAATTAGCAGATTTAAAAAAATTTAGCAGGCTCTGTTCTTGAAACAATGAATGCAGAAAGCCCCCCATTAGTTTCTGCATAGCTTATTCACTCCATTCTGTTGGTTACAATAGGAGCTAGTCACAGGAGTACTGCTCAAAATGGGGAAGATGCAGCATGAGCAATTGAAGATTTATTGCCCAGTTGTTTTTCTTATTTAGTTTCGTTTCGATAGACCCTTTGGCCCACCGAGTCCACGCTGACCTTTGATCACCTGTACGCTAGTTCTATGTTATCCCACTTTTGCATCCTACGCACTAGGGGCAATTTACAGAAGCCAATGAACCTATGTCTTTGGGATGTGGAAGGAAACCAGAGCACCCGGAGAAAATTCACATGGTGACAGGGAGAACGTGTAAATTCCACACATAGACAACACCCGAGGTCAGGATCTTACAAGGCAGCAGCTCCACTGCCGCACCACTATGCCGCCCTTTTAACCGAGGGACCAAGAGGAACTATTAAAAAAAGAACGAGTGATCTGAGGAGGAGGGGTGTTGAGAGGGTGGGGAGCAGGAATACGAGGAAGACATTGACAGTGGCATGGTCATGCATCCCTTTGAGCCAGCATTGATTTTCCGGCTTTTTTAAATACTCATTATGGAACGAACGGTGTTAACCTGTGCAGCCTCCCACGCACACACCGAGCTTTTAATTGACACCTCTGTTTAAAAAACCAAACAGATTTCTGCAGCTTCTCTTGGCAGCCTTGGGACTTGCTGGCATCCAATTAGTACGACGCTATTTTGCTGGAAGTTGCTCGTTATCGTTCGCTGCAGAATAATATTTACGGAGCGCAGCTCAGTGTTGGGAACTTCTGATACATGTCTTATTAAGGCCTGAGCTAACCCCCCAGGGCTGAAGGTTTTCTCTGTGGCTTTCTGCAGAGGTTGCCTTCCTTCAGCATGCACTATCAAGCACTGACATTTCACTACACGTGTTCTGGGCTTAAGCCAAGGCGAACTGACTGCCCTCCATGCACTTTATTTTATAGTTTAGAAATGCAGCATGAAAACAGGCCCTTCGGCCCACCGAGTCCATCCTGAATAACGATCACCCGTTCACACTAGTTCGATGTGGTCTCACTTTCTCATCCACTCCCTACTCACTAGGGCCAATATACAGAAGTCAATTAACCTACAAGCCCGCACGTCTTTGGAGTGGTGAATCTCTGGAACTCTCTGCCACAGAGGGTAGTTGAGGCCAGTTCATTGGCTCTATTTAAGAGGGAGTTAGATGTGGCCCTTGTGGCTAAAGGGATCAGGGAGTATGGAGAGAAGGCAGGTACGGGATACTGAGTTGTACGAGAACATGCAAACTCCATACACAGACGGCACACATAGTCAAGATCGAACCCAGGTCTCTAAAGCTGAGAGACAGCAGTTCTACTGCGGTGCCACTATGACAGACCATATCTCAATGTAAGAAAGGTTTGGCTATAGACATGCGCCAAGTTACCCAATGTCAATTGTAGCCAGTTACAGTCAGATGGTGAGTCCTAAAGTCAAACAGCAGGGCACCAGGCCCTTCGGCCCAATTCGTCCATGCCAACAAAGATGGAAATCTGCGTTAGTCCCATTAGCTCACATTTGATCCATATCCCTCTAACCCTCACATATTCATGTACCTGTTCATGTCTTTTAAATGTAATTTGTGTAAATGATGTGCAGTTATGGTCAGGGTATCGTCTGATTTACCTCTACCCCAATGTGGATATTGGACATTGTCTATGAAACTGATGTGCTACAGTGCTGATAACTATATTGTGCACTTTGTATCATCTCATTTTGCTCTTTAAATTAACTTAATTGTGTGTTTGGATAGTATTATCTGATCAGTTTGGATAGTATGCAAAACAATGCTTTTCACTGTACCTAAGTACACATAACAATAATAAGCCTAAACCTAAACGCGCCTCAGATTGAATTGAGCAAATCAGGAAATTCAACCTGGCAATTCTGGTCATACATCACATTTATTTCTTGTTAAAAATTATTTCTCCCACAGGAATATAACTACAAATTTATTTTTGTTGCTGCTTGCTAAAAATATCACAAACTCTGTCATATACTGTTTAATGGAGTATCATTGCATGTGCCAATATAAACAATTCTTGTCAATTTCAATGAACACCGACAGTGAAACTGACAGACTCTGTTCTCAAGAGACAATTGCGTCCGACTACTGCGGGATGGTTACATGGAAACAGTTTATTTTCCCTGAGACTGTTTTATTCTAAGACAGGTTTTTTTTCCATTTGTCAATTTCCGAAGTAAATGTTAAGTAGGTCTCTAGTTCCCAATGGAAATTGCCTTACAAACCAGCTCGACCCGCATAATACAAATAGAAATCACAAATTCATCAATCATGTCATATCCAATTCGCATTAAGAATGAATGAATGAATGATACTTTATTATCATGAAAACACAAGGTTTACCTTTCCAGCATACCAACCAGATTGGACATAATGCTCCAAGTGCAGCTTGCAATAACAAAGTTATTTCTCCCACAGGAGTATAGCTACAAGTTTATTTTTGATGCTGCGTGTTAAAAATACTCACAACTCGATACATTGTTTAATAGAGTTTCATTACGCAAATGTCAATACAGGCAATTCATGTCATTTTCATTGGCTTTGTACAACTGTAATATGATGTCCCAACTCTTGTACTCACTGCCTCAACTATCCAGCTCATGATCTTATACGCCTCTATAAGATCCCTCCTCATCCCTGTAACTAATACCCCCTAATCCAGGCATCAGGCAGCTTGTTCCCACCACCCTTTGTGTGAAAAAGTTTTTACATTAGACCTTAGAGCTACAGCGAGGAAACAGGCCCTTCGGCCCACTGAGTCCGCGCCGACTAGCACTATTCTACGTACTAGGGATAATTTACAATTTTACAGAATCCAATTAACCTCTAAACCTTATTTCCTTGGAATGTGTGAGGAAACCAGAGCAGCTGGAAAAAACCCATGGGGTCAAGTACAAACTCCGTACAGATAGCACCTGGAGTCAGGATCAAATCCAGGTCTCTGGCGCTGTGAGGCAGCTCTACCACTGCACCACTGTGCCATACTTTTATTCATTTTAAATTAATTATTTCTATTATTTTAAGTTTTATTTAAAAATGCCAAATTGCTGAATTTATTTCTAACTCCCCATTATAGCCTCTTACATTTTACAGTTGTATTACTTGCTGCATAGTTAATATTTTCCATGCACCAACTCATCACGGCAATTTTAAGCAAGTTCCATACATTTCCCTAACCAGGGTTGGCACAGTGGCACAGCTGATAGAGACCCGTATTCAATCTGGGTGGCGGCGTAAGTGGCATCCTCACCAACAGCCTGCTCGTCCCTTTCATCTTTTGTTGTTTTTATTCTGTTTTATTGGTATGTTTTAGTGTATCTTTAGTTTTGTATTATGTGGGGGGTGGGGGAACTTATTTTTCATTTTTCCCCCGATGGAGATGCGACTTTTTCCGTTTGGTATCTCCATTCGCACTGCGGCCAAACATCGTGGAGCTGGCGGTCCCTTTGTTAGGGATCAACTTCGGGAGCTCCAACCACAGGGGTTTCGACCGCCCCGATCATGGGAGCCTCGATCGCTGGCTTTGATCGCCAACTGCGGGAGGTTCGATCGCCCCAAGTGCGGATGGTTCGATCACCCTGACCGCGGGCGAAAAGGAGGAAAAGATAAAAGTTATTCGCCTTCCATCACAGTGGGGAATGTGAGGTAATCGAAAACCAAGATGAACATGCTGCCTGCGCTGGTGGGGACTCGAAGTGATTGCCATGTGTGCAGTGATCTCGGTGTTTGCGGGGACATTGTGCCATGAGAACATCCTGGAGTCTGGTGCGCGTGTGGACGGCTTTCTGACTGTTCGGGCAGAGAGAGTGACAACGGTCGGTACAACTCTGGTCACATCACGGTGAAAGGAGCGTGTGTGTGGCCCGGGCATTGAACTGATGGCTGTGGGTCTCCGCTAATGCTGTGTGCCCTGGAGATTCTCACACACCACTGTGGTGGCTGTTTATGTTTCATCTTTATGTAGTTTTGCATCTTGTTGCTTTTTTGGTATGACTGTATGGCAAATCAAATTTCACTGTACCTCGATACACGTGACAATAAAGGACCATAGAACCATTGAATCCTAAACTCGGGTGTTGGCTGTGTGGAATTTGTATGTTCTTCTGACTAAATGGACTTCCTCTGGGTGTTCTGATTTCGTCCCACCACCCAAAGATGCGCAGGTTTGTAGATTAATTAACGTCTGTGAATTGCCTCATGTGTAGGGAGCGGATTCAAAAGTGGGATAACATAAAACTAGTGTGACGGGCGGTAGATGGTCGGCACAGACGCGTTGGGCCGAAGGGCCTGTTTCCACACTATATCTCTGACCTAAATTTGATCGCTTCTAATCTTTGTCTGAAACAGCTGGCAGTTTTCTTTTCCTTTTCTTTGTCCATTTTGCTATGATAAGCAACAGTTGGAAAGATGCAGGCGAAAGTTATGGTTCGAGATCTGAATGCTCTCTGATATTGCCTTCAGCTCTCTTTGGGGCAGGAGTCTCATATGTCTCATTGCACCTACCAACTGTGACTCATGCTAAATAGATACACCCGTTCACACTAGTTCTATGTTATCCCACTTTTGCATCCACTCCCTCCACACAAGGCAATTTACAGAAGTTATTTAATCTACAAACCTGCACGTCTTTGGGAGGTGGGAGGAAATCAGAGCACCCAGAGGAAGCCCACTTAGTCAGAAGAACATGCAAATTCCACACAGTCAACACCTGAGTTCAGAATTGAATATGGGTCTCTACCAGTGCCACTCTTGGTTAGAGAAAGTATGGAACTTGCTTAAAATGGCCGCGATGAGTTGGTGCATGGAGAATATTAACTGTGCAACAAGTAATACAACTGTAAAATATGAGAGACTATAATGGGGAGTTAGAAATAAACTCAGCAATTTGGCAGAAGTAGCCCTGTCAACAACTACTAATAAAACTTAAAATGATAGAAATAATTAATTGTGAAAAAATAAAAGGATGGTGTCGTGGTAGAGCGGCTGCCTCACAGTGCCAGAGACCCGGGTTCGATCTTGACCACGGGTGCTGTCTGTGTGGAGTTTACATGTTCACCCTGTGACCACGTGCGTTTCCTCCGGCTGCTCCGGTTTCCTCCCACATCCCAAGGACATATACGGGTTTGTAGGTTAATTGGCGCTCTGTAAATTAGCCCCGTAGTGTGTAGGGAGTGGATACGAAAGTGGGATAGCATAGAACTAGTGTGAACGGTAATCAATTGCCAGCATGGAGTCAGTGGGCCGAAGGGACTGTTTCCATGCCGCATCTCTAAAGTAAACTTAAAAAAGTAATTAAAAAAATTAAGTCAAAAATATATAATTGATGTTATGCTATTGTCATTTAACAGTACTATTACAAACAGCAACTGATTGATTATTTGTATTTTACGATTAATTATGATTTTTTTTAATTGACAGGCTCCATGCAAATACAAATATTTTTGTGACCTAAACAACATTTTTTATTTTGCTCATAATTCCGTTTCTGTCTAGCTTCTTGTTTTGGCCATCTCCCACAGCAAGAACATTTACACTGGACACTTTTCCACATAGAATTATTTCATCTTTATCTTTAAGCGATTTAGTCAGCAGTTTCAAATTCCTCCCCTCTGTGTTGTGTGCTTTGCCTGTCAGCACTTTCACATGCATATCCCTCTTGATTATTTTCAATTCACATTAGCCTGCAAATGTTTCCAAATTGTCCAGAACAGTTTTATGACTGCGACACATACTCCATTGCCGACTGACTGGCATTGCATTAGTCCAAAAGCCTCTGACTTATTCATTCTGTTATGTCAAATGCACTGCCACAAAACAGTAGGTAACCTCAAGATGTGAAGCAAATGTTGATGTCTCAGTGACAACATAACGCATTTCATCTCTCCATATTGTTTTTTCAGGTGACATCCCTTCAACTATTTATTCATCAATTGTCTCTACCTCACCAGAATTTTTCTTGATCTGTTTCCTTCTCTCAAGCACATAGACACCCACTAATAACCCCTCTCTCTTGATTTCTGTCTCTACAGGGATCGCGAGTTGAAAGTGCAGTGAAAGAGCCCGAGAAACGGAACAGAGCCCAACACGCCGCCGCAAGAGAAGCACGAACATAAACGGGATAACCTCTCCCCTCGCCGTCCACCCACCGCCTCATCCACCTCCCACGTTGCTATCTCCCGATCTCCTGAAATCTGGCGTAAAATGCAGCTCCGCTATAGCTCTCAGAGCTGCAGAGATCCCCCGGTCCCCCCCCCCCCGACCCGCCCTAACTCCCCCTCCCTCACCCTCTCGCCTCTTCCTCTCTCCCCCTCTCTCCCTCTCCACCTCTCTCTCTCCCCCTCTCTCCCTCTCTCTCTCTCTCTCTCCCCCTCTATCTCCTCTCTCTCTCTCTCTCTCTCATGTTTCTCGTGCAACTGTGTATTTTTTTCTCTCACTATATTCTAGCTATCTGTTTCAGTCTAACTCCCTCGTTGTCTATTAAAGCTTTCTGTTCTTTTACTATTTCTCACAACTGGTGTACCACGTGCAGTTTTGGTCTCGTATTCGCATTGGACTCAGTTTAGCGAAGTTTCATTAGGTTGTCAAAAGTTTTACTTATTAGGGGAATTTGAGCTGGTTGGTTCATCACTCGTTTAAGTTTCGTAGAATGAAAGGTTCTGTGTGATGTTGTGGCCGAGAGGGAGGAGAGAAGCTTTATGGAAAGGAAAACTTCTGGCTGAAAGATGAATACTGTTCCTAGAATATCATTGATTCAACTGACTCCTAACCAGCATCAAATTCGCTGAGATTCCAGGATGTCAAAGGTTACAGGGAGAAGGCAGGAGAATTGGTTGAGGGGGAATAATCGATCAGCCATGATCGAATGATGGAGCAGACTCGATGGGCCGAATGACCTAAGTCTTTTGGCTTTGTGGCGATGTTCGCATTCCAGCTGTTACACTCTGACTCTACGATCAACATCGGGAGGAACTTCTTCTCTACGCTGTTGAACTTCTCTATGACTGTGGAGGCTGAAGCACTGAATATAGCAATGTTACAAAATTTTGAGATTTTAAAAATCAAGTCTGCAATTTATCCCATCAGATAAAGCACAAAAATAAGTTTAATTTGACACCTAATTCACTTTAATATCTTCGGTATTAAAAATGTTATGGCCATTTTCATACTCGGAAATTAGCATCTTGTTCCCTATTGATTTTCCATTGACTTAACACAAAAGCTGTGATCGAGGACAGTGAAATGGCCATAACTTTATTAAAATTTAAGAGAACTGAAAGAAATTTTCAGTTATTATTGATTGAAGCATTCTGAAACAAATATTAAACAATCTTACTTGGCTGACCTGAAATTAAAGCATATAATTAGTTAGTTACCCAATTGTAGCTAATTCCAAACTTCAATTACTAGATCTAAACATCTATCCATTTCTTCAGAAAATATTAACATTTTTAAATAGCCTAAGTGTCCAAATAACATTCACAAAGAATTCACAATAAAACATGATTTTTAAATCTCATTTACATTAATTTATAGGACAAATGGAAGGAATTTAGTGTTCAATTGCTGTAAATTAATGGCCATTTAAATCAGCTTTCGAGTGGGATCCTGTGGAACTTTGTGGAACGCGCTGGTTTGGAACGTTCCCATTGCGTTGGATTTGTACCCCATATGCCCAGAAAAATACTGGGGGATTTAATGGGACCCCAAATTAGCTACTCGCAACTTAAAATTTGTATAAAGGGATCTTAAGAAGCGCTTTTTAATGTAAAAATAAACAACCTACCTTCCGTTGTCCCCTGCATGAAATCCGTCCCATTGGTGGCGGTCGCGGGTTTAGAGGATGATTTTTAACTTACTATAACAATTAAATAAACTAATTTAGTTTAAAAATAGCCGCAGCGAACTAATGTCGCAGCGATTTTTCGTCAGCAAATAAGTAGGCTGAACAACCTCGATTTGAATAGCCGAGAGAAAATCGCGTTTTAAACCCGCCTCCCTCTCAAAGGCGCCAAAATCGCGCACACGGGCAGCGGCAGAACTGCAGCGCCGCTGAAGGTAGGTTTTGCAACATACCTACTGAATATATTCAAATATGTTTCCAATATAGACATATCTTTTGGCCTTCACGAGAGTCAAGAATTATGGGGAACAGGTTGGAAATTGGAGATGAGGTCAAGAACGATCATGATCTTATTGAGTGGCGGAACAGGGTCAAGATGCAGAATAGCGTACTCCTATTTCTTACATTGTTATTTTCCTATGAAGAGAAAATCGACAAAACAAATTTGAACAGCTAGAATAAAGATCACCCAAAAATCTTTGTAACAACTCACTAACAATTCCAGACCCTCGAAGATCATTGATCCGTTTCAGTTCAGGGATGATTAGAGATAGAATATAGAACATAAACCAGTACAGCACAGGAACAGGCCCTTCAGTCTCAGTGCCTAACATGATGCCAAGTTAAACCAATCTCCTCTACCTGCATGGTATCCATATCCTACCATTCCATGAATGCCCATGTGCCCAACTAAAACCCTCTTAATAGCCACTATCAATGGTCACAAAATGCTGTCGTGTTCACACCACATGAATAATTCCAGGAAAAATCAGTCGTGTTGCTCCCTCGCCACTCCAAGAACCCGGGATTGATCCTGATGCCGGCTGCAATCTACGGTGTGTGGATTTGCACTTTGTAGTGCAGTTCCTCCCACATCCTGAAAGAGGTGCTGGTGAGCTAACAGGCTGCCATAATAAACCCCTTAGCCTAGGTAAGGGGCAAACAATCAGAAGGACATGTGGGAGAGAATAAGCTAAAGAAAAATAATGGAGGTGGCATGGACCTGCTGGAACAAATGGTGCCTTCTGCAGTAAGTACATTGATAAAGAAGACTAAGATTGCTCATCAAAAATTGGTCAAAGACCATTTAAGGAATACCTTAATAATAATAATAATGGATGGGATTTATATAGCGCCTTTCTAATACTCAAGGCGCTTTACATCGCAGAAGTAACCTTAAGACACCTTAAGAGGCAACGAGGAGGAAAAGTTAAGAAGGGGATCTATAAAGCATATAGTTAGGGCTTGAAGTGGAGAAATAGTTTAGTTTAGTTTACAGATACAGCATAGAAACAGGCCCTTCAGCCCACCCAGTCCACGCTAACCACCAATTACCTGTTCATGGTAACTAGCATTACTAGTTCCATGCTATGCCCCTTTTTGCATCCAGTCCCTACACGCTAGGGACAGTTTACAGAGGCCAATTAACTTACAAACCCCACATGTGGGAGGAACCCAGAGCACCCAACGAAAACCCACTCGGTCACAGGGAGAACATGCAGACTCCACACAGACAGCACCCGAGGTCAGGATCGAACCCGGCTCTCTGGCGTTGTGAGGCAGCAGCTCCCCCAGCTGCGCCACTGTGCCGCCCAAAGCTAGTTCTGAGAAAATTGTTGGGTTTGAGGACACTAGAGATCTGATGGAGAGGAGGTCAGCAAGGTCTTTTGAGCATTATATCTACGGTCTCAACAAACCCTGGGGTCAGCATGGGTCAGAAGCTCAGGGGTTATGGGTGGATTGGACTGTGAATTGCGACAATGAAAAGGAGTGATTCCAATTCACCGGGATCACAGTTACCTTTTATATCAAGTCGTACGGCCTGAAGTAAATGCATGATGGTGTCAATTTCAGATCAATCTGAACTGTTTGAGTTAAAAGCAGATGCATCCAAATCAATAACAAAGTGACTGAAATGAAAGAACACAGAAACACAGAAGGAGAAAGGGTAATAATTAAAGGCTTGGACTCAGTGATTTAGTGTAGTGTTGTTTTGACACAGGCTGAGTTGGATATTCTACAAGCCCATACTTTGTGGCTCTATAGAGGCGCAGCTTGTTTAGCAGCTGCCTCACCGTGCTAGAAACCCGGGCTAGGTCTTGACCCTCAGGTGCTGTCTGTGTGGAATTTGTACGTTCTCCCTGTGGCCGGGTGGGTTTCCTCCGGGTACTCCCACATCCCAAAGACCTGCGGGTCTGTAGGTTCATAACGAGAGGATTTGAGTACAGGAGTAAATAGGTCCTTCTGCAGTTGTACAGGGCCCTGGTGAGACCCTGGTAGGGGGCCCTGGTGAGACCCTGGTAGGGGGCCCTGGTGAGACCTGGAGTATTGTGTGCAGTTTTGGGGAAGGTCATCTTTGCTATTGAGGCAGTGCAGCCTAGGTTCACGAGGTTAATCCCTGGGATGGTGGGACTGTCATATGAGGAAAGACTGGGCTTGTATTCACTGGAATTTAGAAGGATGAGAGGATATCTTATAGAAATGTATAAAATTATAAAGGGCTGGGCAAGATACATGCAGGAAAAATGTTCCCAATGTTGGGGGAGTGCAGAACCAGGGGCCACAGTCTAAGAATAAAGGGTAGGCCATTTAAAACTGAGATGAGAAAATACTTTTTCACCCAGAGAGTTGTAAATTTGTGGAGGTCTCCACCACTGAAGGCAATAGAGGCCAATTCACTGGATGAATTTAAAAGAGAGATAGATAGAGCTCTCGGAGATATGAAGAGAAGGCAGGCACGGGTTACTGATTGTGGATGATCAGCCATGATCACAATGAATGGTGGTGCAGGCTTGAAGGGCCAAATGGCCTCCTCCTGCATCGATTTTCTATGCTTCTATGTTTCAATGTTAATTGACTCTGTAAATTGCCCTTAGTGTGTAGGTACTGGATGCGTAAGTGGGATAACATAGAACTAGTGTGAACGGGTGATTGATGGTCGGCGTGGACTCAGTGGGTTGAAGGACCTGTTTCCATGCTGTATTTCTAAACTAAACTAAACTAAATTATTTGTCTGTGATCATTTGTTAGCCCCATTGGAATATTTTCTAGAAATGTGCTGCCAATAGATTTTTGCCTATTTGTTTTCCAGCAAACCTCCAGCCATTGAAGGAATGCGGGAATGGCCGAGGAATATAATTTGATGTCGAGGAACACAAAATGATGGAGTAATTAGCTGGTGTAGGAAATGGATAGACGACGTTTCGGGTCGGTATGTTTCTTCAGACTCGTATCCGTGTCCTCGGCAAGGTTACAGCATCTGCAGTTCCTCATGTCTCCCAATATAATTTGACCCATTGACATTTTTGTCCAGTTACACTTTCCCAACATCCGCCTTGAATGGAAAGCCGACAGTGAGGGTCTGCGTAGTCAGGCATGGACGTGTCAAAAGTGTGGATGATTGTTTTAATAGTGAGACAGGGTTCGCTGATCAAGGGATGGAAACAACGCACAAATTCACAGCTTGCTTCCAGATTTCGGGTCGGGACCTCTCTTCAATCTGAAGAAGGGTCCCAACCCAAAACATCACCTATTCATGTGTAGGAAGGAACTGCAGATGCTGGTTTAAAACCGAAGATAGACATAAAAAGCAGGATTAACTCAGCGGGTAGACAGCATTTCTGGAGAATAGGGATAGGTGACGATTCGGGTCGAGACCCTTCTTGAAGCTTTGTGTCTATCACCTATCCATGTTCTCCAGAGATGCTGCTTGACCCACTGAGTTGCTCCAGCACTTTGCGTCATTTTCCAGTCTAACTGGGCCTGCCACCGTGTGATCTGCCCTGGTATGCAATGTAGTATAAAGGAGGGATTGATCCTCTCAAGCCAGACACAAAAAGCTGGAGTAACTCAGCAGGTCAGGGGAAAAGGAATAGGTGATGTTTCGGGTCGAGACCCTTCTTCAGAGCAACCAGAGTGGTCTTCAGCGGTTCCCATTACATTGCATTCAAGTTTATTTGGCTGCACAAGCGAGCCATTCTCTGAGTGTACAATAAGCCGAGACAGTTAAAATTGTCTCTAATGACCCAAGCAAATGTTGGCCTCAATCTGCCCTCAAAAAGTCAGTGGTCCACATGTGGGAGTACAGAGTATTGACCTTCCGTAGTGATGAGAGGAGTACTGTGCTAGACTAGACTCCTCATCACAACTGTTAGTGCCTTCATTTCAACGGAGAGGAATAGCAGCAACAGAGGTTAAATGTAAGATCATTGAGATCTTTGATTCCACTGAGTTAATGCAAGTGCATTTAATTCTACATAGTTTAGTTTAGTTTGGAGATACAGCCCTTGGACACAGCGAGTGCATGCCAACCATCGATTACCCGCTCACACTAGTTCTATGTTATCTCACTTTGTCATCCACACACAGGGGACAATTAACAGGAGCCAATTAACCTACAAACAGGCACGTCTTTGGGATGTGGGAGGAAACCTGAGCACCCAGAGGAAACCCATGTGGTCTCAGGGAGAACGTGCAAACTCCACGCATAGGCAACACCCAAGGTCAGTTTGAACCAGGGTGTTTAGCGCTGTGAGGCAGTAGCACTACCAGCCGCGCCATTGTGCTGCCACGAGTAATGTTTTACAATTTGGAAACAAAAATGCACAACTCGGTCAAACCAAGGTTCTATTTGAGCATCACATTTCTACTGTTCAACTCTGCTGACTCAGTATCGAGCCAGCAAGCCAAAAGAAGAACAAGGATACATAACAGTTGTCTGCATGGGTTTAATTATGCCCCAGTCCCACTTAGGAAACCTGAACGGAAACCTCTGGAGACTTTCCCCCCCACCCAAGGTTTCCGTGCGGTTCCCGGAAGGCAACCACCTGCAACCTCCGGGAACCGCACGGAAACCTTGGGTGGGGCGCCAAGCCTCCAGAGGTTTCTGTTCAGGTTTCCTAAGTGGGACAGGGGCCTGAGCACAATGCATTCTAATCACTATGGGTGGTCCTCTGCTTAAGAGAGAGGGTCAGAGTTTTGATTTTCTATAGCTGCAGTTGGCACTCAATCATCTGAGATCGACAGTGATATCCTTCCATTCTGCACAGCGTCAGTGTTCAATGATTTGTTAATCTGCCAGTTGAATAGCTCACTGTCCTACCTGCTTAATACTTAACACATCAATACTTACATTTCTGCACCCCATTCCCAACCTACCTGCTTAATTCCCAAGATCAGACATCCTCCACCAGAGGAAACTCAATCCCACTCCAAAATATTAAATCGGTGATAGAACGTGGAACAGTACAGCACAGGAACAGGCCCTTCAGCCCACAATGTCCATGCCGAATAATGATGCCAAGCCAAACTAATCTTCTCTACCTGCATGTGATCTATATCTCTCCATTCCCTGCATGTCATATGTTGAGTGTTTGACGGCACTGGGCCTATATTCGCTTGAGTTTAGAAGAATGAAGGGGGAACCTCATTGAAACGTATAGAATAGTAAAGGCTCGGATAGAGTGGATGTGGAGAGGATCTCGCACTCCTATGGTTCTGCCTGACGTCACTTCCCCGTTGAGCCTCGGCACCAGGGTTGGAATCACAGCCCTAGCTACCACGCAATCTTGTTGTGTCGTCCGCTCCAAAGAGGGTGTACCTGTTTTCCGTAGGTACAGCACCCCGGCGTTAACTCCTCTTCCTCACAGTCACCCACCTTCGCTCTTCCTGTATCCTTGGTGTGACAACCACACTGTAGGTCCTGTCCAGGAAATTCTCTTTTTCCAGATGGCCCTGAGGTTATCCAACCGCTGCTCCAGTTCCCCAACACATTCATTCAGGAGCTTCACCTGGACACAATTTCTGCAGGTGTAGTTTCCAGAAGCACCTGCAGTGTCCCTGACTTCCCACATCCTGCAGGAAACACACTGAACCAACTTGCCTGCCATTTCTTTTAAAAAATATCACTAATCTCGAATCAAGTGTAGCCTCCTTGCCTCAGCCACCTCGCCGAATACTCTCGAGCCAAAGACTCACACTTTACTTCACCAAGGCCATTCCGCCATAGCTGCGCTTCTTATACCTGTTATCTAATCAATTGCGTTAGGGCTAATTTGTAAATTACTCGAACCTGGGCCTTTGCCGTTCTTTTTAAATCTTCTTTTCCTCTGACTCACCTACATCCAGCCAATACTCGCTCTTGCTGCTTCTGGCTGCTGATTCTCTCTGACCTTCATGGTAAACATGAGGCATCTTGTACAGCATGGACGAGTTGGGCCGAAGGGCCTGTTTCCATGCTGTATGTCTTTAACTCTAGTTCACTGGATAAAGTGTTAGAAATAGGAATCACTCTTTATTTTAAATAAAGAAGCTATGGTCAGCAATCAATAAATAGTTGGTGATTGTTATGAATAGAATCATAATTGACTTTGCACATCCATCTATCTCCAGTATCCATTTAGAATTTGGAAAACGCATTGTTTTAAACTGATAATAAAGGAAGAATGAGAATATATCACTGACATTTGGACTAACTGTGTACCTAATAAATACTCATTCTTCACTGTGCTGGGCACTCTAATGATGACTATTGTGGTTCTGTGGTATTAAATGTTACCCTGTTATTACAGCAGGGAACATCACTGATTGCTTTACACTTAAATAAATGGATTTAGTCCAATAACTTAATCAGGCTGCAGACAGGAGCCTTTGTATGCCGAGAGTTACCCAGAGACAGAAGGTTTATATTAAATCTCAGCCACAGTGGTAGTGGGAGCGTAGCCGAACGTACAACCTCGAGAGGCAGCGCATCCCTCAATCTGCTTTTACTACTAAAGCCCAGTTCAATAGGAATGCACAGACCATGCCAAAAGCAACACCAAGTATATCTAAACATGATTAAAGCCCTCCGTTTCTTCCTCAACCGCAAAACCATTACATTTCCCTCTGCTAACACTCTCCTCCGCCTAGCGGAGCTGGTCCTCATGTTTAACAACTTCTCCTTCGACTCTTCCCACTTCCTCCAAGTCCAAGGCATAGTTATGGGCACACGCATGGGTGCTTCTTTGTACGGTACGTTGAACAATCCCTCTTCCAGGCGTACACTGGCCCTATCCCCGAACTCTATCTCCGTTACGCTGACGGCTGCATCAGTACTACCTCGTGCACCCATGCAGAACTCATGGACTTCATCAACTTCACCATGGGCCGCGGAATGGGAGGGGCTAGTGAGGCTGCAGCCCACCCACTTTTTTGGCTAGACATGTTTCAATGTCTTCGGCTTTGGACGAGGCGCTGCTGTGCTCTGAGCAACCTGGTTGTGGGTGTTGTAGAGCCGGGGCGGAGGGAGGGATGGAAGCAGAAGCAGCGGCGGGGATCTGATCTATTCCTCTCATGAATTTGTACATCTCTATAAGATCACCCCTCATCTACCTGGCACTTCAAGGAATAGAGTCTTAGCCTGCTCAACCTCTCCCTATCGCTCAGGCAACATCCTGGTAAATCTTCTCTGTACTCTTTCCTTATATCTTCTCTGTACATCTTTCCTATACCATGGTGCCCAAAACTGAACACAATACTCACACAATACTCTATATGTGGCTTCACCAACGTCTTATATAAATGCAATATGACCTCCCAACGTCTGTGCTCAATCATGCCATCTAGCAAAAATTGCCCACGTCCCGTTCACAAAATGAAGGACAAATCTTCTTCTTCTTCTTCTTCTTCTTCTTCTTCTTCTTCTTCTTCTTCTTCTTCTTCTTGCGTATGGCGTGCACAGCCTAAAGTTGTAGGGCAACTTGTTCTATTTGATCTTACTTGATTGTGTACGCCATGTTGATTGCATTTGTCGAAACAGGGCGGACCACGTGAAGGTTGCAATCTCCCGCCCCATGGACAAATCCAATTTTAGCTGTTTACTACCAATAATTACGACCACTGATTACTACACTCAGCAAAATGATGGAAGCCATCATTGATATTTCTATCAGATGGCACTTTCTCATCTGCTCCAGGCTTCAGCACATCCTTGGGCATAACAGTTGAACCCTAGAGGTGACATGGAGTTGCATGCCCTTAGCCAAGCACCGCATCCAGATGCCCTTAGAGATAACTCAGGCAGTCAGTCATACCTTGCACAAAACAGATGGCCAGGTTGTCAGGGATTAATGACCTTAGTCCCAGGACATCACTGAAGGAGTTCCTCTGGGCAATATTTTAGGCCTAACACCTACATTTGCTCCATCAACCGCCTTCCTCCCATCATGAAGTCAGAAGAGGAGATTGGTTGCTGAAGGTTTAGGTTAGCTTAGTCTAGAGGTACAGCTTAGAAACAGGTCCTTCAGCCCACAGATTCCACTATTGATCACCCATTCACACTAGTTCTATGTTATTCTACTTTCTACTCCACTCCCTACATACTAGTGGCAATTTACAGAAGCCAATTAAACTACAAACCCGCACATCTTTGGGACGTGGGAGGAAAGCCGCGTGGTCGCAGGGAGAGCGTGCATACTCCACACACAGGCAGACAGCATCCAAGGTCAGGATCAAACCCGGATCTCTGCCGCTCTGAGTGAGCAGCACTCCCAGATATGCCGCCATCTATTCCACCTGTCAAAGTAAAAGGAAGTGAATACTTAAAGGATAAAAAATATTTAAAGTATGTTCATGGGAAAGGAGTGCTGATTTATTTATTCAATAGTCCTCAAGGCAGAGTAGCCTTTGATTGTACTGTGAGCCACAAATCTCTTTATGTCCCTGTTGTATAGATTGTGAAATTGTGCATTTTATATAAAAACCAGCACGGGGACACATTCAGCGAAACGCCGTATTCTCACAACGATGAGAGTTGAACAGCCAAGAATAATCAATCAGAAGAAATAGATTAGTAATCTCTTGTAGATACGCCAGGCAATTATTGGAAAAATATAATTTGCCAATGAAAGCTGCATTCAGCTTGTTGCATTAGTTGTTTCACCAGGTGTCTGGATGCTCATTTGCAGCACAGCCTACAGAAAGCTCAACGCGGAACAAAAAAAAAATCAATGCAAACTGAGATGTTGTAAATCAATGGTGGCTAAGCCATCCAGCGAATATTGTTCAAAAATATTAGCTTTGCTTTATGCAACCATTTAGTTCACACGGAGAGCCGTTTGGAGAGCTAAATTGAATAGCTGCCCAAAAGAAATTGTGAATAAATCTTCCAACTCTGCCAACTCTGTAATGTAATTGCTGTGCGTGCATCCATTGCCATCCACTCCAACTTTGTGAGTGTCCATTACTTTCCACAGTTCCAGCCACAGAGTCGGTTGTAGCTATGCCCATTAGGATCTGAGTTCTCACCACCACGGATAAAACCATGGAGACGCAAGGAACTGCAGACGCATGTGTTTTGAGCAAAACACATAGTGCTGGAGAACTCAGCAGGTCAGGCCATATCCATCGAGGGAAATGGACAGATGACATTTTGGGTCTATGGACTTTAATGCATACCTTATAGATATCGGGCAGAAACAGGCCCTATGGACCATTGAGTCCCAGCTGACCAGCGATCTGCCTGTACACTAGCACTATACTACACACTAGGGACAATTTACAATTTTACCAAAGCCAATCAACCTACAAACCTATAAGTCTTTGCAATGTGGGAGAAAACCGGAACACCCGGAGAAAACCCACGTGGTTACAGGGAGAACATACAAACTCCATACAGATAGCACCGGTAGTCAGGATCGAACCTGGGCCTCTGGCGCTGTAAGGCAGCAACTCTACTGCTGAGTCACAGCAGTCGGGACTCTTTTACAGACATGGATAAAACCAGTCTGTAAACCAGAGTGCTAGAGGAGCTCAGCAGGTCAGGCAGGCAGCATCTCAGGAGAACATGGGTAGGTGATGTTTTGGGTCAGTACCCTTTTTCCGCCATGGATACAGCCATGTTGGCCCAACCTCATCCATTGATTAGTTGCTGTCTTTGATTCCACAGAAGTGTGGATGGCCAAACAGGACAAAGATTGGACAAAATGGAAAACCTTTTCAGATGGATGGCACGGCACAGCTTCCTCTGTTGTTGGACTCTCCTGCTCATTTCATCCTTGAGGTTGATGTTTCAGAAGGCAGCAGACAGACTATTTTCCACATGCTTGCATTCTCCATTACCAGTTATTGATTTCAGACGGGAATGCTTATTTTACCCATTTCCTCACCATGGCAGATTAAGGCACCTATCTTTTATCTTTTTGTTCACAGGCCCAACAACCTTAGGAGCAGAGAGGAGGAGCCAGAGCAGGTTAAACAGTTATGTGCAGGTAACGACTTATACGTTCATAGGTTGTAATCATAATCATAATAATCATATTCATAATCGTAATTTATTAGCCAAGTATGTTTTGCAACATATGAGGAATTTGGTTTGCCATACAGTCATACCAAAAAAGCAACAAAACACACAACTACATAAAAATTTGACATAAACATCCACCACAGCGGCTCATCCCCATTCCCCACTGTGAAGGAAGGCAATAAAGTCTTATCTTCTTTCCTCCTTTTCTCCCGCGATCGGGAGAGTCGAACCAACCACAGTCGGGGCAGTTGAAGTTCCCGCGGCTTGGAGTTCCTGAAGCCAGTTTCTAACCAGGGATTGTGAGCTCCACTATGTTAAAGTATCGGCTGGCTCCCGCGATTGGAGCTCCAAAGTTATAAGTAATAGGAGTAGAATTAGACCATTTAGCCCACCGAGTCTACTCCGCCATTCAAACATGGCTGATCTATCTTTCCCTCTCAATTCTCCTGCCTTCTTCCCATAACCCCTGATACCCATACTAAAGAATAATGTCAATCTGCACCTTAAAAATACCCAATGACTTGATCTCCACAAGTATCTGTGGCGATGAATTCCACGGATTCACCACCCTCCGACTAAAGAAATTCCTACTCATCTCCTCACTAAAGGTATTTGCTTTTATTCTGAGGCTCTGGCCTCTGGTCCTAGACTCTCTCTCTCACAGTAACATCCTCTCCACATCCACTCTGTCCAGGTCTTTCACTACACAGTAAATTTCTATGAGGTTCCCCCCTCATCCGTCTAAACTCCAGCGAGTACAGATCCAGTGACATCAAACGCACACTCTATGTTAACCCAATCATTTCTAGGACCATTCTTGTAAATCTCCTCTGGACCTTCTCCAAAGCCAGCAAATTCCTCCTTAGATATGGACCCCAAAACTGCTCAAAATACTCAAAATTGAGTCTGACCAGTGCCTTATAAAGCAGCAACAGCACTGTGCCTTACATTGCCAGAGACCCAGGTTTGATCCTGACAATGGATGCTGTCTGCACAGAGTTTGCACGTTCTCCATGTAACCGTGTGGGTTTCCTCTGGGTGCTCCGGTTTCCTCCCACATTCCAAGGACGTACAGGTTTGTAGGTTAATTGGTTTCTGTAAATTGTCTCTAGCGTGCATGCTAGAACTAGTGCACGGGTGATCGCTGGTCGGTGCAGCCTCAGTGGGCTGAAGGGCCCTTTCCATGCTATATTTCTAAAACCTAAAACAAAATACTCATGAATCTCTTTTGCACCCTTTACAGATTAATGGCAATATAGACAAAAGTGCTGGAGAAACTCAGCAGGTGAGGCAGCATCTATGGAGCGAAGGAAATAGGCAACGTTTCGGGCCGAAACCCTTCTTCAGAAACCCTTCTTCAGTTCCTTCTTGAACTTAATGGCAATATACATTTAAAAAGGTCAAACATAGATTTCTAGATACAAGTGCATTGCTAGATACAAGGCAGTAGATAGGACTGTTCGGTACTTTTGAAACTTTGTCGGCACCAGACATGTTTCAACACTTGTTGCATGCAAGACAAAGCATTTCACTGTACCGAGGTACATGTGATAACAAAGTATAATTCATTCATTCAAATATCAATCAGTAGTGGGAGATGGAGAAGAGTGAGGGAATGGATGTGTGGAACAAGGAAGGTGAAAGTTAGTGCCTGAAACATCATTCCTCTACAATCAGGAAAAGTAGGTCATGATCATGTTCCCTGTGGATACAGCCTGTACTATATCTGTGGGGAACTTTGTCCGACACTGAACTCGACTTATTTTCATATAAGCATGAAGCACAGAGTGAACTATTTGCTGAGCCCAAGCTTGCTCCACTTGACATGTTCCTTGAGAGGCTCTCTTGATGGATTGCGGGTTGAATGCACTGCCATAGTTCAGGTGCCCTCCCAATTTTCTTTACTCGTGTTTGCAAGAAATTCAAAGATTCAGCAGACGACTCCCTATGAGCGAAACCTCCCAGTCTGTGAGCCTGTGGTGATGGGGGGAGGCAAAGGTTAATAACCCGCAGTAAAACTACCGCTGGATACGAGGATAGAAATTATTATCGCGTGCTGGGCAAAGGAATTTAATCTAAAACACGATCACATCCTTTCTGCGTGGATTGCACAGTTCCCAAACTTTTTCTTAGCCTGTGCAAAGGATGTGTATCCTCACGAAGGCTGCGAAATATGCACAGTGAAGTGAAATGGTGAGGACCACACATATGGTCAGCAAAGACCTTTTAATAGTGTAAGACTAATCTCAAAGAAGTAGGTTTTAACTGGAAAAGCATTTGGATATCCAAGGCGTGGAAGGCCATGGACCAAGTGTCAGTAATGGAATAATATGGATAGTGCAGGCTTACATCCACAAAGAGCGGCACGGCTGGTAGTGCTGCTGCCTCTCAGCCCCTGAGTCCCCAGTTTGATCCTGACCTCAGGTACTGCCTTGAGTAGAGAATGCACGTTCTCCCTGCGACCGTATGGTTTGTCCCCTGGCTACTCTAGCTTCCTCTCACATCCCAACAACACACAGGTTGATAGATTAATTAGTCTCTGTAAACGGGCCCTAGTGTGTAAGGAGCTGATGAGAGAGTGGGATAACGTAGAACTAGTGTGAATGGGTGATCGATGGTTGGTATGAACTCGGTGCGCTGAGGGCCCTGTTTCCCTGCTGCATCTCTAAACTAAACCAAACATCTCTTGAAACGCCACCTATCCATTCCCTCCACAGATGTTACCTAACTCACCGAGTTGCTCCAGCACAATGTGTTTTACCAAAGATATTCATTTGTTCTATCTATTCCCCTCCCCTCCTTCAGCACAGTAACGCAACAGTAAAGTTGCTGCCTTTCAGCGCCAAAACTCTGGGTTCAATCTTGACTAGGATGCTGTCCCTACAGAGTTTGTACGTTCTCTCTGTGACAGTGTGGGGGTTTTTTTCTGTGTGCTCCGGTTTCCTCCCACACTCCAAAGACATACAGATTTGTAGATTAATTGGGTTTGGTAGAAATTGTAAATCATCCTTAGTCTGTAGGATAGTGCCAGTATACAGGGTGATCACTGGTCAGCGTGGACTCAGTGGGTCGAAGGGCCTGTTTCTGCGCAGTATCTCTAAAGTCTAAAGTCCACTGCTGAGAAATGGATGTAAAACAGGAACCCTAGCAATGTGTCGTTTGACTTGTGCTTTTGAAAATAGATATAACATCTGTAATTTTATCTAGACTCAAGCAATTGCAGATGTTGGGATTTTGAGTGGAATATGAAGTGCTGGAATAACTCAACTGGTTAGGCAGCATTCGTGGAGGACATGGATAGGCCTTGTTTTGGGTTGGGATTTTTCAACAGATTCAATAATTTTGATACTATAGTCAGAAGAAGGGCCGCGACCTAAAACGTCGCCTTCCATGTTCTCCAGAGATGCTGCCTGACCCGCTGAGTTACTCCAGCACTTTGTATTCTACTTAACTATTGTGTACCTCCCACTACAATCAGCCTGAAGAAGACACCCGACCTAAAACATCTCCATCCATGTTCTCCAGAGATGCTGCCTGACCTGCTGAGATACTCCAGCACTTTATGTTTTTTGCTCAAGAAATCAGTGTGTTTTGGGTCAGTACCTGCAGAGCCTTGTGTCACCTTAACTATTGGCCTGGATGCAGTTACCAGTGCAAACCCTGCTTCCATATTTTTCATATATTTTTTTATAGCTTTTTCTTTGAAGTTTCTTTTTCATGTAAAACAGGAATTGTTGCTATAAATATTGCAATTCCTGCCCTCTGCCAGGAGTTCCATTGCAGTTTACTGATTTAGCTTCTCAAACCCACTCCTGGCAGGTTCCTAAGTAAGCTTGAGGAACAGCATCTCATCTTCATTACCTGTGAGAGTCCTGCGTACACTGTCATCAACGCAGCATGGAAACAAAATGGGTCATAAATTTCAGAGATTCTCTGATCACACTTAGCTCAGCTGGTATGTAGCAGTATTGTTATTTGCATCAGCACTGCTGGTATAAAGCTGCAGAAACAAATAGACATTGTGAAGTTAATCATGTTTTCCAGATCTATGAATACAAGGGTAGGTTAAAGGGCTGTCCCACTGCGGCGACCTAATTGGCGAGTTTAGAAGAGTTTAGGAGAGTTTGAAAAAGTGTCACGTTGAAGACCTCCTTCAACTATGTAGAAAAACTCCTTCGACCTCCTTCGACTGTGTTGAAGAATAGCTTCAACTAGCTTCGGGAAAATTGGACACCGAACAATGGAGAGTGAAAACGATCTCCTTCGATCTCCTACGACTTCCTTTGACTATGGTGAAGACGATCTACGACTACCTTCGACTATCTTCAATTACCTTCGACTACCCTCGATTACCTACGAATAACATGCCGACCTACTACGACCTACTTCGACTAAACCTACGAGTAAAAACCTACGAGGCCTCGAGTACGTGGGGACTACTCTCGAGCATGAAGGAGAGTTAAGGGCCTGTCCCACTTGGGCGACCTAATCCGCGAGTCCAGAAGAGTGCCTTCGACCTTCAAGCTCGAGGGCACTCGCCTGGAAAGCCTCGAGCGTGATCGACCAGTCGCGTTGAAACCGCGAGCTGGATCGACCGCCCGCGAGCTGCATCTACCGACCGCACAAACACACACACACACACAAACGCATCGCGAAGGTGGGGGCCAGGGACAGCGGAGGAGCGCTGTCTGCGCGATGAAGATGAACGGCTGCCACAGAGTACCATAAGTCCTTTAGAGAGCGCGGCTGGGGGGGGGGAGAGAGAAGGGGAGGGAAGGAGAGAGAAGGGGGGAGAGAAGGGGAGGAAAAGGGGAGAGAAGGGGGGAGAAGGAGTGGAGACACTTTTAAGAAGTATAATAAAGTTAGCGGGCATTTTACCTACTGGTAGGTCTTCGTAGGTCGTGAAACTCCAATGAGCCAATCAAAATGCCGGTCAGCGAAGGAGATGGCCTACGGCTGCCTTCGACTGCCTGTAACTAAATAGCGACCCCACTCCACTGCCCTACGAGTTAAAAAGAACCATGCTGACCACATTTTACTCACGGAAAATTTTTCAACATGCTAAAAAATTTCCCGTGACCTAGCTGAGGCCGCGAGTATACGGGAACCTCCCTCGAGCACGAAGGAGAATTCCAGCCACCTCATACGACCTCCTAGGACCGCGTGTCGATCATGCTGCGAGTTTGAGTCAAGGGCAAACTCTTCTAAACTCGCCAATTAGGTCGCCGCAGTGGGACTGGCCCTTAATGGGACAAATATTTGGTGTTCGAAACAGTTGAAAATTTGTATTGTGGGATGAGCCGAGGTATAAAAATGCTCAAAAGATTAAGCAGTCTGAAGAAGGGTCTCGACCCGAAACGTCACCCATTCCTTCTCTCCAAAGATGCTGCCTGTCCCGCTGAATTTTGTGTCTACCAAAGCAGTATCTACAATTGGTTGAAGCAAAAGATAAAGTAGTTCGGCACAATGGCACAGCTGTTAGAGCTGTTGCCACACTGCGCTAGAGACCCAGCTTCTGGCCTTGGGTGCTCTCTGTGTGGAGTTTGCACGTTCTCCTCGTGACCGTGTGGGTTTCCTAGTTTCCTCTCAGGCCCCAAAGAAGTGCTGGTTTGTGAGTTGATTGGCTCTCTGTAAATTGCCCCAAATGTGTGGGAAGTGGATGAGAAAGTGGGATAACATACAACTTGTGTGAACGGTGATCGATAGTCAGCATGGACTCTGGGGCTTAAAGAGCCTGGTTCCATGCTGTGTCTCAAAACTAAAGTGCCGGAAGATCTCAGCTGGTCAGGCTGCATCTGTGGACGGAATGGAGAGATGACATTTCAGACCGGGACCCTTCTGGGATAGGGCTTCACTAAAGTTTCCTACATCTTATAACTGGTATAATTTGAGGGCTAAGTAACAAGGAAACAAGGTCTAAAAGAAAGTCCATTTTTTGTTCAGCTAGCCTAAAGTCACAGGAATAGGTTTGTAGGATTGCTGTAAATTCAGTTTTACTTTAGACATACTGTATGGAAACAGGCCCTTCGGCCCACTGAGTCGAAGCCGACCATCTATCACTCATTCACAGTAGTTCTATGTTATCTCACTTTCTCACCAACTCCCATCCCACTAGGGGCAATTTACAGAGCTAATTAACCTACAAACCCGCACGTCTTTGGGATGCGGGAGGAAACTAGAGCACCCAGAGGAAACCCATGTGGTCACAGGGAGAACATAGAACCTACACACACACACACAGTGCACCCGAGGTCAGGATCGAACCCGGGACACTGGCGATGTGAGGCAGCAGCTCTACCAGCTGCGTCACTCTGCTGCCCCTTGAACCAACCAAGCTGTTCTAAATTCTAAATGAACATTACAATACAGAATACCTCCCCACTGATGTTTAAATGCATTGTTTACTGAGGGTGGGAATCCTGATTAATTTCAGTGGCGACTTCCCTGTTTTTTGCCCATCTTTCTTCCTGCTGTCAGTATTGTTTGTTAAGACGATGGATGATTGTAGATGGCATGTAATTGAATCGGTGACAGAAAATAATGTCTCCACAAGATTTATTTATTGCCTTGAACTGTCAGCCTTCAGGGACTGTTATTGGATAAATAAACTTGCGTGGCTTTTCAACATGCACTTTTCCATCAATAACAGAATGTCTTTCCTCGATCATGGAACTTGTGTGCGCTGTTGTCAAGAAACACTATCTCAAGCAAAGATTGAACTTGTAACCTTTGTACAGGCCTTTGGTTAGCAAAGGCAATTACTGTTGGTTGCTTCTTCTTTATAGCTTGCATGGACCACGATCGCCAAATAATGACAGAATTAATTAGTGCCTGAAGCAAATGCTGGACTGATTTTATGGTGATTGAAGTCATTGTAAAATTCAGCCACTATCGTGATATCAGATTTGAAGTGGACAACATGCACTGCAGATTCTAGCGGCTCCGGCTTCACAATCCCAACTCCACAAAAGTGTCACGCACCTTCTGTTCTTATCTCTGACCTTTGTTCCAACCACCTGCTTATCAACCCCCCCCCTCCCCCCCCTCTCCTAGCCTGTGTCATGGGCAGAAATCCCGGGGGTAGGGGGGGTGGGGGACACACGTCCCTCCCATGTTTTGAGAGGTGGGGGACAATCCCGCCCATGTTTTGTAATCCAGATTTTGAAATTTGGTGGAAAAAAAATCTATTAAAATTTCCGCTTTCTGTGAGACAGTGGGGGTGTCACGGTTAAGTGCTTGTTAAATGTCACTATTAACATTGCATTAACACGATGTGTCACCAATTTAGAGCCACACCACTACCACACTTAGGCCAGTCGGATCACCTATCCATTCACTTAGCACCAGCATACACCCCCCCTCAGGAGAAAAGCTCAACCCACCACCAGGACTGTTAAAACTCGGCCTGAAGGAGCTTCCTCACAGCTACAGGACTGCTTTGAAAGGACAAACTGGGACATTTTTGGACATCAGGACTTGGAGGAGTACACATCCACGGTACTCTTTTACATCCAGAACTGTGTTGACACCGTCACCGTCGACAAACTCATCCGGGTGTACCCCAACCAGAAGCCGTGGATGACAAAAGAGGTCCAAACTCTCTTCAAGGACCGCAACACCGCCTTCAGGTCTGGCGACAGAGCCCTGTACAGCGCAGCTAGAGCCAACCTGAAGAAAGGCATCAGGGATGCCACAGCGGCCCACAAGAGGAAGATAGAGGACCACTTTAACAACAACGATCCACGGCGGGTGTGGCAGGGCATCCAGCACATCACCAACTACAAGCCCAGCAACAGCACGACGGCCTCACTGGCAGGGGAGCTGAACTGCTTCTTTGCTTGCTTCGAGGCAGAACCAGAAGAGTTCGTCACCATTCTCCCACCAGCCCCTAACAACAACAACAACTACACCCTCACTGTGCAGGAGCATGAAGTGAGGCGGGTGCTCAGGGCGGTGAACCCGAGGAAGGCTGCCGGCCCGGATGGCGTGACAGGAAGGGTTCTGAAGGAATGTGCAGACCAGCTCTCCGAGGTCTTCACGAAAATCTTCAACCTGTCCCTGTCGAAGTCCATCATCCCACCGTGCCTGAAGTCTGCCACAATCACCCCACTACCAAAAAAGCCTGTTATCAGCGGCCTTAACGACTACCGACCGGTCGCTCTCACACCAGTCATCATGAAGTGTTTCGAGAGGCTGGTCCAGCAGCACATCAAAGCCAACCTCCTGCCCACCTTCCATCCACACCAGTTTGCCTACGGAGCAAATAGGTCCACTGAGGATGCCATCGCCACTGCTCTTCACACTGCACTGACCCACCTCGAACACCAGGGGAGCTATGTGAGGATGCTTTTCATTGACTTTAGCTCTGCCTTCAATACCATCATCCCCAGCAGACTGGTCACCAAACTCATGGATTTAGGACTCTCCCGACCCATCTGCCTCTGGATCAAGGATTTTCTGTCTAACCGCCCCCAGACCATCAGTCTGGGCCATCACCTCTCCACCCCCATCACACTCAGCACCGGCTCCCCACAGGGCTGTGTGTTGAGCCCCCTCCTCTACGCCCTCTACACCCATGATTGTGCCCCCGCCCACTCCACCAACACCATCGTCAAGTTTGCGGATGACACGACTGTGGTTGGACGTATCTCAGGAGGAGATGAGACAGCCTACAGGGAGGAAGTCCAAAGACTGGCAGCGTGGTGTTCAGACAACAACCTCATCCTAAACACCACAAAAACAAAGGAAATTATCATAGACTTCCGTAAGAACAGTGCAGCCCCCAAACCCCTCTTCATCAATGGGGACTGTGTGGAAAGGGTCTCAGACTTCAGATTCCTGGGCACACAAATTACGGAGGATCTCTCCTGGACTACAAACACCACCACAGCAGTCAAGAAGGCCCAGCAGCGACTCTACTTTCTGAGGATCCTCAGGAAAAACAACCTGGAGGAGAAGCTGCTGGTGTCCTTCTACCGCTGCTCCATCGAGAGTGTGCTGGCGTACTGTATAACCACATGGTATGCCAGCTGCTCTGCAGTGGACAGGAGAGCCCTTCAAAGGGTCATCAACACCGCACAAAAAATCACTGGCTGCCCACTGTCTTCCCTGAAGGACATCTTCAGCTCTCGCTGCCCTGGCAGGGCAGCCAACATCCTGAAGGACCCTTCCCACCCTGGACACAACCTGTTCCACCTGCTGCCCTCTGGCAGACGGTACAGGTCTTTCAAAACTCGCACAAACAGACTCAGAGACAGCTTCTGCCCCATAGCCATACGTGAACTTAACAATGCAAAATAAGAAATAACACTCACATTCAACTGAATGGTTCTACCTCAGCTGCTATTGTTATTTATCTGTTATTTTTTTATATGTATATATTTTTACCTTTTCTTATATATTTAAAATTGCTCTTGTGAATCGCACCGTGGGATTGACTTTTACATTTCGTTGTACCATGTGCAATGACAATAAAGAGATTCATTCAGATTCATTCATTCAATTGTGTTTTGACCTTCAAGTATTACTGAAGGTATTCACGGAGAATTTCTTAAAAATGTCTGATGCCGGTACAATTACCATTTGAACTAATTGGCTGTATTGGTGGATGGGAAAGATTTAAACGGGTATCGGATTTCAAATCCGAGGTCATTAAAGGCCCCGGTCGAACGGGTTTCCTAGCTGGTCTGCAGGTAAGTCCCTCATTCACGGTCACTCATGTTATTTACTAATTTTTTCCCATCTCTCTCTCTCTCTCTCTCTCGCTCTCCCCCCTCCAAGGTTGGTTCTTCTGTTTGCCTTTATTTGCTTCTATTTTATTTGTTTAAGTGTTATTTATCACATTGTAGCTTTTGAAAGATTCAGGCGGGTATCCAGCGTTTTCTAAGGGCTGAATCAGTCCATTCTTGAGGCCTTTCATCGCCCGACGTGACGTAAAATCGGCCGCAGGATCTTCCATCGCCCCGCGGTCAGGCAGTCAAACTGCTGCCCGCCGCACGATGAAAGGCCCCACAAACTGGCCGATTCAAGCCCCACGATTCGGGGCGGACAAAGCTGCTGTTGCTGGAGTTCGGAGTCAGTCACCAACCAGGCCAGCTCCCGATGTTACCGTCCACAAGGCCCAAGGCCAAAACCTCCAAAGCCTTTTTCCCTATATCCCTTGATTCCCTTCGCCCTATTAGCCCTGTACCTCCCCTCGTTGCACCTCCCCTTTTCCTAGTCTGACACCATTCAGATAATAATCTACCTTCCTGTTGTTGCCACCAAAGTAGATAACCTCACATTTTTCCACATTATACTGCATCTGCCATGCATCTGTCCACTCACCCAACCTATCCAAGTCACCCTACAGCCTCATAGCATCTTCTTCACAGCTCACACTGCCACCCAGCTTTGTGTCATCCGCAAACTTAGAGATGTTACATTTAATTCCCTCGTCTAAATCGTATATATATATATTGTAATTAACTGGGGCCCCATTACTGAGCCTTGCGGCACCTCACTAGCCACCACCTGTCATTCTGAAAAGGACCCATTAATTCCTACTCTTTGCTTCCTGTCTGCCAACCAGTTCTCTATCCATGTCAATACCCTACCCCCAATACCATGTGCTCTAATTTTGCACACTAATCTCTTGTGTGTGACCTTGTCAAAGGCTTTTTCAAAGTCCAGATACACCACATCCACTGGCTCTCAAGCATAAATTTCACCATAAACCCATGCTGACTTTGATCGATTCTGTCACTGCTTTCTAAATGCGCTGTAATTACATCTTTAATAATCGACTCAAGCATCTTCCCCACTACCGATGTAAGGTTAACTGGCCTTACATTCCTAAGGCTAATACTAGAGCCTTGGTTCCCTAGTATTTCTGGGAGATTGTTTGTGTCTTCCTTAGTGAAGACAGAACCAAAGTACTTGTTTAACTAGTGTGCCATTTCCTTGTTTCCCATTATGAATTCACCTGTTTCTGACTGTAAGGGACCTATATTTGGCTTCACAAATCCTTTCATCGTCACATATCTAAAGATAGTGAGACCGTATGCAAGAGGAGACATGTTTTGGCACCATTTTCAAATTCGAGTCCACGCCCTAGCTGTTATGAGCGGTGCCCAATCCAGGCAAGCCCCAGGCTGCTGCGGGCCTCCAGCTGTTGCCTTCACTCGACGTTTGGATAGATCCCCTCTGAGAGCATCATGTGAAAAAAGAATTTCATTGCACCTTGGTGCATATGACAATACACTAATCGGTATCTATAATTTGTCTGGTGGATGCAATGCACAGAAAATGATACCATCAGTGATGCAAATTTGTGTAGGAAAGAACTGCAGATGCTGGTTTAAATCAAAGGTAGAAACAAAATGCTGGAGTAACTCAGTGAGACAGGCAGCATCTCTGGAAGGAAGGAATGTGTGACGTTTCGGATCGAGACCCTTCTTCAGACTGAATCAACTATAGTTAACCTTTCAGCTTGAATACAAAGTTCTGGAGTGACTCAGCAGATAGGACAGCATCTCTGGAGAACATGGATAGTTGACATTTCGGGTCAGGACCTTCCATTACACTGATAGTGTGTGAGTGGGGGGTGGGGGGGGGGGGAGTTGGGGATAGGTGTCCTTTTTCGTAAAGCACCATTTGCAGTTTCCTGTTTCTAACTTTCAGCTTAGTAGTTTTTACATTTATAAATGATGCACGTGAGTACTAGTCAGGTGTGTAAGTTTGCAGATGACAATGAAGTCATGGTATTGTACCATGAAGATTGTTGTCAAAACTCGTAGTAGGATTGGTTAGGCAGGTGGGCTGAGGGATGGTTGATGGTAAATAGAATATTTTACCCATTTTACCTAGAGTAGGGGAATCATGAACCGGAGGACATAGGTTTAAGGTGAGGGGGGAAGGATTTCATAGGAAGCTGCCTAAGAGGCAACTTTAAAAAAAAAAATGCAAAGAGTATATGGAACAAGCTGCCAGAGGAGGTAGTTGAGGTAGGTACTATCACAACATTTAAAAAACACAGGCAGGTGGGACCAGAGTAGATGGGGCAAGTTGGTCGGCGTGGACATGCTGAGTACTTCCAGCATGTTATTTCAGATTTTCAGCATCTGCAATATTTCTGTAGTGAGTTTGAGATGGTTTAAGCATGAAAGCTACGCATCCAGATCTGTACTTAGGTAAATGCAATGGGACATGAGCACGTATTCTTTGAAATTTTAATCCAAGCCTTTAACTTTCTAAGCCAGAAATATAGCCCCAACATACCGAACATTAAAGGCGGAAATGAAAGCTGAGAAATAAAAAGCCTTTTAAATATTCATTCTGGGGATATGAATGTTGTAAATGAGGTCAGCATATATTTTGCATGCCTAGTTTACCTTGAGAACAATTTATCCTTGAACTGTCAAAGTCCATGTGATAAAATTAAGAAGTATTGGATTCAAAGGTGAGACATCAATGCACACAAAATTCAGATGGAACCACAGAAAAGATTAGGAAGGGCGTCAAAGGTTACGGGGAGAAGGCTGGAGAATGAGGTTAACAGGGAATAATGCCCCTGTCCCACTTAGGAAACCTGAACGGAAACCTCTGGAGACTTTGCGCCCCACCCAAGGTTTCCGTGCGGTTCCCGGAGGTTGCAGGTGGTTGCCGGAGGTTGCAGGTAGTGGAAGCAGGTAGGGAGACTGACAAAAACCTCTGGGAACCGCACGGAAACCTTGGGTGGGGCGCAAAGTCTCCAGAGGTTTCCGTTCAGGTTTCCTAAGTGGGATGGGGCATAACAGATCAGCCATAATTGAATGGCAGAGTAGACTCAATGGGCTGAATGGCCTAACGATGTCATATGATCTAAGACTATTCACCTACAATGCAGTTGCATTGACGTTTACATATTTTTGACCCAGTGATCATGAGCTAGCAGATATAGATGTCCACGATGTGGGACTTGATTGATTAATTGTGAGACACAGCAAGGCAACAGGCCCTTCAGCCCACTGAGCCCATGCTGACCTTCGATTATCTGTTCATCCTAGTTCTATGTTATCCAACTTTCGCATCCACATGTCTTTGGGATGTGGTGGGAAACCGGAGCACCCGGAGGAAAGTAATGTGGTCACATTAGGACATTAGAAAAATATTTTCACCCAGAGGGTTGTGATTCTGTGGAATTCTCTGCCACAGAAGACAGTGGAGGCCAATTCACTGGACGTATTCAAGTTAGATATTGCTCTTAGGGCTAATGGAATCAAGGGATATGGGGTGAAAGCAGGACAGGGATAGACACAAAATGCTGGAGTAACTCAGCGGGTGAGGCAGCATCTATGGCGAGAAGGAATTGGCGACATTTTGAGTCGAGACCTTTCCTTTTTTCTTACACAAGCAGGAACGGGGTCCTGATTTTATATGATCAGCCATAATCATATTGAATAGTGGTGCTGGCTCGAAGGGCCGAATGGCCTACTCCTGCAGCTATTTTCTATGTTTCACAAGGAGACTGTGAACTCGAAACAGATGGCTTCTGAGGGCAGGATTGAACCTGGGTCTCTGGTGCTGTGAGGCAGTGGTTCTACCAGCTGCACCACAGTGCCACACTAGAGAAATAGAGATACTGGCATTTACATGAACCACCTTCCCCATCATGAAGCAAACAACGCAGATACAGACCCTTCAGTCGGCCAAGTCTGTACATATATTCAAAGAGCAATTTGCACTAATCTTAAACTAATCCCATTTTATTTTCACAACCCCTCCATATTCTGCCCTTAATGAGCGGTGAAGATGAGAAGTTTGGTCAGCGATACTGAAGTAGCTTAAAGAGATCACTCTACAGAGATCAGCTACTCAAACCTCTGTTGCTTTTACTTCTCCAACCCGGAGGTACTGCAGTGGGACTCTCAATGTTCCAAAAAAGACAGAAAGTGCTGGAGTAACTCAGCGGGTCAGGCAGCACCTCTGAAGAACATGGATAGGTGATGGTTTGAGTCAGAACGCTCCTTCAGACTGAGTTTTGGTGTGGGGGAGGGGGTAGGAAAGCTGGAGGATAGGTGGGGGCAGGACAAAGCCTGGCGAGTGACAGATGAAGGAGGTTTTTGATAGGCAGACTTAGATAAAGGCCAGGGATGAAAAGACAAAAATTGAGATAACGATGAGGTGCAATTTGTGAAGCCAGAGGAAGGAATACAAATATATACGGTAAACTACATGGAAACATAGAAGATAGGTGCAGGAGTAGGCCATTCGGCCCTTCGAGCCAGCACCGCCATTCAATATGATCATGGCTGATCCGCCAAAATCAGTACCCCGTTCCTGCCTTCTCCCCATATCCCTTTATTCCGTTAGCCCTAAGAGCAATATCTAACTCTCTCTGGTAGGGGCCAGTGGAGTTGAATCCTCCAAGTAAAGGTAACTAAACTTTTAATAATCACCCTTTATTTATTTCCTTCCCATACTCATCCCTATGCCACACCTGGTCCTCCACTCATTTCTTCCCTCCTCCCACCCACCTCCTTCCACCCGTTCCATACTTCCAGTTTGTAATTCTCACCGTATCTATCCTTATCTCTCACTTTTTGTCTATTCATCTCTGGTCTTTGCCCAATCATCTGCTGATCTAAATCCGTTTTTACCTGTATCCACCCATCACTCGCCAGGCTCTGCCCTCCCCCCACACCCCCTCCTCTTCATGTAGGTATGTTACAAAACTTACCTTCAGCGGCGCTGCAGTTCTGCCACTGGCCGTGTGCGCAACTTTGGCGCCTTTGAGAGGGGGATGGGATTAAAATGCCGTTTTCTCCTGCCTGTCGGAGTCGATCTTTCTCAGGCTGTTAAGCTGCTGCAGAGAAATCGCTCCGACATCCGTTCTATCAACTTTTTAAAAAACATCGCTGGATAATTTAATCGCAGGAGTAAAATAAAAATCGACTTCTAACGCCGTCAACGCCGACAACGGAACGGATCTCCCGTACGGGACAAATAAAGGAAATCCGTTTATTTTACATATAAACTTGCTTCTTAGGATGACTTTAATCCAAATTTTACGGTGCGAAAAGGTGATTTAGTCCCCATACGAACCGGCAGTGTTTTCCTGCCGATATGGGGTTTAAATTCACCGCAAACCGCAACGTTCCAAACGTTCGCGTTCCACAAAATCCCACTCGCAAGATGATTTAGATGGCCATTAATTTATGGGAATTAAACACTAAATTCCTTCCATTTGGCCTATAAATTCATGACAATGAGATTTAAAAATCATGTTATATTGTGAATTCTTGTGTGAATGTTATTTGGACACTTAGGCTATTTAAAAATGTTAACCTTTTCTTAAGAAATGGATAGATGTTTAGATCTAGTAATTGAATTTTGTAATTAGCTACAATTAGGTAACTAACTAATTATGTGCTTTAATTTCAGGTCATCCAAGTAAGATTGTTTCATATTTGTTTCAGAATGCTTAAATCTATAATAACTGAACATTTCTTTCAGTTTTCTTAATTTTTAAGAAAGTTATGGGCTTTTGACTGTCCTCGATCACAGCTTTTGACTTAAGAGACTATTGCTAAAAATAAAAAATTATGGGATTGGGGGTAATATATTAGCATGGGTAGAGGATTGGCTAACAAATAGGAAGCAGAGAGTGGGGATAAATGGTTCATACTCGGGATGGCAACCGGTAACTAGCGGGGTTCCGCAAGGGTCGGTGCTGGGACCCCAGTTGTTCACAATTTATATAAATGATTTGGAGGAGGGAACCAAGTGTAATATATCAAAATTTGCGGACGATACAAAAATGGGAGGAAAAGTAGGGGATGAGGAGGATAGGAAGAGTCTGCAAAAGGATATAGATAAGCTAGGTGAGTGGGCAACAACTTGGCAGATGAAGTTTAATACTAATAAATGTGAAGTCATTCACTTTGGGAAAAAAAATGATAGGGCAAGTTATTTTCTAAATGAGGAGGAGCTGCGTTGTAATGCAACGCAAAGGGATCTAGGGGTATTAGTACATGAATCACTAAAAGTTAGTATGCAGGTGCAGCAAGCAATCAGGAAGGCCAATGGAGTTTTGGCCTTTATTGCTAGGGGGATTGAGTATAAAAACACGGAGGTCTTGCTGCAGCTGTACACAGTATTAGTGAGACCACATTTGGAATACTGTGTACAGTTCTGGGGTCCATACTTAAGAAAGGATGTACTAGCCCTGGAGGCAGTGCAGCGAAGGTTTACAAGATTAATTCCTGCAATGAGGGGATTGACATATGAGGAAAGGTTAAGTAGGCTGGAACTCTACTCTTTGGAGTTTAGAAGAATGAGAGGCGATCTCATTGAAACATATAAGATCGTGAGGGGCCTTGATCGGGTGGATGCACCGAGGATGTTCCCAATGATCGGGGAAACCAGAACTAGGGGACATAGTTGCAGAATAAGGGGGGGCTCTTTTAAAACTGAGATGAGGAAGAACTTCTTCACCCAGAGGGTGGTTAATTTATGGAATTCACTGCCCCAGGGAGCAGTGGAAGCAGAAACTTTAAATATATTTAAGACTAAAATAGATGTTTTTTTAGCTGCCAAGGGGATAAGGGGCTACGGGGAGAGGGCAGGGATATGGACCTAGGTATGGTTAGTATAGTAAGACCTGAGTGATCTCCTGGACAAGTGTCGATCGCCTGGATTGGGGTCGGAGAGGAATTTCCCGGATTTTTTTCCCGAATTGGACCTGGGTTTTTATCCGGTTTTTTGCCTCCCCCAGGAGATCACGAGGTTCTTGGGGTGGAGAGGGGTGATAGCGGTATAAAGGGGAGGGTAGTGTCTTGTGTTCTGTGTCTTGTGTCTACTGTTTGTGGGTAAGTGTGTCTGTTTAGTGTTCAGCCATGAGCGAATGGCGGTGCGGGCTCGACGGACCTGGTGGTCTACTCTCGCACCTACTTTCTATGTTTCTATGTTTCTAAGTCAATGGAAAAGCAATAGGGAACAAGATGCTAATTTCAGAGTATGAAAATGGCCATAACGTTTTTAATACTGAAGATATGAAAGTGAATTAGGTGTCAAATTAAACTTCTTTTTATGCTTTATCTGATGGGATAAATTGCAGACTTGATTTTTTAAATCTCAAAATTTTGTAACTTTGCGATTTCATGCTTTTCCAGTCCCGACCCAAAATGCCACTTGTCAATGTTCTCCAGAGATGCTGCCTGAGCCATTGAATTACTCCAGCGTTTGGTTTCCTTTTTTTTTGCATGAACCAGCATTTGCGGATCCTTGTATCTCTCAATCGTCCTGTTTAGAGGGGAGATTTGCCAGAAAACAGTTTGACACCCAACTGAGCGATGGATATCCATTCAAAGAATTTTATTGATGGCCATCGAAACAAGCAGAAGGATGTGAAAGCAATTGTAAGATCTGCCTCATATCAAGGCAAAAGTGCCATTTACTACTGACAATTTAATGATTTTCTTTTGGTTTGCTAAGGTTACTTAAGAGGAATCTGACATGATTGGATTGTCTTTTGCTTTGCTGCCTGCCTTTAGCAGATATTTTGTCAATTTCACACCTCGTTGAAACTAATTAACAGCAAGGTTCAGGTGGAAAGAAATTAGATTTTGCTTTTAATTGAGGATGTACCGATTTCTATTGTCAGTGGGAAAAAAATAATATGCTAAAGTTATCTCGTTAAAGAAATGGAAACCAAATGCCCTTTATACAATTGAAGAGGAGAACATTAATGTATTCTCCCGGACCTTATCATTAATGCACACATTAATAAGGTCATTCCAGTGGGCAGGTCTGTGATCCTTGTTAACCAAAGTTCACAAAGCCTGTGCAGTGAGCAAGTTATCAGGTAACTGCATTAACTAATACCTTTTCACAAACTCATTTGACATTAAAAGTATAAAATGCCCACTTAATGTTGCTTATTGCTTCAATATGTACAGAAATGTCATGCCAGCAAGCCATAGAGGGAAGGTTAAAACTACAAAAAAAAAAGATGAGGTCACAAACTTCACTGAAGCAAGTTACATCAACTGAATGAACATAATGGCAAGAGACTTGCTAACAGCTCAGTAGCACAGCGGTAGAGTTGCTGCCTCACAGCGCCCGAGACCTGGGTTCAACCCTGACTAATGGTGATGTCTGTACAGAGTTTGTACATTCTCCCCATGTTACTCCCCATGTTGGTTTTATCCAGATGCTCCAGTTCAGTTTAGTTTTAGATTTGTTTAGAGATACAGCGTGGAAACAGGCTCTTCAGCCCACCGAGTCCGCGCTGACCAGTGACCCCCATACGGTAGCACCATCCTACACACTAGGGGCAATTTGTAATGAAGCCAATTACACTACAAACCTGTAGGGTTTTGGAGTGTGGGAGCAACCTGGAGCTCCCAGGGATAACCCATGCGATCACGGGGAGAATACACAAATTCCGTACTGACAGCACCAGTAGTCAGGATCAAACCTGGGTGTCTGGCACTGTAAGGCAACAACTCTACCGCTGCACCACCGCTTCCTCCCCTATTCCAAAGACGTGCCTGCTTTTGGGTTAATTGGCTCTGTAATTTGCCCCTAGATGGAACTAGTGTACGAGTTGGGGCAGACGCAGTGGGCCGAAGGGCCTGTTGTATACCTAAACTAAACCAAGCTTCACAACAAAAGAGTTGGTTGACAACCAAAAGAAGCAAGAGGGTGACATAAACTTGGGCTCATCGACGGAGCCAATGTAGAGGAGGTCGACAGCTTCAAGTCCCTAGGCGGCCACATCACTAGCAACCAAACCTAGTTCCTTCATACTGATGTGGTGATCAAGAAAGCTTGATCATTGTCAAGATGTTAGATGCTGGAGTAACCCAGCAGGTCAGGCAGCATCCTTGGAAAACAAAGATAGGGGATGTACCCAAAATCTAATTGAATATGCTCTCTAGTGTTGCTGTTGGACCCGCTGAGTTAATCCAGAATTTTGTGTCTTTCCTTGGTAAACCAGGATCTATAATTCCTTGTATCTAAGCTTGGTCACTTTCTCAGGCACTGAGAAGATTTGGTTTGTCCACAAGGATTCTCTCGGACTTCCACAGATGTGATTTAGAAAGCATTATGTCTGGATTCATCTCAGCCAGATATGGAGCTGCTCTGCTCCCGACTGCCCGATCCTGCAGAGAGTACCTCCATCGAAGATCATCTTTGCTGAGGTTATTATTGTGCAGTGTTCAAGTTGGTTGCTGGAATAAAACTGATTTTGAACCTGGTGGTTATGGTTTTCTAGCTCCTGTTTTCAGCCTATTTTTTCCCCGATGGTAGCAGTGAGATGAGAGCATGGCCTGGATGGTGTGGATAAAGTGTGATTATGCCATCTGCCTTTTAGAGGCAGCACCTCCTGTAGATCCCTTCAATGGTGAGGGGGTCGGTCAGGACCTGTGATGGACCAGGCAAGGTCTACCACTCTGTGTAGTCTTCTTCCATCCTGGGCATCCAGGTTAATAATCAGGCTGTACTATACCATATCTGTAGAAGTTTGTTAGAATATTCTACAATGTTCTGAATCTTCTTATTCTTTAAAAGAAGTAAGGCGTTGATGAACTTTGTAAGTGATTGTATCAAAATGCTGGGGTCAGGACAGATGTCCTGAGATCTGCACGACCAGGAACTTGATGCTGTTAACTCTCTCCACCCATGTCCTGTCGATGCAGACAGCTTCATGGATCCCCACCTTACCCTCTTGAAGTCAAGAATCAGTTCCTTGGTCTGTTCACTTGTGGGTCTGCTCTATCCCTAGTGCAGAAGGTAGTTTTTCGGAGACACAGGCTATGCCGCAGGCTGCTGGGAATGAGGAGAGTGAAAGTGCTTCAATTTAAAGAGATATGATATCCGTAGTACCCTCCCATTAAAATCTGTTCCTGCAGCTTGCGGAGTAAATGTGTTTCCACATGACTGCATTAATGCCCTTTCTACAAGCTCTTTTTTAACAGTAATATATCTGATGCCTAGTCCATGCTATATTTTGCATATAATCTCTCTAAAGGTCTTTTTTTATGTACCCTCTTCAGATCAATGACCACATATTTTGGAATAGTGGCCATATGTCGAAATCTTCACATTTAATTCTTACTAGACCAAGGGGGACCCGTTGGGTCCCGTCCCCTCAACGTGCGGTTGTGGGGGGGAGGCCTGCAGCGTCACACACGCACTAACCACCCCCCACACACACATGGGGGGGAGAGGGGGGAGACGACAGGGGAGGGGGGAGGGGGAGGGGGGAGTGGAGTGGGAGGGGGGGGGGGGGGAGGGGAGAGGAGGGGAGGGAGGGTGGGGGAGGGAGGGTGGGGGAGGGAGATGAGGGGGGAAGGGGGGAGAGAGTGGGGAGCGGGGAGAGAGGGAGTGAAGGTGGAGGGGAGGGGAGGGGAGAGGGGGAGGAGAGAGGGGGAGGGGAGAGGGGATGAGAGGGGGGTTGGAGAGAGACTGGAGGTGGAGAGAGAGTGGAGAGAGAGTGAGAACAGGGGAAAGGGGGACGGGAGAGAGAGTATGTGGGAGTGAGAGGAGGGGGGAGAGAGGGGGAGGGGGAGAGAGAGCAGGGGAGAGGGGGTAGGGGGATAGAGGGGGGCAGGAAGAGTAGAGGGGAGAGAGGAGTGGGGAGAGAGGAGGTGGGGCGAGAGAGTAGGGGAGAGAGGAGGGGGGAGAGGAGTGGGGAGAGGAGGGGGGGTGGTAGAGAGGAGGGGGGAAAGGGAGAGGGGGGAAAGGGAGGGGGTGGAGGGGAGAGAGTGGAGGTGGGGTAGTGGGGAGGGGGTGAGAGAGGGGGGGTGGGAGGGGGGAATAGAGGGGGGGAGGGAAGTGGAGGGAGGGGGAGGGAGGGAGAGTAGAGCAGAGAGGAGGGGGGAGAGAGGATGGGGAGAGAACAGTTGGGGAGAGAAGAGTGGGGAGAGAGGAGCGGGAGAGAGGAGTGGGGAGAGAGGAGGGGGTAGTAGAGAGGAGGGGGCAGTGGGTGGGAAAGGGAGGGGGAGGTGGAGGGGAGAGAGAGTGGGGGAGGGGGGGGTAGGGGGGAGGGGGTGGAGAGAGGGGAGATAGAGAGGAGAGGGGAGGGGGATAGAGGGGAGGGGGGTAGAGGGGAGGGAGGGGTGAGAGAGAGTAGAGGGGAGAGAGGAGGGGTGAGAAAGGAGGTGGGGGGAGAGGTGGCCTGACTCTCTGGAAACCAGGAGCGGTTAGCAGCGGGAGGGTGGCAGCGTGGGAGGGGCGTGACTTCACTCGCTGCACAGGCCACGAGGAGAAACTTCTTCACGAGGGGAAAGCAAACCGAAAAACTCGTGAACGACGGTGAACGCAGGTGAGCGCAGGTTAGCGCAGGTTAGCGCAGGTGAGCGGCGTAGACCTTCGGTGACCTCGGGACCTGCAGAACTTGCTCATTCTTTCTGTGCCTTTTGAAGAACGGGGGGGGGGGTGGGGGGGTGGCGACGTAACTCGTGGAAAACAGTGCGCCTGCGCATTGACAGAAGCTGCTTTAATCCAGAGCGGTGGGGTGGGGGGTGGGGGGGGAGATGCTGGGCCACGAGCAATGGCATTGTGATGTCATCAGCTGGCCAGCGGTTAGATTTGAAAAAAAGTCAGATTGGTGAACAATTCTATGTAAAAACTCGGGAAATAATGAAGCAAATTTACAGATTAGGGAATTTTTGAAATCATGAGGTAAATTTCTTCCGGAATATGTAATAATTGCACCGTATCGACGTTGGGTTTTCGTGGTGATGTGAATCAAAAGTGAAATCACACACACACACACACACACACACGCAGCTTTAATAAGTATATGATGATATGATTAAGAATGAGCAGAAATCTACACAAAAACAACTTAAGCTCCTTTGTAAATAATCTGCTTTCCGTATGTAAAGCCAAACAATATATCAGAATAAATACTGAGCCCAGTGCAGGGAGAAGATTCAATTGTACTGCGATTAGTACATTTATTTAAAAACATCTGGCACAAACATTTTCTTCGCTCGATTTTTATCCCCTTTCGCTTTGGAAGCTGCTGACTATGGCCCGGAGTTAAGATAAATGCTTTTATGTGTCGGTTAACTATTCAACCATGGAAATCTAATTGCTGAACAGGCCTTTTTTATAAGCTGGGAAATAAATATATATATATTGCTCTGTTAAATCAAACAGGGCACTTCATTGGGGAAAAAAACATAGCATGGCATGCATATGTTTTATAAAATAAGCTATGCAATAATGCTAACTTGAGTTTGTATTCATATACATGACAATTCGGGTCATGTGTCCATTCACTGTGGCAGAGTCTGGTCTTAAGGATGAAATCTTTCGTTTTTTACAGGTCACAATGAACCAGAGATAAAGAAGCAGTCGTCGGTGTCACAGTGGCACAGCAGTAGAGCTGCTGTCTGACAGCGCCGGGGACAGAATTTAGAAGATTGAGGGGGGATCTTATAGAAACTTACAAAATTCTTAAGGGGTTGGACAGGCTAGATGCAGGAAGATTATTCCCGATGTTGGGGAAGTCCAGATCTAGGGGTCACAGTTTAAGGATAAGAGGGAAGTCTTTTAGGACCGAGATGAGAAAATCATTTTTTACACAGAGAGTGGTGAATCTGTGGAATTCTCTGCCACAGAAGGTAGTTGAGGCCAGTTCATTGGCTATATTTAAGAGGGAGTTAGATGTGGCTCTTGTGGCTAAAGGGATCAGGGGGTATGGAGAGAAGGCAGGGATGGGATACTGAGTTGGATGATCAGCCATGATCATATCGAATGGCGGTGCAGGCTCGAAGGGCCGAATGGCCTACTCCTGCACCTATTTTCTATGTTTCTATGTTTCTATGATCCTAGCCTGGGGTGCTATCTGTGCAGAGTTTGTATGTCCTCTCTGCAATCACATGAGTTTCCTCCGGGTGCTCTGGTTTACTCCGACATTTCAAAGACATGCGGGTTTGTAGGTTGATCAGCTTCTATAAATTGCCCCTAGTGTGTAGGATGTGAAACTGGGATAACATAGAACTAATGTGAATGGGTGATCAATGGTCAGCATGGACTCGGTGGGCCGAAGGGCTTGTTTCCATACTGCATCACTAAAACTATAAACTAAGACTAAGCTATTTAGAATACAGGATAAATACAGCAGCATACATCAGATACAGGATAAATACAGCAGCATACATAAGATACAGATTAAAATCTGGACGTATATTGCTACCCTTTCTTCACTAAATACCCAAGCACATTTCCATGCATTTTACAATGTTTGGCTGATATAATCCACCTTGTAAATTGTTACATCTGCTCAAGGCCTGTAATAACCGCTCACTCCCATTTGCATGTGGTCCACGAGAGCTTTTTGATTTTAAAATATAAAATATCTGCGGTGCATTTTAAACTGATAAAAAATGTATTTAGAATGCCTCTAATGGCATTTTCTTTCAGAAATAATTTTCACTATCCCGCATTAACAGTTCCCGTTCTGAAGTGTGACAGCTGACATAATCATTTTAAATTCTTTTCACATTTACATGGCTGTCAAGTGGGTTTAAGCTTTTTTTTTCTCTGTCTCTTCATGTGTCCTGGCTTTGCCGGCGAGTAAGTCATGAAAAGGAAAATAAAACTGCCTGTAACATTAATGATGGGAATGGTGTATATCATTTACACGGAATATATTGATTCTTTTCAACGTTGACCTCTATATCCTTTGCATCAATGCTGAACTTTGGGGGGAAATACAATAAGACTCCGTAAAACCAAAAGGCATAGGAGCAGAATTAGGCCATTCAGTCCATCAACTCTGATCTGCCATCCGATTATGGCTGATCTTTTTTTTTCCTCTCAGCCCCATTCTCCTGCCTTCACCCCATAATCTTTACTAACCTTACTAATCAAGAATCTATCTATCTCCACTTTAAAAATAGCCAATGACTTGGTCTTCACAGCTGTCTGTGGCAATTAATTCCACTAATTCACTGCACTCCAGCTAAAGAAATTACTCCTTATCTCCATGGTCAAGGTACATCCTTTTATTCTGAGGCCCTACCCTTTGGTCCTGGTCTCTTCCACTACTTGAAACATCCTCTCTACATTCCCTCTCTCAAGGCCCTGTCATTATTCAGTAGGTTTCAAAGAGGTTCCCCCTCTTCCTTCTAAACTCCAGCAACTACAGGCCCATAGCCATCAAAAGCTCCTCTGACCTCAACCCAACCATCTTTGGAATCTTTCTCGTAAACCTCCTCTGCACCCTCTCTAAAGCGAACACATCCTAAAGTGTTAAAAACTGCTCACAATATTCTAAATGTGGCCTCACCAAGGCCTTATACAGCCTCCACAATATATCCTGTGTTCATACTCTAATCCCCTCAAAATGAATGCTGGCATTGCATCTACCTTCCTATTGCTGACTCAGCTTGCAAATTCATCTTTTGCGAATCATGCATCAGCACTCCCTTTGCACCACCGATTTCCTAATCCTCTAACCATTTAGAAAGTAGTCTACTCCTTTATTCCTCCCACTAAAGTACATTACTGGTCACTTTTCTACAATGTATTCCATTAGCCACTTCCTTGCTCACTCTCTCAAATGTTTCTGTAACTACCCTGCTTTCTCCACCCATCATTGTGTCATCCGCAAACATGGACACAAAGCCATCAATTCTATCATGCAGATCAGGAGGATTATTTTACGCAACTGGACAGGCCTGAGAAGACAGTCCAATAGTCACCTCCACCATGCTGCTGTGCCCTACACTGCTGCGATAAGGACTGACCTTTGACCAAGCAGATTTCTGTGAAGTGAACTGAATGGATGACTCCAGCAAGTCCTCCACACAGATGCTGCCTGATCCAGTAAGTTCCTCCAGCAGATGGCTTCGCTCATACTTCAGATGCTGGTGACTTGATGTAAAGTTGAAAATGCTGGAAAAACTAGCAAGTCTTTCAGTATCAGTGACACAAGCGCGATGGCGCAGAGGTAGAGACTCGGGCTCGATCCCGACTACAGGTGCTGTCAGTACGGAGTTTGTATATTCTCACCGTAACCGCGTGGGTTTTCTCCGAGATCTTCGGTTTCCTCCCACACGCCAAAGACGTACAGGTTCGTAGGTTAATTGGCTTGATATAAATGAAAATTGTCCCTAGTGTGTGTTGGATAGTGTTAATGTGTTGGGAACGCTGGTCAGTGTGGACTCAGTGGCCGAAGGACCTGTTTCCACGCTGTATCTCTAAACATAGAAACATAGAAACATAGAAAGTAGGTGCGAGAGTAGACCACCAGGTCCGTCGAGCCCGCACCGCCATTCGCTCATGGCTGAACACTAAACAGACACACTTACCCACAAACAGTAGACACAAGACACAGAACACAAGACACTACCCTCCCCTTTATACCGCTATCACCCCTCTCCACCCCAAGAACCTCGTGATCTCCTGGGGGAGGCAAAAAACCGGATAAAAACCCAGGTCCAATTCGGGAAAAAAATCCGGGAAATTCCTCTCCGACCCCAATCCAGGCGATCGACACTTGTCCAGGAGATCACTCAGGTCTTACTATACTAACCATACCTAGGTCCATATCCCTGCCCTCTCCCCGTAGCCCCTTATCCCCTTGGCAGCTAAAAAACCATCTATTTTAGTCTTAAATATATTTAACGTTTCTGCTTCCACTGCTCCCTGGGGCAGTGAATTCCATAAATTAACCACCCTCTGGGTGAAGAAGTTCTTCCTCATCTCAGTTTTAAAAGAGCCCCCCCTTATTCTGCAACTATGTCCCCTAGTTCTAGTTTCCCCGATCATTGGGAACATCCTCGGTGCATCCACCCGATCAAGGCCCCTCACGATCTTATATGTTTCAATGAGATTGCCTCTCATTCTTCTAAACTCCAAAGAGTAGAGTTCCAGCCTACTTAACCTTTCCTCATATGTCAATCCCCTCATTGCAGGAATTAATCTTGTAAACCTTCGCTGCACTGCCTCCAGGGCTAGTACATCCTTTCTTAAGTATGGACCCCAGAACTGTACACAGTATTCCAAATGTGGTCTCACTAATACTGTGTACAGCTGCAGCAAGACCTCCGTGTTTTTATACTCAATCCCCCTAGCAATAAAGGCCAAAACTCCATTGGCCTTCCTGATTGCTTGCTGCACCTGCATACTAACTTTTAGTGATTCATGTACTAATACCCCTAGATCCCTTTGCGTTGCATTACAACGCAGCTCCTCCTCATTTAGAAAATAACTTGCCCTATCATTTTTTTTCCCAAAGTGAATGACTTCACATTTATTAGTATTAAATTTCATCTGCCAAGTTGTTGCCCACTCACCTAGCTTATCTATATCCTTTTGCAGACTCTTCCTATCCTCCTCATCCCCTACTTTTCCTCCCATTTTTGTATAGTCCGCAAATTTTGATATATTACACTTGGTTCCCTCCTCCAAATCATTTATATAAATTGTGAACAACTGGGGTCCCAGCACCGACCCTTGCGGAACCCCGCTAGTTACCGGTTGCCATCCCGAGTATGAACCATTTATCCCCACTCTCTGCTTCCTATTTGTTAGCCAATCCTCTACCCATGCTAATATATTACCCCCAATCCCATAATTTTTTATTTTTAGCAATAGTCTCTTATGTGGCACCTTGTCAAAAGCCTTTTGGAAGTCCAAGTATACCACATCCACCGGTTCCCCTTTATCCACCCGGGTTGTTACTTCCTCAAAGAATTCGAGCAGATTCGTTAAACAGGACTTCCCCTTCACAAAACCATGCTGGTTCTGTCCGATGAAGTCATGTTTATCCAAGTGCCCCGTTAGTGTTTCTTTAATAATTGTCTCTAACATTTTACCCACCACCGATGTTAGACTAACCGGTCTATAGTTACCCGCCTTCTGTTTACTTCCTTTTTTAAATATAGGTGTTACATTGGCCATTTTCCAATCCACTGGGACCGTTCCTGCCTCCAGGGAGTTTTGGAAAATTATCACCAATGCATCCACAATCCCCACCGCTATCTCCCTCAAGACCCTTGGATGTAATCCATCAGGCCCAGGGGATTTATCCTCCTTCAGTCTCATTAATTTCCCTAATACCACCTCCTTGGTGATCTTAATAGTATTTAGCTCCTCCATTCCTACCGCCCCCTGTTTATCCAGCGTTGGAATATTTTTTGTGTCTTCTATGGTGAAGACTGATACAAAATACTCGTTTAATGCCTTTGCCATTTCCATGTTCCCCACCAACAACTCTCCAGTCTCACCCTCCAATGGACCAACGTTCACCTTAGCCACCCTTTTTCTTTTTATATAGCTATAAAAACTCTTACTATTAGTTTTTATGTTGTTCGCTAAATTCCTTTCATAGTCTATTTTCCCCGTCTTAATTAATCTCTTAGTTATTTTTTGCTGACCTTTAAATGCTTCCCAATCCTCTACCCTCCCACTATCTCTGGCTACCTTATATGCCCTTGCCTTCAGCCGAATACTATCCTTTATAGTTTTACTGAGCCATGGCTGACTGTTCTTACCCTTACCCCTTTTTTTCTTCATAGGAATAAATTTTTCTTGAAGGTTATACAGTAGACCCTTAAACGTACACCACTGCTCATGTACCGTCTTATTCTTGAGTCTGCTATCCCAGTCAACTTTGATCAGCTCAGTCCTCATACCTTCATAATCCCCCTTATTTAGACTAAGCACCCTAGCCTGAGTTTCAACCTGCTCCCCTTCTATTTGAATATGGAATTCGACCATATTGTGGTCACTTGTTCCCAACGAGTCCCTAACTATGACATTTTTAATTAATCCTGCTTCATTACACAGGACCAGATCCAAGATTGCCTCCCCCCTTGTCGGTTCTGTGACATACTGTTCTAGGAACCCGTCTCTAATACATTCTATAAACTCTTCCTCTAGTCTACCCTGCCCAGTATGGTTTGCCCAATTAATATGAAAATTGAAGTCCCCCTATGAAAATTTAAGTCCCCCTAACTAAACTGAACTAAACTAAACTAAATAAAGAGAGTGATGGAATATTCTCTCCTTGCCTGGATACATGGAGCTCTGATACATGAGCTCTGGATACATGGAGCTCTGAAACCAACAAGGAAAAGATAGACACAAAATGCTGGAGTAGCTCAGCGGGTCAGGCAGGAGAAACGGTATAGGTGACGTTTTGGGTCGAGACCCTTCTTCAGACTGAGTGAGGGTAAATGGAAACGAGAGATATAGAAGGTACATAGACCAAATGAATGAAAGATATGCAAAAAGCAACGATGATCACGGAAAGATGGAGCCCACAATGATCTAATGTTGGCTGTGGGGTAGGTGATAACGGGTTATACAGATGGTATAAGACAAGGAAAAGGTAGACTGTTGATTAGCACCCCATGCACGGCTTCAAAAAATATTTTCAATGTGAACTGAAAAAAGGAACCTCAGTCTTTAAATTCTCTGAAGGTTACTTTCTCCATCTCAATGGACAATGTTTTCAATCTTTCTCATTGAAGCAAAATCACTATCTGCTCTACATTTTACTGCAGGTAAGTTCAAAGCTTCTTAAAGAAAACATTTATTGACTTTACACATCTTTTATAAATCTTTTCTGAGACCTTGTCTCCTAAAATCCAAACTGATTCAAGGTGCATTCACTTCTGACCATGCAACTCAGAATATCAGAGAACAAAGACATTGAAATACTGTATTTCCCCGATGATCTGTATTCATATGGATGATCCATGCCCCCATATCACAGGGGATCAGGACATTTAATTAATGGCCTCCCTTTCAGTTGATGAATGTACCAGGTTCACCTTCCGTGCCTTCAGTGGGAATACGTGTTTCATTGATAGCGGAATTGTTCATACACGTCAGAGTTCAATTGTACAAATTATTGATCAACCGATCTTCAAAGGAGACAAAAGTTAGTTTCAGCTCTTTCTAGAGAAGCTGTGGGAGAGAAGGCAAAGTAGGTAGAAGCTGAGAATAAAGGAAGCTGGTGATTTCAGTGTAGGTTTTATTGTGCTTACACAGAGCACTGCAGCTGAATGCACTAAATGCAGGGGCGTAACTAAAGCATAAAGATCCGTGCATGCTGGAAGCTAACGGCATGAATACTGAATTCTCCAACTTCAAGTAATACCCTCCCTATTCCCCGCTGTGTCCCCCACCCCAATTCCAGCTCACTCTCATAACCCACCCGTCACCCTCCTCCTTTCCCCCTCCTTCGAAAACATCTCCCATCACCAAGTCCCCAATTCCCCTTTATTCTGCCTGCTGCTCCGTCCTCTTTGATTCACATCCTTCACACAAGCTTTACGTTTCACTCCTCCACAACTCTCCTTATCTGGCACCTTTTTGTGCGTTCTCCCCTGTGACCGCGTGGGTTTCCTCTGGGTGCTCATCCCACACCCCAAAAATGTGCCAGTTTATAAGTTAATTTGCTTCTGTAAATTGTCCTTAGTGTGCAGGATGCGAAAGTGGGATAACATGAAACTTGTGAGCAGGTGATCAATGGTCGGCACGGACTTGGTGGCCATTTCCACGCTGTATTCCTTAACTAAACGCAGCAGAATTATTTGAAATTACCAAAGAATATCTGGAACTACAGTGAAATCATGTGAGAATTGGCTGGCAGACAGGAAGCAAAGAGTAGGAGTGAACAGGTCCTTTTCAGAATGGCAGGCAGTGGCGTGCAGCAAGGCTCGGTGTTGGGGCCGCAACTGTTTACCATATATATTAATGATTTGGAAGAGGGAATTAGGAGCAACACTAGCAAGTTTGCGGATGACACAAAGCTGGGTGGCAGTGTGAACTGTGAAGAGGATGTTAGGAGGTTGTAGGGTGAGCTGGACAGGTTGAGAGAGCGAGCAGATGCGTGGCAGATGCAGTATAATATGGATAAATGTGAGGTTATCCACTTTGGCGGTAAAAACAAGGGGGCAGATTATTATCTCAATGGGGTTAGGTTAGGTAAGGGAGAGGTACAGCGAGACCTGGGTGTCCTTGTACACCAGTCACTGAAAGTTGGCGTACAGGTACAGCAGGCAGTGAAGAAAGCTAATGGAATGTTGGCTTTCATAACAAGAGGATTTCAGTATAGGAGCAAAGAGGTTCTTCTGCAGTTGTATAGGGCTCTGGTAAGATCACATCTGGAGTATTGTGTACAGTTTTGGTGTCCTAATTTGAGGAAGGACATCCTTGTGATTGAGGCAGTGCAGTGTAGGTTCACGAGATTGATCCCTGGGATGGCAGGACTGTCATACGAGGAAAGATTGAAAAGACTAGGCTTGTATTCACTGGAGTTTAGAAGGATGAGGGGGATCTTATAGAAATATATAACATTATAAAAGGACTGGACAAGCTAGATGAGGGAAAAAATTTCCCAATGGTGGGCGAGTCCAGAATCAGGGGCCACAGTCTTAGAATAAAGGGGAGGCCATTTAAGACTGAGGTGAGAAAAAAAAAATTCTCCCAGAGAGTTGTGAATTTATGGAATTCCCTGCCACAGAGGGAAGTGGAGGCCAAATCACTGGATGGATTTAAGAGAGAGTTAGATAGAGCTCTAGGGGCTAGTGGAATCAAGGGATATGGGGAGAAGGCAGGCACGGGTTATTGATTGGGGACGATCAGCCATGATCACAATGAATGGCGGTGCTGGCTCGAAGGGCCGAATGGCCTCCTCCTGCACCTATTTTCTATGTTTCTAAAACTCAACTTCCCCAGGGTACTAGGGACAATCTGCATTTATATATGTAAATATATAAAAACTTGCTTCACAGTTTTATACAATTCGCTCAAGTAAGTACTGACAAGTTTAAGCTTGCCAATGAATTCTTGTTGGCAAATCAGTCACCATGCTCCCACAGAATTCAGAATCTGAATACCAATTTATGGATTTCACAGCACTTTTACTCTCTGGGTCAGCCTTTTGAATCAAAACTAGGTGGAGGGAAGCACATCCAGTGACATCTGCTCCCAAAACCCACAGGACAACATTTTTGAAAAGTTGTGAGAGGAAAACTTGATAATTCACCACAGCTTAAGGTTATCTCCATTACAGGTTTACTGGTACATACTCCTAAAGTCTCTGCAATGCATTTTCCCACTTGAAAGGAACTTTTATGATCTTTTAACATTTATTTTAATGGTTGTTTGGTTATCTGTAATGAAATGAAATATTTTCTATTTATTGTAATGGAAGTCTAGACCTGCAATGAAATGCTTCCTTTGCTTTTGAAATGACTGTTTAATTTTTTTCTAATGCATATGGTGGTTAAATCTTTCCAATGTATGATTGACTATTCATTTTTAATTCTTTTTCTTCACATTTACTTGGTTTCAAAAAAGAAGAATCGCAACGAAGAGGAGAAAATGGCTTTGGGGAAGTTTGATTCAAATCGTACATTTTTGAATTTTACATTGAAACACTAATTATCATCAATAAAGAGTTTGACTATGGATGTAGTTTTATGAAGAGTAAAGGGCCTGTCCCACTTAGGCGACTTTTTAGGCGAGCGCAGGTGACTGATGTTCGCTGATGGTCTCTGGTGAGTCTCCTTCATGGTCACGAGGAGTTCCTGCATTCTGGGAACTAGTCACGGCCTCAGTATGGTCGCCGCAAAATTTTCAACATGTCGAAAAATGTTCTGCGACCAAAAATTGGTCGCAATGGAGAAAATCGATAATCCTGTAGTCGTAGGTGCAGTTGTAGTGGGGTCGCCATGTAGTTATGGGTAGGCGAGGTAGGCATAGGTAGCTTTAGTTAATCGCCTTTGCTGACTAGGCATTTTCATTGGCTCATTGGGGAAATAAAACGTAAGCATGAGTTTTCAGAACCAAGGATAACCGACCGGTAATGTTAAATGTCCGCCAAATTTCACAGCTGTGTATCTCTGGCTTATTAAAAGTTGTCTGGCTTCTTAAAAGTGTCTCCACTCCTTCTCCCCCCTTCTCTCCCCCCCCCCCCACACCTCTCCCCCCCTCCCCCATCTTTTAAAGTACTTACCGTATACTGTGCTAGCCGTCTTAAACTTCCTGTTCATCGCGGTGTGTGTCTGTATCACCTTGGCTTTGCACCGTGTGATTTTTAGACAGCGTTCCCCCGCTTTCCCTGTCCCCCGCCTTTGTGGTGTGTGTGCGTGTGTGTGTGGGTGTGTGTGTGTGTGTGTGTGTGTGTGTGTGTGTGTGTGTGTGGGTGTGTGTGTGTGTGTGTGTGTGTGTGTGTGTGTGTGTGTGTGTGTGTGTGTGTGTGGGTGTGTGGGTGTGTGGGTGTGTGGGTGTGTGGGTGTGTGTGTGTTCCACTCTGACCGTCACCGTCACCGTTCCAGTTCCATGTTTTTCAGGCGAGTGCTGCGAACTTGACAGTCGCCGGTAGTCCGCTGAAAAATCGCCTAGTGGGACAAGCCCTTTAGAGTTAGCTCTTAGGGATATGGGGCAAAAAGCAGGAACAGGGTACTGATTTTAGATGATCAGCCATGATCATATTGAATGGCTGGGTCGAAGGATTGAATGGCCTACTATTTTTCTACGATTCTTTGTTACTCATGTAGGATTCGAAGGAAGCAATTATATCTACTTATAAACAAGAAGTTGCCAGAATAACTTTGCTTAAGACTTCTACATCTCAGAGTCCAATACCCTGTAGCAGAGGGCTCTAAAATTAAAGGGTATAGGTTTGAGGTGAAGGACAGGAATTTAGAAATAATCAAAGGAAGGATTTTTTCACGGAGAGAGCGATTGAAATCTGAAACACACTACATTCAAGGGTGGTGGAGGCAGAGACTCTCATGATATTGAAGAATCTAGATAGGGGTTAAATTGCCAGACTATAGAAAGCTACATACTAGAAGTACTACAAATGAGATGAGTATAGGTGGGTACTTGAAAGTTGGCATGGACGTGTTGGTCTGATGAGTCTGCCTGATTCTGTGCATAATGCGTTTCAATAGTTTAGAGGTGATCTTCTGACCTGGGTACAATCCTGACTACAGATGCTGTCTGTACGGAGTTTGTACATTCTCCCTGTGACCACATGGATTTTCTCCAGGTGCTCAGGTTTCCTCCCACGTTCCAATTCCGTGCAGGTTTGTAGGTTAATTGGCATCTGTAAATTGTCCCTAGTGTCTAGGATAGAACTAGTGTACAGCTGATTGTTGGTCGGCACAGATTCGGTGGGCCAAAGGGCCTGTTTCCACACTGTATCTCTAAACTAAACTAACATTGGATCATCCCCTCCGTTGAGATGTATGTAGTAGTTCTTATAGTTAATCACAGTACCAGCGATCTATCTGGTGAACCTATGCCACAATTTCCCCATCTCAAATTGAACTTACTTGGGAAGGAAGATTAGAGCTGTACACAATTTAACACCTTAATAATAATTTTATTGAAGTGTCTTTGTTGTTGTAGTCAAATCCATTTGCAATAAAGACCCACGGACTGTAGACCAAGGTTATTTCTTGCTGAAACTGAATTACATGTCCAGCAATTCATATACAAGGACATACACATCCCTCTGGACACCAATATCTTTAAAATCACTCAGTTTAAACAACTCTGCTTTTTTTATTCTTTCCGATAAAGTGGCTGACCTCACATTTTATTAACTTTATATTCTATCTGCCAGTCCTGGACCATTCACTTAGCCAGTCAATAATTCCCTGCATCCTCCTAATAAGTGCCATCGGATTTTTAATCTTGGGATAGGGGGAGTGGGCGGCACAGTGGCACAGCGGATAATGCCGCTGCCTCATAGCGCCAGAGACCCGGGTTCAATCCCGATCCTGACCTCAGCCGTGTAGAGTTTGCACCTTCTCCCTGTGACCACACGGGTTTCATCTGGGTGCTCCGGTTTCCTCCCACACGAGAGGCTTTGTAAGGTAATTAGCCTCTGTAAGTTTCCCCTAGTGAGTAGAATATATTTGGACAATTCCCTCATGTGAATTGTTGGTATAGATTATGAAATGTGGAGTCATAGCAATGATCCGGAAGCATGCTATTATCCTCAACCTCCCATTGTAAATGAGGTTTTAAACTTCCAACTAATGTTAAAATCACATTATAATATTTCCATGCAGATGTTTTATCCTGATTCTGTACCTTTTGGTAAAGATAAACCAGAGTTAACTAACTTCCTTGATTTATGAATACTTGCGACATTTAAATGGCCGAGCTTAATGAATGACTGTAAACAGTTGAACTTGCTACTGGACATTTATTTCACATTAGCAGTAAAATAAAAAGTTTTATCGAGGAAACATCAACAAATAACTCTTTATAATTTCGGAAATGGCATGTAAACAGGATTACAGTCTTACACAGCACAGATAGGCTGCTTACGAACCGCAATTTCACGTTAGCACCAATATAATTTGTAGAAGTATAAATATTAGTAAATAACAGATTAGAAATTAGAACATAACATTCGAACCAAAAAACGTCAGCTTTGCAGTAGCACATGCAGTCCTAAAGGATGCTGAGGTGTGAAGCAGGATGTGCGGAGATTGCATGGTTCTCTTGGTCTTTGAGAATTCATCTTTCTGGTCACAACTGCACATCTAGTGAACCCGCCAGGTGGGAATTTTCAGCATTAATATGTGCTACTTGATCTTGCACAGTGCCCCTCCTGAATGCTACAAGGATTCAAGCTTCAGGAGTGTTTGTTTGTCACATGCACCAAAGCAATGAAATTCTTACATGCATCGTGTTGTTATGGTGACAATTGCAATACAGATGTACCTGCTGTGTGAATCTCGGGTGCTTGTGGAAGTGGTGACAGAATTGGTGAGTTACAATAAATAGCAAACTGCCAGAACCTACAAAGTAACTCCACACCAAAAAAAAGTCAGAGTTGGTACACAAAAATGCTGGAGAAACTCAGCGGGTGCAGCAGCATCTATGGAGCAAAGGAGATAGGCAACGTTTCAGGCCAAAACCCTTCTTCGCTCCTTCGTTCCATAGATGCTGCTGCACCCGCTGAGTTTCTCCAGCATTTTTGTGTACCTTCGATTTTCCAGCATCTGCAGTTCCTTCTTAAACAACAAGTCAGAGTTTCCCATTATACAGCTGCTGTGGTTACAAACAGGTTGACGTGGTGGTCAGTAGGATGATAAATGAGCTATACAGGTATGGATGAAGGTTTTGATGCAGATAAGAGATGTAGAGATGGGAGCAGTCGTGGAATTAAATGTTGGCAGTCATGATAATAGAGAGGATATAGAGCATCTGAACAGAATGTTGAGTATCAGACAGTCAGACAAAATTTCTTGGCATTATCCACTGAAGACTTCAGTCTCATGATCCACCAACTCGGTGCTATCTCCTCAGAGAGGCCAACACAAACATGTAAATAAAATTAACGTCAAGAGGCTACTTCAAATTAATGAAGGAACATATATGACTGAAGAAATGTGGCATGCCTTCAATGATTCGTGCTAACTTCTGCAGATGCGCCATAGAAAGCATACTGTTGCAACACAGCTTGGTTGGAAACAGCTCTTCCCAAGACTGCAAGAAACTGCAGAGTTTTGACATAGCCCAGTTTGCCACACAGACCAGACTCCCCACCATTGACTCCATCTACACTTCACAATGTCTCAGAAGAGCAGTCAACATAATCAAAGACTTGTTCCACCCTGGTCATTATCTCTTCTGCCCACCTGAACAGGTAGAAGGTACTGAAGCTTGAAAACTCACACCACTGGACTCATGAACAGCTTATTTCCCTCTGTAACTCTGTTAGCAGGCTTCTGAAAAGCCTAAGCGGGATGGTGAGGAGGGAGGGGGGGTATGTAGTATGAAGAGAAAATAGGTGATCCCGAGCAGGGGGAGGTGGGTGATGAATAGATGGAGAAACTGGGTGATAGGTGTGTACGGGGTGAAGAGAGTGGAGAATTCAGTGTTTATGTCTTTAGGTTGTAGGCCAGCCATCAGGAATATAATGTGCTATTCTTCCAGTTTGTGCGTGGCCATGGTCCGACAGCAGAAGAGATCGAGAACAGACAGGTCGGTATAGAGAAACAAGGAACTGCAGATTCTGGTTTACATAACAGGACACAAAGTACAGGAGTAACTCAGCGGGTCAGACAGCATCTCTGGAGAACATGAATAGGTGACGTTTCGGGTTGGAACCCTTCTTCAAACTGGTCGGTTTGGATGTGGTAAGAGTATTTAAAACGGTTTGCAACCAGGATCTTCAGCTGCCGATGCTTCTTATGTCTTCTTTCCAGTTTTGCTGAAGGGTCTTTGATCTGAAAGCATTGTCCTTTTCTCTTCTCATAGATGCCAGCCTGTCCTGCTGAGTGCTTTCAACACTTTTTGTTTGTATTTTATAGTTCCAACATTTGCGGTTTAAAAAAAATGTACTCAAAAGACTTCTGAAAATCAAAATAAGCCACATCCGCTAGATCCCCCTCGTGTATTTCACTAGTCACATCCTCAAAGTTTTTTTTTAGATTAGGTAATCATAACAGGGCATTTCAGCGGTGCAATAACTAGTAGAGGTGTTGCCTCACAGCGTGAGAGATGCATGTTCGATCCTGACCATGTGCATGTTCTTCCACTGGTTTCCTCCTGGTGCTCCAGTTTCTTCTTACATCCCAAATATGTACACGTAGGTAGGTTAATTGACCTCTGCAAAATGCCACTAGTGTGATGGGAGTGGCTGAGAAAGTGGGATAACATAGGACTAGTGTGAATGGGTGATCGATGGTCAGCGTAGCCTCGGTGAGCTGAAGGGCCTGTTTTCATGCTGTATCTATGAACTAAAAGCTAAACACAGTTTTCCTTTCAATAATTCATACTGACTTTGCCTAATTTTCTTTTCAACATCTTTGTATTCCCAGACTCCAGCATTTTCTCTGTCACTGATGTTGGGCTACTGGTTGACATTTTCCATTTCCTTTTTCACTCCTCTTTTAAATACATGAATTGTAATCACATTTGCTATCTTCCAATCCACAGGAACAATTCCAGAAGCAATAACAGTGCATATAAAATTACAGAGTACATAACTCATTCTGCAGGGTAATCTACATTTGCGTGTTATCTCAGAAATTGTTAATACTGACATGGCCACATTTATTGTGCAGAGAAAGTAGTAATAGGCTCAAAGTCTACTTGGCAATGACAATGATTGCTTTCTTCTATATGCTTCTTACACGTGATAGAGCCGCTGCTTCACAGCGCCAGAGGCCCGGGTTCGATGCTGACTTTGAGTGCTGTCTATGTGGAGTTTGCACGTTCTCCATGTGATAGCATGGGTTTCCTCTAGATGTGCGAGTTTCCTTCCACATCCCAAAGATATGCAGGCCTGTAGGTTAATTGGCTTCTGTAAATGGCCCGAAGCGCACAGGGCGAAGATGAGAAAGTGGGATAACATAGAACTAGTGTGAACAGATGATCAATGTTAACATGGACTCTGGCTGAAGGGCTTATTTCCACACTGTATTTTTAAAAGCACAATATTTTTTTTTAACCATAGCTTTCCCTGTAGGCATCTCAAAGAACTGGAAAGATATCACCAATGCTGCCTCCATAAATCATCCATATCCAATATCAGGATAATTGAGCCAAAGTCTGTGTCCTCCCTTTGGTCAACAATGCCAGTACTGACCCCTACACTAAACTCTGTTGGACACGATACACATGCCCTATCATCAGACCCACAAAACATACACTACTCTGAGCTTTATAATGGCAACAGGTTACCAAATGAACAGTGGGAACATTTCAAGGATGTTATCAAAATCTTGCACCCTTGGTATGCAAATCCCAAACTGGAGGATCACACAGTTTACCATGGAAACCAGACAGTCCATGTGTTGGGTCTTTAACGGAAATAGGAAAGGAGTGTCTCCCTTCCCACTCAAGGCCCCCTCGCAACTTCCTACGCTCCAGAGAAAAGAAATCTCAGCTATTTCTGTGTCTTCTTGTAAGTCAAGTCCTCTAGTCCTGGCAATATCCTTGGAAATCTTTTTCCACGCCCTTTACACCCAATGGCATGCTTTTACTGGCATGGGCGAAAAAAACTGCACGCAAAAGCCCAAGTGCAGTCTCATCAGAATGTGTACAGCTGTAACACGACGTCCCAACTCCAGTATTTAATGGCCTGACCGATTAAAACAATTGTTCATTATCACATCTGTCTGTATCGCCACTTTTAGGTCATCGTGCTCTTGTAGCTCAAGATCTCTCTGCTCTACATCACTCTCCAGGGTTCTACTATTTACTGTACGCCATGCCCACGTTTAACTTACCAAAATGCAATACCTCACACTTGTCCACATTTTTAGCTAGTGCTCCTTAGACTGATTTTTCAGATCATATGGATCCTGCTGTAATCTTAGTTACCCTTATCACAGTCCATTATACCACCTATTTTGATGGCCTCTGTAGATTTACTCCCCATGCCAAACCTCCACAGCTATCCTTTCATTCCTATCACCTATCACCAATTGAATGTTGTATCCAATTGCCTATCTCACTTTGGATGACATGTGCTCCATTACCACACAGGACCGTGCCAACGGCTCTGTAGACAATGCCTGCCACCCTGTCCTCCTCAATCCAAGATAAGGAAACAGTTCCATCCTGAGAAAAATGCTGGTAATTCGTGGCTTGCCTTTTGTAAATCCATGTTTACTTTGACCAGCCCTGTGGATTCAAATCATTTGTAACCCCAAGGGGCTGCTAAAGATAAAGAGACAAGAGACAAGAGACATTTATTGTCACATGTACCAATTGGTACAGTGAAACTTGTGGTCACCATACAGCCATATGAATAAAAAAAGAGCACAGAACACGATAGTCTTTAACCTAGACGTCCCCACACAGCAGAATCAAAGTTTCCCACTGTGAGGGAAGGCTCCAAAATTCAGTCATCCTTCTCTGTTGTCCATTGTTGTTCACCCATGGTCAGGGGGCTCCCAAACCCCTCACTGTCGCCGCTACGGGCGGCCCAATGTTCAGGCCCGCTCGCCAGATGATAGAACTCTGCCGTCGGAACGGGAGAACATTCTCAGCGGCTTGGGCTTCCGAATCGGCCACTTCTTACCGGAGACCGCGGCTCCCGAAGTCCACAGGCCCAGCTGGGCGGAGATTCACGCTGGCGGCCCTCGGCAAAGGGATCCCAGGATTCAGCGATGTTGAAGTCAGCGCCGCCCGCGCTGGAAGCTCTGCAAACCACAGCTCCACGATGTTGAAGCAGCAGGCCCAACACTCCGGAGCTTCAAACGGCGATCCAGGTAAGACATCGCCCGCTCCCCGGTGAATCCAGTGCTGCACCACCGCTGAAGCTTTGGTCCGGTCCCCGGCAGGAAAGTCCGCGCCAATCCAGTTGGTAGGCCGCAAGGGGGGAAGATGCCATTCGGAGAATAGTCACATTCTCGCCAGGAAGTGACTGAGAAAAGGCTTCCCCCTTACCCTACCTCCCTCCCTCACATAGAAATACTAAAAAAAAATCTCCAAAACGTACTTTTAAACAAACAAAAAATTTAAAAAAAGATAGAAAACAGACAGACTGTAGGCAGAGGCTGCCATCATGCGGCGCCCCAAGAAAATTGGCGCCCCAAGGCGCCCTGAAGAAACAAGGAACTGCAGATGCTGCTTTACGTCCAAGATAGACACAGAATGCTGGAGTTACTCAGCGGGTCAGGCAGCATCTCTGGAGGAAAAGGATGGTCAACCTCGAAACATCACGCATCCTTTTTCTTCAGAGATGCTGCCTGACCCGCTGAGTTCCTCCAGCACTTTGGGTCTATTTAAGAATTGTAGTCTATTGCCTTGGAATGCAAGGGCATGTTTTTGATTTCTACGCTGGGCTTCTGACTCTCTTAAATAGCTCTGTGAATTTAGAATCACTTGCAGCGCACAAGTTTGGATCCAGACGTTTTGATCTTCACAATCTTCTCCATTCCTGTTTAACATTTGAAGTATCTTTGACATTTTTTGGCGTTGACTTTTTTGTTTCATGCTTTGGGAGATAGTTGGCAAATGGCTCGATGTGATTATTCAACGAGGACATATATGTGAGATGACAGGGTCACTACCCGATGTGGGACTAAGGTAGAAAGCAGAAAGTGACAGGTTATGTTCACATTTGCTGCATTGACTGTTCTCAGTACGTACTTGAATGGGCACAACTGGCATTGGGCCAGGAAACGAATGCAGCAACCATTGGTGTTGCTTGCTCTCTAGGGACCCCTGCTGCAAAGCCCAAGAGTTTCAGCATTGCGTACGATCAAGCAGAAAGACTCAACTGTTTAGTTGTCAACAGCAAATGTCCGTCAGTGACAAAACTGAGCTTATCCAAGTGCATTGCACCAAAAAGTACAATGCAGACACAAGGACCTGCAGATGCTGATTGACAATAAAAAATACACCATGCTAGATTAAATCAGAGGGTCATGCAGCATCTCTGATGAACATGGACAGGTGACGTTTTGAATGATGATGAAGGTTCCTGACCTAAATGTCACCTATCCATGTTATCCAGACCTCAAGACTCCAGACCTGACCAGCTGAGTTACTCCAGCAATTTGCAACTAGGTAGCATAATGTTGCTTCCTTACAATGCTATGTACGATAGTGATCGCAACTTCTACTGAAACGTGGATGGCTGCTGGCTCGCTAGAAGCTCATCCGCCCTTTGGCAGGTCTAGTTTTTGGTCCTGCTAGGGGTCCACAGCCCCCTTCTCACCTGGCAAACCAGGTGGGGGAGACGGTTTGGAGCAGGTTGCACGGGATTACATGGTACCCGCAGCGGAGAGAACTCCCCCCGACCTAATATTGTTGCTGGTCTGAAAAGAGAGGTCAGTGCTAGTGCTAACTATACTGTCTCCCATTTGAAATATAAGCGAGCATCCGGACGTAATCAGTATCTAAGGAACTGTAAGAAAATGCAAATAAGATTAAACGGTGTAAACATAAACAGAAAACAGCTGAGTAGCAAGCGGGAGAAAAAGGCTAATGGAAAAGCTAATTTTGAAATGTGAACACAAAAAAAGACTGCCGTAAATGCTGAAGCAGCGAAAAAGGGCAGGTTGTAGGAATATAAGTTGCTCCATGGCAACCCCCAGATAAGGAAATGTTTTCATTGGCAAGAGCTAGCTGCTGAAAACATCATTGCTTGGAAATTGGATCGTGTAGCACAGCGATGTGATCCAAAATCAATTTTGCCTGCAGCAAATTGCACTAGTGATCATTTCTGGGTGAAGTCTCGCCAGTCGCAGAATTGGAGCAAGCAGGAGGGTGGCTGGAAGCCGGAATGCATTGCCTGTGTTGGAGGCAGTTTTCTCACAACTTTGTAGATGAGCATTTGAGTCACCAAGGGATGTGGGCCAACTGCAGGCAAATGGGACTCCAGCATGGATGGAGCATCTTGGTTGGTATCGATGAGTTGGGCCGAAGGGCCTGTTTCCGTGCTGTGCGGCGCAATGACTCTAAGGTGAAGGACTGAGTATTAATAAATGGGATTAGAATAGATGATGATTTGCATTGACATGGCAGACCAAACCTGTATGACCTGTGGCTCTATGACTCCTGATCGTATTGCATGTCAGTCTACCCCACGACAGAAGCGGGAAGGAGTTGTACAGTTTGATAGCCACAGGGAAAAGGATCTCCTGTGGCGTTCTGTGCTGCATCTTGGTGGGACCAGTCTGGTGCTGAAGGTGCTCCTCAGGTTGACCAGTACGTCATGGAGGGGGTGAGCTGTATTGACCAAGATGCTCTGCTGATTGAGGAGCATCCTCCCCTCCAAGACTATCTCCCATGAATCCAACTCCATCTGTAGGACAGAGCCAGCCTTCCCGATGAGCTTAGTAGTTCTGTTGGAGTCCGCGGCCTTCGCCCTGTCATCGGAGCACACGACTATTAGGAAGTAAGTCCGAGCCTGCTCAACCTTTCCCTATAGTTGAGGCCCTCGTGCCCTGGCAACATCTTCATAAATCTTCTCGGAGGGTTTCAGCACCCAGCAATGTCGGGAAGGATTATTTATCACAAAGTCCTATTTCCAGGCTTCCTGGAGCTATTTCCAAAGCTAATATGCAAAATTAGAGCACATGGCATTGGGCGTAGGGTATTGACATGGATGGAGAATTGGTTCGCAGACAGGAAACAAAGAGTAGGAATAAACAGGTCCCTGTCAGAATGGCAAGCAGTGGCGAGTGGAGTGCCTCAAGGCTCGGTGCTGGGATCGCAACTATTTACAATATATATTAATGATTTAGATGATGGGATTAAAAGTAACACTAGCAAATTTGCAGATGTCACAAAGTTGGGTGGCAGTGTGAACTGCGAAGAGGATGCTAGGAGGTTGCAGGGTGACTTGGATAGGTTGAGTGAGTGGGCAGATGAATGGCAGATGCAGTAAAATGTAGATAAATGGGAGGTTTTCCACTTTGGTGGCAAGAACAAGGAGGCAGATTATTATCTCAATTGTGTCAGATTAGGAAAAAGAGAAGTGCAATGAGACCTGGGTGTCCTTGTACACCAGTCACTGAAAGTAAACGTGCAGGTACAGCAGGTAGTGAAGAATGCTAATGGAATGTTGGCCTTCATAACAAGAGGATTTGAATATAGGAGTAAAGAGGTCCTTCTGCAGTTGTACAGGGCCCTGGTGAGACCACATCTGGAGTATTGTGTGTAGTTTTGGTCTCCTAATTTGAGGAAGGACATCCTTGCCAGGGCCGGCCTTAAGCCGATTGGACCGATTGCTCCCAATTGGGCCCCGCGAGTAAGATTAGATTAGATTAGATTAGATTCGTTTATTGTCATTCAGACCTTTCGGTCTGAACGAAATGTTGTTTCCCTGCAGTCATACACATAATTAAAAAATGACAAAAACACACAATCAACACAAATTTAACATCCACCACAGTGAGTTCACCAAACACGTCCTCACTGTGGTGGAAGGCAAAATCTTAAAGTCTCTGTCTCTTCCCTTTGTTCTCCCTCTGCGCCGAGGCGATGGTTCAAACTCCGCGGGTGGTCGCTGCCGCCGCCACAGCTCCGAGAGTCGGGTCTCCACTGCCGCCGCCACAGCTTCGGGGCCGCGTCGGGTCTCCGCTGCTGCTGCCGCCGCCGCAACTTCGGGGCCGAGTCGGGTCTGCGCTGCTGCTGCTGCCGCCACCACAGCTTCGGGGCCGAGTCGGGTCTCCGCTGCTGCCGCTGCCATGGTTCCGGGGCCGAGTCGAGTCTCCGCTACCGCTGCTGCTGCCGCCGCCGCAACTTTGGGGCCGAGTCAGGTCTCCGCTGCTGCTGCCGCCGCCACGGTTCCGGGGCCGAGTCGGGTCTCCGCTGCTGCTGCCGCCGCTACGGCACCGATGCCGCAAGCTCCGCCATTAGGCCTCGGCGCAGACGGAGACGGGGAATACGACAAAAAAACAAAGTCGCATCCCCGGAAGGAAGAACAAAGCATGTTTCTCCCACCCCACCCACACACATACACAACTTAATAAAACAAAATTAACTAAAACATGACAAGAAACAAAAAGAAAGAAAAAAAAACAGACGGACTGCAGGTGGGCCGCGCTTAAGCCAGCGCCGCCATCTTGAAAGGGGGCCCCGCGCCAGAGTAGTCTACGCTTGGCTCGGGTAGATCTACCCCAGGTGGAGGGGGGAGAGAGGGGCGGAGAGAGAGTAGAGGGGTGAAGGGGGAAGAAAGGGGTAGACGGGGAGGGGCGTTTGAGGAGAATGGAGAAAGGGGAGAGGGGGAGGTCCCTAACGGTCCCGGGGCAGCGCTCCCGCCCCTCCAGTCGCCGTGCTTCACGCACACAGTCCCGGCTCCACCACTCTCTCTCCCCGGGGAGACGGGTGAACAATACATGAAGGGCCGGGCCGGGGGTTGGAGCGACGTTTACAAACATCGGCCTCAGCTCACACCTGTCCGCCTGGACCCCGGCATCCGCTCCCCCCGCCGGCCCTCTCCTTCTTCCCCCCCTCTCTTCTCTCCTTCCCTCCCTTCTTCCTCTCTCTTTTCCCTTCTCTTATTCGCTCCATCCCTTCTCTCTCTCCTTCCCTCCCTCCTTTCTCAACTTTTCTCCCTCCCTTCTCTCCCTCCCTTCTCTCCCTCCCTTCTCTCCTTCCCTCCCTCCCTTCTCTCTTTCCCTCCCACACACACATAACGCAGACAACTAACACACACACATCACGCACAGACAACTAAGTTAGGATGGGGAAGAAGCCCAAAGGGTAGGATGGGGCTGAAGCCCAAAATTTAATGCCTGGACTGGTTTTTCACCAATGGTTATTGGTTTTCCAGGATCTATTTAATTAAAATACTTTTTTTTTCCATTTCACAGTCACTAAAACAAGTGGTATTGTAACTATGTACTTTTCAGAGGTGATCTACACGTCTTGTTTGTTACTTGTAGGCTTACATGTATGCAATTTTATATTAAAATATAGCTTAGATCTGTTTGGTCCATTAAGTCACATGCACTTTTTAAACGCACATTTTGATTACTTTCCATTCTACCATAGAGATATAAAGTCTATAATAGACTTGAATTATATTTCTATGTATCTACAGACCTTGGCTGGGAACCTGGGGCTCACCAAAATTGTTCCCAATTGGGCCCCGCAACTCCTAAGGCCCGCCCTGGTCCTTGCTATTGAGGGAGTGCAGCGTAGGTTCATGAGGTTAATCCCCGGGATGGCAGGACTGTCATATGAGGAAAGATTGGAAAGACTGGCCTTGTATTCACTGGAATTTACAAGGATGAGAGGCTATCTTATAGAAATATATAAAATTATAAAAGGACTGGACAAGCTAGATGCAGGAAAAATTGTCCCAATGTTGGGAGAGTCCAGAACCAGTCTAAGAATAAAGGGGACGCCATTTAAAACTGAGATCAGAAAAAACTTTTTCACCCAGAGAGTTGTGAATTTATGGAAGTCTCTGCTACAGAGGGCAGTGGAGGCCAATTCACTGGATGAATTTAAAAGAGTTAGATAGAGCTCTAGGGGCTAGTGGAATCAAGGGATATGGGGAGAAGGCAGGCACGGGTTATTCTTGTGGATGATCACAATGAATGGCGGTACAGGCTCGAAGGGCCAAATGGCCTCCTCCTGCACCTATTTTCTTTGTTTCTATGTAACTGTGACCCGAGTCAAATTATTTTGTGCTGTGGTGAGGCAATTATCTTGAGTGAGAAAGATCAACCACAGTATGGTAGCAATCATGGTTTGGCAATCGTGGTTTGGCTCAAACATGTTCAGTGACATGAATGGTACTGGCTTCCTTTCAGGTGAAACACCACAGGATACATAGCAATGCCAGCATCGATCACAGCAGTGTGCCTGATCTCAATACATTGCAGAATGCTACTTTCCTGAAATGAGAACACATCTGAACACTTCTCGTGTCTTGGAAATCATTTATAACAATGTCATATTTAATAACATATGCATAGAAAATACTCTCTATCGTTCCACACATAAGTGTCATGTATCAAAAAACCTTATATTAATTTTACAATATCTTACTCCTCAATTCCTGTCAGATCCTCGCCTGGATCCGAATGTAATAAACACATTTCACGGACAATGGACATAAACGCTTTGGTTTATTTGTCCGCCATTCCTTTACATCCTGGCAACATGTGTCCTCTGGCCTTTCTGCCTCATAGTAACACGTGATACATTTAAATATGATGCTAGTTACCATAACAATTCCAATGTCACTTCTATGCTTGCAGGGTGGTGGTTTGCTTTCATGATTCTGCACAGATGTCCTTGAGGACCCATAAGCTTTTGCTCTGGATGGGCCAGCTGTAGGCTGCTACCAATTTCCAGTTGAAGAACTAGCCTGGGATTGCTGACATGAAGTTCTAGTGAGCGTGCCGTCTGGAAGGCCACTTGTCAGAGGTAAATTGGTGACCTTGTGAAGGACTACGTCAATGTCTTCACCTGTACAATAGGCAGGCTCATAGACAATGGGGAAAGCAACGGTGCAATGATTTGCTAATCAAACAGACTGGTTCAATGTTTGGTTCAATCTCCAGACCCGGAGTTGGCCCAACTAAGAGACTCCAAGCCACAAGATATGTGGTCCTGACATGGAGACTAGCGCAACGTCAGATGCTAGTCTACAAAAAAAGACCGTGCTGAAGTAACTCAGCTGGTCTGGCAGCATCTTTGTAGAATATGGACAGGTAATGTTTCTGATGTAAATTGCCCCCAGTGTGTAGGGAGTAGATGAGAAAGTGGGATGACATAAAACTAGTGTGTAGGGATAATCAATGGTCAGTGTGGACACAGAGGGTCCAGGGGACATTTTTCCATGCTGTATATTTCAATTCCAATCAATTGCAAAGGATTGCCTGTGATTTCCTTGCTATCCTCGCAAGAGCATTGAGACGTAGTCCTGTCTGTCCCTTAATCTCACGAGTTTGGTTAGGCATGTCTGACAATAAGCTGACCACAGTGTGGGGCATCTGTAACAGTTTCGGCATGAACACATCCAGATGTGGTTGTCATCGGACTTCCTGGGGCTGTACCTATTCGGAGACCACTTCCTTCCTGCCGCAAATACCATCAAGTCCCCACGTTGGATTCTCATGCATCACCAAGGTTAGTGCCTGGTTTCTTCTTGTGATAGAGGTCCCTCAATAATCTATTTCACTGGTCACTCATTGTGCCAGTCTCAGAAGTGGTGATGGTGGAGGACATAATGTCACAAAATGGCCACCATCATTTCTCTCCTCCATCACTCTCTGCTTCTCTAGTCTGCACCTATTGCTCCCCTATTTACACCTCTGCCGGACAGATTAGCTGCTATGAAAGCTTTCTCTCAGATGTTGACACAATTCTGTCTTCCATTCTCACCTGGTCTTCTCCACTTATCTGATATCCCCTTTATTTTCCCCACCCACTCTCTGCAATATAAGACTTGGCCCTTTACAATTTTTTTTCTGGTTGTAATCAATGGTCATGAACCCCTTGTTTCTCCCTACAGATGCTGCTTAACCTGCTGAGTATTTCTAGCAATTTCTGTTTTTATTCTCAGTTCAAACTCCTATGTCACTGATGTGAATTAAGTTGGTGAAAATGCAGCCTGCATTACACTAGGGAAAAAAAAAACACATCTCTCACTAAGCACAGCAATTTCAAGAAAATATTTTAGGACAAATTATGATATAATCATAGCTTCTCGTCAGCTAAGAAATAAATTGCAGTCTGGAACTCTGAAGAGGGATTATTGCTGGCAGTAGACAAACCTCCCTGTGGCCCAATTGGAAAAAGATAAATTTCTGCCAGGTGAATTCGGAGACCTTGATGCTGATAAACTGCTGTACCTGTTCTCATTGGAATAAGTACTCTGATATAGTCCAATATTTGTTCCAGTGCAGGTAATTATCTGCTTAATGTATTTAACCTTTGTGTAGGCAAATAAAACTAAATGCACTTAATCATATAGTGTGCACTTAAGGCTGATTCATTGACCCACACATACGATGAAATCTTACAGAACTGAAGCCCTGTAAGTGAGGGCCTTAAGGACAGGAGAGAATCAGAAGGTGAGACAGGATTACAAAAATTATAATATCTGGGCTAGTTAATGAAATGATCTTCCCTGGAAAGATGTAGTGCTGAGAATGGCAAATTGAAGCGCAGAACTCCAGTGTATTAAAATAGTCATTAAATTGTGTCTCATTGTTCCATTTTCAACCATAACACTTAGATGCTTCAGACATTATGCATTTAATTTCTGCTTTCATTTCGATTCAGTGAATATCATAATTTCTGTACTGATACCAACCATTACAAATTTATGAAAGAAACCTGAGAATGAAAATACACTTTATAGAGTTGTCATATGTTTTACAATGTTTTAGTTCTCTCCCATCCAATATGATCATTAAAAAAACTGCTGTTAATATAATTAGGGTTTTAAAAAGTTAAAAATTAGTAGCTGTATTAATTCAATATAACAAAGAAGTGTTGTACTCTAAATATTTAAAACAATTTTTATACACCAGCATTTTAAAATCCCTGGTGTCTACACATTTTTAGTGCTTTAAACTGCTGATTTCAAAGTTTCCTGCAATAAGTAAATACACAGCCCAAAGTGCGAACCATCTGCTGTCTAATATGCACTGCTAGCTGAAGTTGCCTTTGGCACTATAAAAGTCTAGAGAATGCAAAGTGCTGGAGGAACTCAATGGATCAGGCAGCATCTGTGGAGGGAATGGGCAGACCATTCCCTCCACAGATGCTGCCTGACCCGTTGAGTTCCTCCAGCACTTTGAACGTTTTGCTCAAGATTTGAGCAGCTCCAGTTCCTTGCGTCTGTCAAAGTTGTTGCCATCTGTGGATGGTACAAAGACCAAGGCATACAGATTCAAAATGAAAGGCAAACATTGTAGGGAGGAATCGCAAGGAAATTCTTATGGGCGATTTTTTCGGCGACTGCCAGCGACTGACATAGTCGTAGCAGGTCGCTGAAAAACTGGTGACTGGACCCCCCTACGACAATATCTACGACAATGTCTATAAAAACCTACCACCTAGTCGACGTCAAGCTACAGCAAGCTACCGACAACTGGCGACCCATTAGGATGTCCACCTACGATCACACCTACGACAACCTATGTCCACCCGCAACAAGCTATGACAAGGTACGACCTTATCGGGGACAACTGAAGACAACTTAGGACAGTTCAGTCGCCGGTACCTGTCGCCGGTTGACGTAGATAGTCGCCAATGGAATTCATCGATCAGCACAGGCGACAACCTATGTCATTCTGGCGACAACCTACGACAGCACCTACGTCCGGAGAAGTCAAGCTACCCTCATTGGCGTCAAGCCAACTGCCGCCGACGCTTGCCGAAAAGTTTTTAACTTTTAAAATCCAGCGGCGACCAGAAAAGCACTACGATTCTTTGGGCGACTGAGGAAACTACTCACGACCATACAAACAACACGCCGGCAACCATGCTTAGTCGCCTGTAGTTGCTTAAAAAAATCATCTAAGTGGGACAGAGGGCATTACTCTGCAGAGATATGAGTAATGATCTGGAACTTGCTGCCTGTAAAACAGTCAATCAGGGCTTTCAAAAGGAATTGAATGAGCATTTCATGAAAAATAATTTCCAGGACCTTTGGGGAAAGAAAATAAATTAATGTACAAGTAGCCGGCATGGATTTGATGGACTTCATTCAATGCTGTAACATTGTGTGGTATCATCCCTTGCTACTCAGTGATTTTAATTTCACAGGACTAGACTAGGACAGGTTTTATCACTGTGCCCCTTAATGCCTACTACCAACAAATAATGCTGGGAGAGGTACCATCTATACACACATGCAAATTGCCTCATAAAGATTTATTGTCCTCAGAAGAGATTGTGGAGTGAACTGGAGTAAATCGAGACTGAAGCATCCAAATTGGTAGAACCATATCTAATTGGGTATCTATTATACCTACCATTCGCCGTTATTGACTGCAACAAAACTAAATCCTGACTATAGTGTGGAGCGGGGGGTTGATTTGACGTGCATCACTACTTAAATTAGTTTAACATGAATCATCTACATAGAAATATAGGGTGGATCAGAATATATATCAATGTGGATTTCATTCGATGTTTTTGAAGGTCAAGCAGTTTTGTATATTACTCATGCAGATTGAATTAATTTCACCAAAGATCAGGTTGATTTTATTAATTTTTACAAACATCAATGGGCCACTCCATTGCACAGCACCATGGAAAAACCGTTCAAAGTGGGAAATAGGATTATGCGAACGTCTACCTACACCTAAACCTCATCATCATACCATCTTGCTGGAATAGATCCTAAACATCACGCTAATACACAATATGGTGTCAAAAGAAATGGTTATTGTTGGTGTCGGTGAAATGCATGCATATAATGTATTTATTTTAAATTAGTATCTTCCCTAGATATCCAGTAACATTTCAGGTAATGAAAAGCAGAGCCTAGCTAGTTTTTTTCCTTCATCTATCCATCTTCCACCCCACCGAAAAAATCCCCAACAAAACTTGATTTTCTCTGGAAAACAGTTACTGTCAGAGGCCCTATGTTACTATCTCCAAGGGGCTACTTTTATACACAGAAGAAAGATTTAATTGGAACTGAGGGACAACATTTTCACAAAGAGAACGATGGGGATATAGAACAAGCTGCCCGAGTTTTGTTTTAGTTTTGTTTAGCGATACAGCGTGGAAACGGGTCCATTGGCCCACTGAGTCTACGCCGACCAACAATCCCCCATACACTAGATCTATGCTACACACTGGAAACAATTGACAGAAGCCAATTAACCTACAAATCTGCATGTCTTTGGAATGTGAGAGAAAGCAGGAGCACCCGGAGAAAACCATGCAGTCACAGGGAGAACGTGCAAACGACAAACAAACAGCGCCGATAGTCAGGATTGAACCCGAGTCTTTGGCACTGTAAGGCAGCAACTCTACTGCTGTGCCACTGTGCCATCCAGAGAAAGTAGTTGAGGCACGTACAAAAATATTTAAAAGGCATTTGGACAAGTTTTCTTCTTCTTTCGAGTCCATCTTGTTACAAATGTTGGCATCACTGTCATCGTCCGTCCTGAAAAGGACGCAAGCTTCCGGCAACAATCAGTGGGAGCCATCACTTGTCGCAATAGATGATGGTGGTAGCAGAATTAGCTCAGGATACTTCCAATTTCCAGCCCCGCGATGTGGACGCTTCTGCTATGGGGCCATTTGGACAATTAAAAGGATAGGAAAGGTTTAAAAGAATATGGGCAAAATACAGTTAAACAGAACTAGCTTAGATGGGTCATCTTAGACGGTTTAGACGAGTGCTATATGACTCTATGTTGCTGATTCTAGAAAACATTATTTTCATTATTCAAACACTGAGGATGTCCAAAGGCTGGTTTGCATCTGTGGATTTGTTAGGGGTCAAATGAGATCAACGTAAATTATTCAGAAGTAACTCAAGTTGTTGCTTTCTTTCCTCTCCATCTCTAACAAAAGGCCACCTATAGTGGCAACCCAATACTCATTAATAACACCTAAACAGGATGGGCCTTGCGGCCTTTGAACAGGCAAAAACTAACCGAGGACCACAAACAGTGACAAGTCCAATATTGCCCTCAGTTAAGATCAACCAATTAAGATATTCTTTCTGGCTGCATATAGGCACAACATTGGTGATCGATGGTCGGTATGGACTCAATGGGCCAAAGGGCCTGTTTCCCTGCTGTAACTCTAAATTAAACATTGACAACTGAACTGAAAGCAAAAACGTTTGTGATCCAGCCTCATAATGCAGAGCAGGTTTCTGAAATTGTTACTAAGTGCTGTGGCACTATACAGAATTAGCATTGTATAGCAACAGGGGCAGGAAAAAGGAAAACCCACGCCACAGAAATCTTTGTGAGGCACTTTCTTCAAGGTCAGAAGTGATGACTAATGTGTCCCTAAAGACCGTAAACTCTCAGCTAATATTCCAGGTCAAAGACATTTTGCCGGGACTGGAATCAGCTACAGTTGATACTAGCAGAGGTTAGAGAAGGGATAATAAAGCAGGCCAAAAGAAGAAGAGTTATGTAACAAATAATGAACCAAAGGATGTTGCTAGAGAAAATGTAACTGGAAACAACGGAACCTTTGCCAGCAGCTGCTGCCCAAGAAAACAGGAACAGTAATTATGAACTGAAACTTTTGAACTTGGTGTCGAGATACAAGATCCATAAATGAGGATGCAGTGTTTTTCATGCTTCATTAGGAGTGGTGACCGATACCAGGGAGGACAGAGTGAGATGGAGAATAAAATCTTCGAGCAACCACAAGCCACTGAGCTTAAGTCGCATGATCTTAATTTACTAGACAATTATCCAGAAGCGCGGGACATAGGTCAGGCAACTAGAGGATTTAAATTAAAGTAATTTTAAAAAAAATGAGGAATTAAAAGTTGCATCATAAATAACTATTTTTAAAGCGAGTAAATTGCCAAATAAAAACCCATGTGCTGCAGTCATCCCTTTCAGAGAAGGAAGTCTGCTGTCTGGCCTCTGTGAGTTTCTGATCCATCAACGTGGTTCCCTCTTAGAGCTAATTACAAATAAGCAAAGAAATTTGAACATCCCAGATGACAACTATCTGAAATTGAGAACAGAAAGTGGTGAAAAGGCGCAGCTGAACAAGCAGATAAACAGAATTAAAAAGATCTATTTTACTAAATGTTACAAAGATTGGATATTACTGGATTATCATAAAAACTCATTGGTTTACTAATATGCTCCAGGAAAAGTACATTAACATTCACTACCTTGCCTAGATTGTAGAATAATAGATATTTTCAGTTTAGGTAGATATTCATCCAATCATTCCCATGCTGATCAAATAGTAGACTTTAGATTAATGTCTGCTTGTGACCTGTAGCTCAGCTATGTTCATATAGGTAATTTGAAAATGTGATGAAGGTCTCTGCCTCCATCTGAAGAAGGGTCTCGACCCGAAACGTTGCCTATTTCATTCTCTCCATAGATGCTGCCTCACGCGCTGAGTTTCTCCAGCACTTTTGTCTACCTCCATCTTTTAGTGAGTTCCCAATTCATGTCACAAATTTGATTGTTTTTTTGAAGAGGTACCAATACCATGCAACCACATATGGGTACATGGATCTGTTAGTGCTGGCTATTACTATGACCCACATGTAAGCACCCTAGTAACTGTAACCAGAACAATATCTAGACTTGCTTTTGAAATCCATCCATGAACAGCAGAGATGTAAACTAAAGAAAAAAAATCAGGCTTGGATCAGAGGAAGACTCAAAGGTGTCATGCAAACCAGGAGATTATAAATGTCACCTTTCTTTCATTTGAATCTTAAACCAAATCCAAAACACTACTGATACTGAGAGTCTAATCCTAACTAATTTTAGCTGTATTAAAAAGCAAAATAACAAATTATTTGAGGAACTCAGTGGATCCAGCAGTATCTTTGGGGTGGGTTGGAAGGAATTGTGGACTTTTTGGGTTGAGACAGTGCATCAGATCTCTTTATTAATAAGCAGTCAGGAATGGAAAAAATAGCAGGACACTTAAACATTTTGACTTTCCTATGGTGGGGCCGAAGTAATGGAAGGGGCAAATCATGCCGAGAAGGTGATGAAGCTATGTGTAGGAAGGAAGATAGACTCAAAAAGCAGGAGTATCTCAGCGGGACAGGCACGCTGTCTGGAGAGAAGGAATGGGTGACGTTTCGAATTCTTCTGAAGAACGGCCTCGACCCGAAACGTTACCCATTCCTTTTCTCCAGAGATGCTGCCTGTCCCGCTGAGTTACTCCATCTTTTTGTGTCTATCTCAGGTGATAAAGCTACAGTATCTGGATAGACTTGGTTTATACTCGCTAGAATTTAGGAGATTGAGAGGGGATCTTATAGAAACGTACAAAATTCTTATGGGGTTGGACAGGCTAGATGCAGGAAGATTGTTCCCGATGTTGGGGAAGTCCAGGACAAGGGGTCACAGCTTAAGGATAAGGGGGAAATCCTTTAGGACCGAGATGAGAAGAAACTTTTTCACACAGAGAGTGGTGAATCTCTGGAACTCTCTGCCACAGAGGGTAGTTGAGGCCAGTTCATTGGCTATATTTAAGAGGGAGTTAGATGTGGCCCTTGTGGCTAAAGGGATCAGGGGGTATGGAGAGAAGGCAGGTACGGGATACTGAGTTGGATGATCAGCCATGATCATATTGAATGGCGGTGCAGGCTCGAAGGGCCGAATGGCCTACTCCTGCACCTATTTTCTATGTATCTATGTATCTAAGTATATCAATTCAGATATGAAAAAAAAACTATTTGATTTAATTCTTCTCATCGGACAAATCTTAAAGTGGTACAAACAGTTGTGACAGAATTAAGGCCAAATGAAGGTGGAAATTAAAGAAAATATAAGAGAAAGGGCAAACTAGTAGGTCAGTCAAATTTCACCCTAACCCCTCACTATAGGAAATTTATTCAACAATAATATAGGTCCTCCCCAATTTACAAATGTTCAACCTACGTACAACCGTACATACCAATGAGCGTTTGGGAGACCAGTGGGATAATTTGCTGAATGCTGCAGGGCTGCAGATGATTGTTCTTGACATTAGCTGGAATTTTGCACATGAAATGCTTTTTAAAACTATCAATAGCGTTTAAAACCTCGTCTGTAGTAAATTCTTCGAAAATAATATCATTATTAGCCTGACATAGGCTCGGGCTATATTGGTTAATATCAGCTTTATTATTAAAATGGGTATTTAATCTATCTCACTACCTCAGTCCAATAATTGTGTGGCTGGTGCCATAACGTTGGAGTGGTTTCAAGGTGACTACTCGCGAGTCACATCCCTCTGGCTCAGCATCTGAACTTACCTGGTAGGATGCAGTAGCAGGCATTTCCTGTGATCCTAACTTGTATTATAATGTGTCACCTCTTTGTTGCATGGTGATGGTTAAAGATACAGGCCTTCCCCGGAATACGGATACCCAGTTTATAGACCACCCAATACATGCAAATAAGCTTCCGTTAATATTATAAAATTCAAACAATCTTGAAAAAAGTTTCCTTGTAACCTTCCGAGAATAATCCAGCACAATGACAGTATCTCTTAAGAACACAGGCTGCCAGTTTCACTGCAGGAAGCCACTTAAAAGAGTTGCTTTAGAAATTGACAAGCGATTGCGTCTACAGTATTGATATTTGTGCAATGATACTCTATTAAATAATGTAACAGCCCCTGATACTTCAAGCCCATCAAAGCCAGCCACTGAGCGTGTGACATCCTGATTCTCTATCATTGTAACGAGGCAGGGGAAAGCAATGAATAAATGTTCATGTTAATTGGCCCTCATCAGCATGTAATACTGAGGAATATGGTTACCGATATCGAGTTATTTTATATATTTTCTCACTACCAGTTGGAATTAGGTTCTTGGTGTCTGTAAAGTTGGAGCCAGTTTGTACTCCAGGGACAGACTGTAACTAGGTAATGAGGCAAGGTTAAATGGCATTGGTAGTCACAGACCCATGAAATCAAATTCCTATAGTTACTTCCGTGGGAGTGCAGCTGAATGTATGAAGCATATGATCAATTATACCGTGAAAGATGTTGACCACTTCGGCTTCTTTCATGCGATCGACACCGAAATTTTCATATAGCGTGACTGATATGTTTCCTAATCAGTCATTCACAAGCAATACTTTTCACAATGGGTCATGAGATTTGCCCAAAAATAATTCACACTCACCTGGCACCATTCAAAACTCTAGGTAGCTCAAAGTGTTTTACAGGCAATTAAATGTTTTTGAAATGTCATTAATAATGCATTGCACATGCCAACAAATTTGTGCATAACATGGCCCCACACATGAAAACACCAACATGATATTAGAATAGACTGACGCAGCATAGTGTTATTCAACCTATGTGTGGTAGCTTCTTTGATCATGCCATCCAATTAAACAACTTGCATTTTATTTCTCCATTGCCCTGATTTTTCTTTCTTTTTTGTCAACCATTTGTTCTCCATTAAACTAAGCCATTGTTCTCCATTCACATAAGTCCAGGTTAGCTGTTTTATACATTCAGGAGTAAATATAGAAACATAGAAAAGAGTTGCAGGCCATTCGGCCCTTCGGCCAGCACCACCATTCAATATGATCATGGCTGATCATCCAAAATCAATACCCCGTTCCTGCTTTCTCCCCATATCCATTGAATCCGCTAACCCCTAGAGCTCTATCTAACTCTCTCTTGAATGCATCCAGTGAATTGGCTTCCACTGCCTTCTATGGCAGAGAATTTCACAGATTCACAGCTCTCTGGATGAAAAAGGTTTTCCTCATCTCAGTCCTAAATGACCTACCCCTGATTCTTAAACAGTGACCCCTGGTTCTGGACTCCCCCAACATGGGGACCATTTTTCCTACATCTAGCCTGTCCAATCCTTGAAGAATGTTATATGTTTCAGTATGATACCCTCTCATCCTTCTAAATTCCAGTGAATATAAGCCCAGTCGATCCATTCTTTCATCTTATGTCAGTCCCGCCATCCCGGGAATTAACCTCGTGAACCTACGCTGCACTCCCTCTATGCCAAGAATGTCCTTCCTCAAATTAGATGACCAAAACGGCACACAATACTCCAGGTGTGGTCTCACCAGGGCCCTGTGCAACTGCAGTAAGACCTCCTTACTCCTATACTCAAATTATCTTGCTATGAAGGCCAACATGCCATTAGCTTTCTTCACTGCCTGCTGTACCTGCATGCTACTTTCAGTGACTGATGTACAAGGACACCCAAGTCTCATTGCTCCCCTTTTCCTAAGCTGACACCATTCAGATAATAATCTGCTTTCGTGTTCTTGCCACCAAAGTGGATAACCTCACATTTATCCGCATTATATTGTATCTGCCATGCACCTGCCCACTCATCCAACTATCCATGTTTACCTATGTCGTTGGTACCTACATGCACCATAACAATTGGCTATTCGCCCTCTCCCTGCTCTCCCCCTGCAGAATGCAAAGGCAGCCGCTCAGAGACATCCTTGACCCTTGCACCAGCGGGGCAACATACCATCCTGGAGCCTCTTTCGCAACTGCAGAAATGCCTATCAATTACCCTTACAATGGAATCCCATATAGCACAGAAGGTCATTCAAATTGTCCTGCATTTTGAATAATACCATGAGGTCTTTTGTACCTCCATGAAGGGATAGTGAAACTTAGGTCTCAACAGCCTTTCCAAAAATGGTTATTTCCAGTTATGTAATACACTGTGTTACACGGAGGCTCCATTGTGCCCTGATCTCTGAAGTGAGATTTAAATTGACAACCTTTGACTGTTGCGGGAATGCTGCAATTGATCCAAGATTGATATCTGGCAAAAGAGTAACGACAGAAGTGGTTGATACACATAGCAGTATGTGTGCCAACAGAATCTTACTGTTTAATGATAGAAAACTGATAGAAGTTTAACAGTTTGTAAATAATTAAAGAACCAAGAAGATTGGGTTGACATGCAGGATGGGAGGTTAAAATAATTTGATTGATTTCTTTGAAGAGGTTACAAATTGACCAAGGAATATAAGAGCAAGCTATTTATGGTAAAGCTTTCTGTAACATCAAAGCACCTCTGTCTGCAGACATGAGTGGGATTCTACTTGCCATTCTATTAATCATCTTCTCCTCAGCTTCCTACACTTTTCTATTGGAGGGTGAAGTAAGCTCAATAAATAGCCCCTTATACCTTTCAGCCTCAGTCATAGAGTCAAACACCTCAGAAACTGTTCCTTCACCATGTTGATCATCATTCATCAAAGTGATCAGCTTACATGCATTTATGCTCCCCAATATGGGTAGAAGTGCACAATGAATACCAAATGTAACATAGTATGTTGAAGGGAGCACGTATTTATCTGGAAAGCATGTCCGGTATCCAAGAGTGTGGGAGGCCAGAAGTTGAAAGGACAGGTGTTGTATCTCCTGGGCTTGGGAAAGTGCCATGAGAAGGCAGGTTCTGAGAATATATATATATTTTATAGTTTGAATGGTTAAAATATGCCCGGCTGATGTAACAATGTTAATGTGTCTCCTTTAAAGGAACTCGTATTTTTGTTCATTAGTTGTGTAGTTCGAGCTTGAAGATTATCCTGACGTCACTGGTTGGTTGATTTTCTGTCAGGAAAGGAACTGTTCACCAGCCCAATATTTACTGTGGGGCACATTTTGGGTTACATGCTAAACAGTGGATGTTTGTCTTTTTGATTTACTCAGCTTTTGTTTTAGCTCCAGAAATTATTCCATTGCTCACAGGTAATTGCTTGAATACGAGTGAGGAATAATTGTGAGTGGGATCCTCCCAAGATTTCCTATTTACACAAAATGTTTCTTATGACTTCCTTTAAATGGCTTTCCCTTAGTTAATGACCTGCCCTATCCATTCAATCTGTCATTATAAGCATGATGCGGAATCTTGGTACTTGCACCAATGTAAAAAGTACAGTTCTTGGGACTTCATCTTGCTACTCCTGAGGTTGCTCAGGTAATTCATATGAAAATAGAATAAATCTATCACGTGATTCGCAAAGGAAGAGGACTTAACTTTTTGATGCCTTTCCCCACAGTGGAAAATTTTGATTCTGTTGTGGGGGGACGTTCATGTTGAATTCGATAATGTGTTGTGGCATTTTTTCTTATTTTAAATTTTTTCTATGGATGTACGGAAACTTAATTATTTATTTTATGTAAAGAACTTTGGTTTCAACGCAAGTTGATTTAAACGTGCTATATAAATAAAATTTACTTACTTACTTACACTATCCAGGTTTTAATGGACATATCAGGATGGACAACATTAACTATAAATCCTCCATTTTGTTTGATGACTAACACGTATATGCTCACCCACATGCCTGTGGTCTGCTGGGCTGGTTTTTAATAATTTTGGCGCTGAGTTCAACTACAATATGAATATGCTCAATACAATATAATGGTGAGGTAAGTAAATGTCCATTGAATGTAAAGTTTAGCCATTTATTGGGACGGCAGGAATTCCTGGTTCAAGACTGGATAATTACACCTGTCTTCTTGATGTTGATTCTGAGGCAAAGGTAGTGACAAATTAAAGATAAATTGTTCACATGCTGCTGCATGTCAATCTCAGATGTGGCATTCTAAAAACACTTACTGTTGCAATTCCCAAAGCAATTTTTCATAATGATGTCTAGTAATCTGTCCTGATATCATTGATGTCATCAAAGGCTGATTAGCTTACAGTGAAATAGAAAACATTGGAGATACTCAGCAGGTCACTCTACACCTTTTTGTATAGAGAAATAGAGTGCTGAGTAGACAATATAGACAATAGACAATAGGTGCAGTAGGCCATTCGGCCCTTGGAGCCAGCACCGACATTAACAGTGATCATGGCTGATCATCCGCAATCCTGCCTGCCTGCTCCCCATATCCCTTGACTCCACTTTCTTTAAGAGCTCTATCTACTCTCTCTTGAAAGCATCCAGAGAATTGGCCTCCACTGCCTTCTGAGGCAGTGGAGGCCATTTATTTTAAATGTCCAATATTTACAGGATTTTGTTGAAGAATGGTGAGCGTCTCACAGGTAATTACTCTAATAAGTTTGAAACTTACTAGCCTCTGTAAAATTTGTCCTTAATGATCTCCTAACCTCTGTAAAATGTGTCCTTAATCATATCTGGATTGGCCTGGAATGTGCATAGGCACTGATGATAGTTGAATATCTTTTTCAGACAGGAATGGCTCCTTATTTTGTGGAGTCTATCTTTCAATGCAGTTTTGTATGCTTTTTCAGTGGTTTTGGTTACAGGCCAACCCATGACTTCATATTACTCTCTGCTGAAACCACTGCAAAATAAAGTATATTCTGCTCCTTTTCAATGAATCAATCTTCTTCAGCCAGGCAGATTTCACAAAACCAATGCATGGAGGTTCAGTTGACTAGGTTTCTACCAATTGTTTTTCTCTTTGATCTATTATATTCATTTTATGTGCACAGTCCAAGAGTTTTCAGAATTGTGTCAACTTTGTCACATTTGCTTGGGGATGCTGCGTCATTCAAAGATAGCGGAGTCAGGGGATATGGCGAGAAGGCAGGATCAGCCATGATCACATTGAATGGCGGTGCTGGCTCAAAGGGCCAAATGGCCTCCTCCTGCACCTATTGTCTATTGTCTAAGATATCGCTGAATTCAACTTCTATTTCAATCCAATGAATAGCAACCTTAAGCCATTTCATCTTAAGTCACCGTGGTTTAATCTAAAGCTAGATAATAACTAACCACAAAGTTAGGACTTGCTTGTTATTGTTTTACAGCTTTGGTGTTATTGTACACTTTGAGGCTGAGACTTAATCCTAGCTATCATTACACCAAAATCATATTGCATGACTGAAAGGTTATGGTAAATTAATCAGGCATCCTGTGTTTTTCGAACCTTTAATACAAGATTGTAGTGCCCAATAACCAAGTTCTTTCAGCAACCCTGTTCTTACGGATTTATATAGTTTCGAGTTAAATAATGCCATTGTTGTTCATTTCTGCTTCTTTTCAAATCTGTCCATAGTCTTGTACCGACCGATTTCTGAAATGTTATTCCAATTATATACTGTAACCCTATGCAATATTAAACTTTCCTTCACTCTGGTACTTTAAGCACTTCAAACTTAATTGTTCTATCATTGGCAGCCTTACCTTTGGCTGCTTAGAACCTAATCTGTACAATGGTGGACACAAAATGCTGCAGTAACTCAGCAGGACAGACAGCATCTCTGGAGAGAAGGAACATCCAGAGATGTTCCTTCGAAAATGTTCCTCGAACATTTTGTGTCTACCTTCGATTTAAACTGGCATCTGCAATTCTTTCCTAGTAATCTTTCCAATAATCTCCGTAATCTTTTCACATCCTTTATGATATTCCTTAAAGTCCACCTGATTGGGGAATATTCCTTTTGTAGCTCAACAGTTTTTAGACTCACTGAGTCATACAGCTCAGTAACAGGCCCTTCAGCCCAACTCATCACTGCCAACCAATGTGCCCCATTTAACCTAATCCTATTTACCAGTGGTTGGCCCATATATATTCCTATTCATGTACCTGTACCAATGGCTTTTAACGTTGGTGTACCTGCCTCAATTCTTTGTTTGAGAATAATCTGCATCTTGGGACACTTTGGTATAGTTAAGCTAATACATAAAAAGGTACTGTGTTCTGCGAGTATGCATCTGGTTCACTGAAACTTGGAGTTATCTGGATAACTAAACATGTTTTCTTAGATGGTCTTCAACAATATTATTAATTAAGGTTGATTGATATCATTTACTGTGAAAAGTTTTAAGCACTTGATAAAGAGATGTATGATTAAATCCTGTAAATAAATTCAAATAATTAATACATAGTTAACAAGTGCTATATAATCCTTTAGGACTGAATAAATGTGGTCCAGTCAAGGCTATAAAGAGAAGTTAAGGATAGTACTGTATCAAAAGAAAAGGTTCATCATTTTGCCAGAAAGCGTGGTAAGCCTAAAGTTTGGGAAACTTTTAAAATGCAGGAACAAAATAGCAAAAGGGAAAAGGAAGGTAGAATTTGAAAACAATCAAAAAAGTAATATAAAAAAACAATGGTAAAAATGATCCTTGTAAATATAAAAAGAAAAAAAGCTAAGATTAATGTCGGTTTATTAGTGTTAGACAGTGGCAATTATATTGAGGAATAATGAAATGGCAAAAATTGTTTGTTTGTCTTCATGGAAGAATAGTCAAAAATCTCCAAGAAACAGGAGAGAATATATGTGAATGAGGGATCAAAGAAATTAGCATCAGTAAAAAAATGAGTGTAGAACAAATTAAGGGAACAAAAGCCAATAAGCCCCATGGATATCCTGGTTGGCACCTTCCAAAATTCCATAGATTCTGATTGGAAAGTGGAAGATGTAACTGCTCTATTCAAGAAAGGAGGAGGGGAGAAAATGGAACTATAGATTAATTTGCATAATATCAATAGTAGGGAAGATATTGAAATCTATTATTTAGGATTTGGTAACAAATGCATGTAGAAATTAATAATATAATTGATCAGAATCAACATCGATTTAAGAATAAGAATTCTTGTTTGACAAATCTGTTAAAAAAAATCTTTGACATGACTAGCAGAATAGATAAGGGCAAACCAATTGATGGAATGTTTTTGTAATTATGAAGGCCTTCGACAAGGTGCAAGGCAATAGATTATTATTACACACAATTAAAGTGAATGGTATTGGAGGCAATCCATGGAGTGAAGGTCGGTCAATAGGCAGTAAGCAGAGTAGGAAATAATGGCCAATTTTCGGGTCCAGAGGCCATGACTAATGGATTGCAGGAATTAATGCTGTGGCCCAGCTGTTCATAATTTATGTCAATGATTTGGATGAATGAATCAAGAGTAATATTGCACATTTACTGATAATACAAAACTTAGTGGCAAAATATGCGATGCAAATAAGTTGAATAGTTAAGTGAATTGATAAGGAAATGACAGATGAAATATAAAACAGGAAGGCCCGAAATGTTGCCTATTTCCTTCACTCCATAGATGCTGCTGCACCCGCTGAGTTTCTCCAGCATTTTTGTGTGCCTAAAATATTAGGTTATCCAGTTTGTTGAATAAATTAAACAATAGGGGAGTTTGAGAGGTGGTGGTATTCAGAAGAAGCTGAATTTTACTTGAAGATTATTCACTGAAAACTTACATGCAAGTATGTTGGTCTTTATTGCAAGAGAATTTGAGTACAAGAATGGTGTACAAGAATCCTGCTCCATCTACATACGATGTTGGTGTGATTGACTGTCATATGCTGAGAGTATGGAGCAGCTGGGCTTGTACACTCTTGAGTTTAGAAGGATGAGAGGCCATCTCATCGAAACATATAAGATTGTTAAGGGCTTGGACACACTAGAGGCAGGAAACATGTTCCCAATGTTGGGGGAGTCCAGAACCAGGGGCCACAGTTTAAGAATAAGAAGTAAGCCATTTAGAGCAGAGACGAGGAAACACTTTTGCTCACAGAGAATGGTGAGTCTGTGGAATTATCTGCCTCAGAGGGCGGTGGAGGCAGGTTCTCTGGATGCTTTCAAGAGAGAGCTAAATAGGGCTCTTAAAAATAGCGGAGTCAGGGGATATGGGGAGAAGGCAGGAATGGGGATGATCAGCCATGATCACATTGAATGGCGGCGCTGGCTCGAAGGGCCAAATGGCCTACTCCTGCACCTATTGTCTATTGTCTATTGTGATTGATTCCTTGAATGTCAGGGGGTTATCATACCTAAATAGGGAAAAATTGATGCAAGTATATGGTATCAAAATTGTTATTCAGTTTGATGATAAAATTCATGCAGTCATAATATAGCTCAGAGCCTTCTGCCCGTGATTGAGTTTCCAAAATGTAATGAATTAACACTGTTGGTGCCACTTTAAGGGACAACTGCCACAATTCTCCAGAGCACCATTGCAAAGTGGCTCTTTCAGTTACAGAATAATTCAACTCAAGAAACTATTCACTCAATAGTACTCATGATGCTACTTGAATCAACAATCTAATTGTATGCATTTATTTATATTTTACGTTTCACAATCCTCTTTTAAATGTATTCTTCTTCTCATCGAGTCCACACACAAGATTAGAAGTTGTTCAGCTAGAGCTGAACACACTTCTCGGCGTCTGCATACCATGGTGTCTCTCTTGCGCTTCTTGTGCTTCTTGTGCGTGGTGGTGGAATGATTGGCGGAAACAGGACCGTGACGTGAACGCTCTTTCCTTGACCCCTTTTAAATGTATGAATCTGCATTGTTTTGAAAATTCATGCCACTTTCCATTTCAACCAATGAAAATATTGCTGATTTCAGACACAAATGACTATATCAATTGCTCAGCCAAACTCAAACTGTTTGCAGCCCCATCCTGGCAATAGAACATCAAACAGTACAACACAGGAAGAGGCCCTTTGGCTCACAATTGTCTGCACTGAACATGATACCGAGTTAATCCCCTGCATGTAATCTATATCCCTCCATTGCCTGCATATCTAAAACCCTCGTATTGTATCTTTAAATTCCGCAGCTGCCTTGGTGGGATTTGAAATGGCCTTAGGCTAATAATCCAGAACAAGGGTCCCAATCCCGATATGTTGCCGACCATGTTCTCCAGACATGCCGCCAGACCCACTGATTTACTCCAGCACTTTGTGTATTTTCCCCAGAACGCTGGTTGTTAATCAAATAACTTCACCACTGTACTACAGGCCCACGCCATATCAATATCTATTGGAAATGGTCATTTTGAATGTCCTTCATCTGAAAGCATCTCCTAAATCCACAGTCTGCATCACCCAGAAGATATAAGGAATCACTGCCAATTTCTCATAATTGTTAGGAACTTCTTATACCTCTGCCCTTTTATTGTTGCTGATTCTAAGCCCTGGAACTCCCTACCTAGCAGCACTGCTTGATGATATTCACCAATGTAAAAACAATTGTATAAAAGAAAACAGCTAATCGCCACATTAAAAAAGTCATTAAGAAAGCGCAATAAATACTAACCTTGCCAGTGACATCCGCATCCTGGGAGGATACTTCTTGTGTTAAGACTGCAGATATAATGGAGATTTTGAATTGATGCAGAATCGATATTGACACTGCCATTAACCAGAGGAACACATGCACTGTTTAATCTACAGAACCAAAAAGTATGTGGCTGATCCAACCCGAATGGATTCAGGGTCTACATCTGAATGCTTTTATTTTGACTTCAACATAATTGGAATAGGTAATGTATTCTGTGAAGCTTGGTCTATCCATTTTGAGATTTTTTTCCAAATGGCTCACTTGTTCCTTTTGCAGGTCAAGTGACAATGGACTCCTCAGAAGAAGTTCCCATCAAGTGAACATATGGAAACAGGACAGAGCAAAGGACAAATGCATTTCTTGAAATAATAAAGAAGAAGCTATCACTGTCATAGTTAGTGAAATAGACGTTACCTCACAATTTAAAGGTTAATAAAGGAATAATATTCAGTCCCGCATTGCACATAATGTTCTGTTAATTGCCGATTTAGTCAAAATACAGTCATTTCATAACTGTAATTTTGTAAAACTTTCATCTTAATGGCATGTCATTTTCACTCAAAGTCTGAAATTCTAAGTACTTGATGTTCGGCACGAAAAGGTCAGGAAACTCACGCAGCAAATTAGATCGCTACGTGTCCATAGATGGTGGAATCTTGAGCAAAAAACAACCTATTGGAGGAACTCAACAAGTCAGGCAGCTTCTGTAGAGGAAATGGATACATGTTTTTTCGGTCCTCACTGGATACACTAATATTGAGGAGCTTAATATACTAAGCAAAACTTTAATATTTTATATGGAGGTGGGGCAGTTGCGCAGAGAGGCTCAAGGAAAGAGCATTCATGCCACGGCCCTGTTTTCACCAATCCTACCACCACCACGCACAAGAAGCTCAAGACAGACACCATTGTATGCAGATGCCGAGAAGTGTGTTCAGCCCTGGCTGAACAACTTCTAATCTTGTGTGTGGACTCGATAAGAAGAAGAAGTTGCACAGAGGTAAGGTTTCTGTATTTCTTTCCCTGTTCTTGCCATCCTTAAGAGGTAATCTTACAGTGTTTACTCCTGCTGGACCAAAAGTTGACAATACTTGGCCTTGTTGGTTTTTTATAAGACGAGCCAATAGATTGGCCACCAATATATCACAACTGGACTGGAGACTTATTTTCCTTTGACCAAATAGCCTCTAAGCTATCTCCAACAGTCAGAGGTGGCTGTAAATCAACAGTGATTAAACCCAAGACAATTTGATCAGTGTTATTCAATGTTACATGACCTGTGTTTTCATGGATCAGATTATTAGTGAAGCCCACTATTAATTATTAACTGGCTTGGTTGAAATTGTGCCTTATTGGAATTGAGTAACGCTTCGGTAAAGAAAGATGGAATTCAAATTTATAAAGTGAGTAAAAATCATCAGGAGTAAAAGTCCATATTCTGTAATTATGTGAGGTTTTAATCATGTACCAACATCAATGTAGCAATGTTGCATAAGTCAATGTTGCAAACTCTTATATGATGCTCCAAATCCCTAGGATGCTCCTAATCCCTAGAATTTATGCCAATAATTATTAGTTAAAATGATAGTTCTTAACTTGAAAAGTAAATTATTCAGTTAAAGCTTTAGAGCATGGTTGAGATAACGAGTGTGTAGTTGAATTGACTGAAGTTTACAGTGATATCTATAAGGATCTATTCATAATAGTTTAGTTGCTAATCACTCAAGCTGATGAGAGGACTGTTCTGTTGCCTGATAACAGCTGGGAAGAAACTGTCCCTGAATTTGAAGGTATAATAATAATAATAAATTTTATTTAATGGGCGCCTTTCATACATCTCAAGGACACCTTACATAGTAATCGGAATAAAAACATATAATCGGAATAAAACAAGTAATTAAAGACATCACAGTGACACAAATTAAAAACAGAATTCAATCCAAAAACAGAAAATCAAAAACACAGTGTGAAAAGAGAGCAGCGGCAGCCAAAGCGCGCCAGCGTCCACTCTCTCTTCACGGCAGCCATCTTGGACACAGACCTACAGGACTACAATTAGACAAAAAAATCATCCCCCCACAGTGGGTAGCACTGTGGAGGAAGGCACAATGTCCAGTCCCCACCCCATGTTCACCCCAAAGTCAGGCCTATTGAGGCCACCGCAATTGCCTGTACGGAGGCCCGATCTCACCGGGTGGTCTTGCCCCGGCATCGGGAGAGTCCTTTCGGCGGCTGGGCCACTTGGAACGGCCGCTTCTTGGTTGGAGCCCGCGGCTGCCGAAGCCGACAAGGCCGCGCCTGTTTGGCGCTCCCAGGCTCCAGATGAAAAAGTCGGCGCCCGCTCTCCGCGCTGCCGCCTTGCCGCCTTGCCGCCTCTACGCACGTCGTCTCTCCGCACGCCGCCTCTCCGCTCCGCAAACCCGCAGCCCGGAGATGTTGCTCACGGCGGTCCAGCTTGCCAGAGCTCCAGCGCGGCGACCCAGGCAAGGCATCGCCCGCTCCGCTCCGCTCCGCTCCAGCGCTCCAATGCTGTGCCGCCACCCAGGCCGACGTGCTCGGTGGTTCCCGCCAAGAAACGGCGCTCCAAGCCCGCTGGTAGGCCACGAGGACGGGTCGACGGGCAGCCCGGAAAAAAGGCTGCCACACCGACCAGGTAGGGACCTATAAATAAAGTAACACCTACCCCCCCACATTAAAAGACCATATCCCCCTACAAACAAAAAAACAGGACTCACTAAAAACTATTAAAAAAAACGAATTTAAGACGGACGGCTGCTGGCTAGCAGCCGTTCACCAAGATGGCTCCTCCTCCTCGAGTATGTGTTGTCAAACCTCCGTACATCTTGTCTGATGGGAGAGAGGAGAAGAGGGAATGCTTTGATTATGCTGGTGGTCTTGCCGAGGCAACGTGAAGTATAGATGGTGTCCACGGAAAGGAGGTTGGTTTGTGTGATGGCCTGGGCCATCTGCAATTTATTGTGGTCTTGGATGGAGCTGTTGCAAATCACAATGTGATGCATCCCAATAAAATGCTTTAGACAATAGACAACAGACAATAGGTGCAGGAGTAGGCCATTCGGCCCTTCGAGCCAGAACTTTCTATGGCTCATCTGTAGAGGTCGATGAGGGTTTTTGAGGAAATTAACTTCCTAAGCTTTCTAAGGAAGTAGAGGCATTGGTGTGCTTTCTTGGCCATTGTTTGGATGTGGCCGGTCAAGGACAAATTGCTAATGATATTTTTTTCCCTTGTACCTGAAGTTTTCGATCATCTCTTCTTCGATGTAATCAATATATTCCAAGATGTGTATACTGCTTCATTAGTGACCAGATAACACAATGAAATCTTGCATGTACAAATTTGTTGATGACATAATTATTGCTGGTATTATAAGTAGTATCAATAGAACCAAAAAATTATTAAAAAATATAGAATTGAAGATTAGATCGCATGGGATCCAAGAGATAGCCGAATGGATAGAAAATTGGCTCCATGGAAAGAAGCAGAGGGTGATGGTGAGAGATTGCTTCTCAGACTGGAGGCCTGTGACTAATGGTGTGCCTCAGGGTTCTGTGCTGGGCCCATTACTGTTTGTCATCTATATCAGTGAATTAGATCAGAACGTAAATGGCAAGATTAGCAAGTTTGCAGATGATTAAAAAGGTAAGGTGGTATTGCAGATAGTGAAGATGGTTGTGAAAAATTGCAGCAAGATCTTGATCGGTAGGCCAGGTGAGCTGAGGGACAGTGGATGGAGTTTAATACAGAGAAATGTGAGGTGTTGCATTTTGGCACGTCTAACATGGGCAGGACCTACACAGTGAATGGTAGGGCTCTGGGGAGTGTTATAGAACAGAGGGATCTGGAAGTGCAGGTACATAGTTCCTTGAAGGTGGAGTTGCATGTAGATAGGATGGACAAAAAGGCTTTTGGCACACTGGCCTTCATCAGTCAGAAAATTGAGTTTAGAAGTTGGGAGGTCATGTTGCAGTTATATTTGATGTTGGTGGGGTTGTATTTAGAGTATTGTGTTGAGTTCTGGGCACCATGTTATAGAAGAGATGTTGTCACGCTGGAACAGGTACAGAGAAGATTTATGAGTATGTTGCCAGGACTCAAGGGTCTGAGCTACAGGACGAGGTTGAGTAGGCAGACTCTATTTCTTGGAGTGCAGGAAGATAAGGGGGTCATCTTACAGAGGTGAACAAAGTTATGAGAGGTATAGATCGGGTAGATGCACAGAGTCTCTTGCCCAGATTAAGGGAATTGAGGACCAGAGGACATAGGTTTAAGGTGAATGGGAAAGATTTCATAGGAATCTGAGGGGTAATTATTTCACACAAAGTGTGGTGCGTATATGGAACGAGCTGCCAGTGGAGGTCGTTGAGGCAGGGACTATCGCAACAGACAGGTACATGAATAGTACAGGTTTGGAGGGATGCGGGCCAAACTCAGGCAGTTGGGACTAGTGTAGCTGGGACGTAATGTTACAAAAATATAATGATGATAAAGTAAACAGGCCAACAAACAGCTAACAATGGCCTGTTCCCTTTATTACCTATCTTTTATTCATTGTTCTTTATCTCTCCACATCATCTACTGTATATCTCTCTGTAGCCCTGTGTAACTTCATATTAGTTTTTCTTATTAAGAGATTTATATACGTTTTGCTGTGAATATGTGTTCTGCATTTGATTTGTTGTTAATGAGTTAGATCATTTTTCCTGTGGTGATTGGTTTGGGGGCGGGAGCTGGGAATTGTGGGTAACCGAAGTCCAGGAGAGAGAGAGAGAAGAAGTCCAGAAGAAGACAGAAGAAGCCTAGGCTAACTGCTACCCCTTCAGCTCGGAGAGGTGGATTAAAGACTGTCGCTGTGTGGCCTTTGTGATTACGAGGAGAGTGAGAGCAGCGGTTAGCTGAGCCCTGGAGACAACGAGGGAGAAGGAAGATTTCTGCCACATGGGGTCCTCTCTGGTCAGCCAACTCCCCGCCATCTTGTGAGCTTCTGCACAGTGCACTTGTCGGCTTCCACTGTATTTGGCCGCGACGCTCTCCAGCTTCGACCAGGCCTGCAACGTGGGGTTATTCTTGTTTTGTTTTTAATGTTGCCGGCTTGTGTGAGTGAGTGTGTGGGCCCACATAGTAATTAGTACTTAAAGGTACTATAAAAGATTGATTTATAGAGTGTTGTTTTTTTTTGAATATCTGTGTGAGAAACACCAGTAAAACACCTATAAGGGAATTAAAGTTTACGAACCTGGGGCACAGCTCATGTAGAGGGCAAAGAAGCGCTACATCTCGTTTCCCTTATCCCGAACCAGTCTGAAGAAGGGTCTTGACCAGAAACGTCACTTTCCTTCTCTCCAGAGATGCTGCCAGTCCCGCTGAATTACTCCAGCTTTTTGTGTCTATCTTCAAATATATTAATTACTTTTTCAATCATTTTTTAAATTTTTTTATTTTGTCCTTTTTTAACTTAAGAATTAAAATTTCTGAAGAGTATACTTATGCTTTAATATTTTTTAATGCTTGTGATTGTGTTAACATACATTCAATTCCTTCTACATTTATTGAAATCTTGCCAGTTGTCAAATCAATTTTGTGATTGGAACTTGCTCATACTCTGCCAAGTGATGACAGCTGTGGTCAGAAAGGCTCTGCAGTGTGCTGGGAAGATCATGCCCAAGGCTCACTCGAGGTATGAGCGGGTTTAGCAGGCAGATGACTATTGAACTCAGGAGGCTTGCCTGTTAATGGAAGATCAGTATCACTGTGAATAGTTCTGTGCATGACTTGTGCTGCTTTGACCTGTCAAAGAATACAACACATATGTGCCTCCAACAGTTAGATAACGAGAACACATTGTGTAAATCAGGGGTGATATGATTCAGGACTTTAGAATTTTTAACAAAATAATGAGATGGATGGTGAGATCTCCTTGGGGAAAGTCTAAAGTAAGCCAACGAAACCTTAAAATCAGAAAGCGGGCTTATCAGGAAAATATCCTGGAACCATTTTATGCCTGGTTTATATACAATTCTCTGTCAGATAAAGCAACAGATGTTATCTTAATTAATGATTTTTGAATTTGAGATTGATATATTTTTGCAGGCCAAGATTACTTTATATTTGGCAGTAGATGCAATTGATAACTAGGATTTAGTTAACACAAGGAGTTAAAGGCGTATTTGACTCAAGTGCTTTGGAAATCTGTCTATTTATATGCAGAGCCGTTTTAGTGTGATTTGAATTAGCCAGAGACACTTTTATATATCAGTACAGAAAATACATAGCTTTTCTATCTCTTCACTAACTAAAAGTCTTGCCTGTGGCGTGGTACATCAAAGCTCCATGTCATAATGGCACTAAGATTTTAAGATGATAAAATCTGAGGTCACACATTCATTTTTGGCAGAGTAAACTCATCTTAACTAGGACAGTAATAATTTGAATAGACATTATTTTATATTCTTGGTTTACAGCTGGAAACTGATCATAGAAACATAGAAATTAGGTGCAGGAGTAGGCCATTCGGCCCTTCGCGCCTGCACCGCCATTCAATATGATCATGGCTGATCATCCAACTCAGTATCCCGTACCTGCCTTCTCTCCATACCCTCTGATCCCCTTAGCCACAAGGGCCACATCTAACTCCCTCTTAAATAAAGCCAATGAACTGGCCTCGACTACCCTCTGTGGCAGAGAGTTCCAGAGATTCGCCACTCTCTGTGTGAAAAAAGTTCTTCTCATCTCGGTTTTAAAGGATTTCCCCCTTATCCTTAAGCTGTGACCCCTTGATTGACGGTGAATATTTTTCCCATTCTTTTCATTCATCTTAGTTCACATACAATGGAGGCATAAGCGGGTAATGAATGATGTTCCTGTAGGGTTATGGGGTGGAAGGAGCAGATCAAAGGTTGCTAGTGATGGGTACTTTGGCCGCATTACTACGACTTCTCTACCTCTTTGACCAAAGGGACCTATCTTAAGATGTCTTCATGTTGATTAGTTTGAAACTTTAGGTGATAATCATTCTATGGAACTTCTTTGAACATTTTACCATGGAAAATGTAAAAAAACAACACAATTTGTGTTGCATTAAGAGATTACAGCCATAAATCTTAGCAAATCCTTTTAAATAATGTAGTAATTTGCATGTTGTGAATAAAAGGATCGTTATTGGCAAAAACGACTGTTAAACACACACGCATTAAGTGAGAGCTCCAGCAAGGTCTCTGCTGCTGCTGCTGTAGGACACACCCGTCGAGGGTTCGATCTATGTGGCTCAACCATCAGATGGCGCCACAATAGGAATATTTGCTATTTTCAGAATGAAGTAATTCAATTATTCATCCCTTGTTTCTTTTCGACCAGACAGGTCTGTTGTCGGTAGCTAAAACTGCAGCACACTGCTATCTTTTTCAATATACTGGATTACTAACTTTAAATGGTAGTTGAACTTTACCTAAAGAGTGAGATTGTATTGAAGTGAGATTTAAAGTGTGTAGTAGTGAATAGAATTCAACACAATAAAATGTGTAATAAATGGACAACACTCAATGGTGCTGTCAAAAATAACATTTTATATTTTAACAAAAGAACTGCAGCCAATCCCACATTGAGTGGCCACAAGCTATGCACAGAATTACATTATTATGGAGCACAGCCAGTTTTGAGGAAAATATTGCTACACGATGAATGGTGGAAAAATCCATTCAATATTATTGAATTTGAGAAACATAAAATGGTTAGAGCAAAGAAAGAGGCCATTCAGCCTGTTGAGTCCATGCTAGCTAATCCCACTCCCTCATCTTCTCTTCATAGGCCCGCAATGAATCTCCTTTCAAATACTTGGGGGACACAATGGTGCAGCTCAGAGAGCTGTTGCCTCACAGCGCCTGAGACATGGGTTCAGTCCTGACCTTGGGTGCTGTATGTGTGGAATTTACACCTTCTCTCTGTGACTGCGTGGGTTTCCTCCGGGGTCACCAGTTCCAGAAAAAGTGAGATAACCGAGTATGAATGGATGGTTAGTGTAGATTCGATGGGCCGAAGGGCTTATTTCCATGCTGTATCTGTAAACTACACAGCCGGTCCCTCTTGAATACGGCAATTGGGTCGCCATTACAAACATTGGAGTGCATTCCAGATCATTATTGGATAAAGAGGTTGGTTTTTCATATCATACTTGTTTCTTTTAACAGTCACTTCACTCAGTTCTCTCTCTCTCTCTTTTGTTTGAGTTATCATCATTTATTTCCTCAAAAACCCAACAAAATCATGGCACATATAGTCACATGTTTGCCCACACGCATGCCAGCCTGGAGATATCTGGGTATAGTACAAAGGTGGGTGAAGGAACGAGAACAAGAAAAAAAGAGCACAGGAAGAAGAAAAAAGAAAAAAAGAAGAGAGAAAACAAGAAAAGCGAAAAAGAAGAGAGAGAGAGAGAGGAGAGAGAGAGACGATAGAGACGAGAGAGAGAGAATGTAAGAGAGAGAGAGAGAGAGAAGAGAGAAGAGAGAGAGAGAGAGATAAGAGAGAGAGAGAGAGATAAAGAGAGATGAGAGAGAGAGAGAGAGAGAGAGAGAGAGAGAGAGAGAGAGGAGAAGAGAGAGAGGCGAGAGAGAGAGAGAGAGAAGAGAGAGAGAGAGAGACCGACGAGAGAGAGAGAGAGAGAGAGAGAGAGAGAGGAGAGAGAGAGAGAGCCGACGACGAGAGATGAGAGAGAGAGAGAGAGAGTCTCTCTCTCTCTCTCTCTGTGTCTCTCTGTGTCTCTCTCTCTCTCTCTCTCTCTCTCTCTCTCTCTCTCTCTCTCTCTCTCTCTGACTGTCTCTCTCTTTCTCTCTCTCTCTCTCTCTCTCTCTCTCTGTGTCTCAACACATTATGCAAATTCCCTTCCAGATCTTGTGCCTCTTTTACAATTGCAGCTTCTAATTTATATTACCTTTCCATTTTTTTAACCAAAATGTAACCCTGCAGTTTCTGTCATTAAATTTAATCTGCCATCTGTCCCCCATTTCCATAGCCTGCCTAAATCTACATGAAGTCTATAACTATTCTCCTTGCAGTTCTCTGCACACACACTATTCTCCTTACAGTTTTCTTTACACCCAAATCTAAATTATTGATATATGTTAAGGGAAGTACCCCAGTGTGTGGGGGGGGTTGGGGTTGGGGTGGGGGGGTCACTGCAGCCCAATAGACAATTATTTTTCTCCCCAGGTTTATAGTATTAATCTTCAAATGCTATTTTTCTTAGTCAACTAATATCTGTCCTGGTACCATGAAGGTGATTGTTCATTTCACTATTGGTGTCTGCCATCAATAGGAGGTGGCTACAATTATATAGGAAGTGATCCACATATTCCAGGCTTTCAACATGAATCTCTATTGTCATAGAGCAGTATTGGTGTAATAAAGTGTGATCAAGTTTCAAGAGAACCTTTGCCATGTCATAAAGCTGTATAGCACAGCAACAGGCCCTTCAGCCACCTTGTCTATGCTGAGTTGGCATATTGGACTAGACCCATTTGCTTGCGTTTGGCCCAATCCTTCCAATTCCTTCCAATCCATATGTCTCTTCAATTGCCTTTTAAAAGTCGTCCTTGTGACCCCCTTCTAAAGCTGCCGGTTATTCCAGATATGGACTACCCTCTGAGTGAGAAAATTTGCACCTAAGGCCCCTCTTAAATATCTCCCCTTTCACCTTAAGCCTATGCCCCCTAGTTTTACCCTGGGGAAATAGAGAATTTGGGCATTCACTTTATCCATGGCCCCAATCATCTTGTGCATCTCAGCAAGGCCACCCCTCAGCCTCCTACACTCTAAAGAAAAAGACCCAGCATATCCAGCCTGTTCCTATATGCCCACAAACCCAAGTAATGTCCTTGTGAATCTTTCCTGTGTCCTTTGCAACTTAATGAATTCTTCCGATAGCTGGGTGACCAGAACTGCACACAATACTCCAAGTGTGATATCACCAACTTGTACAAAATTCCTTCTTCACCATATTGTCCACACTTGTAGGGAACCATGCACCCAGATCTCTGTTCTGCAACACTCTCCAGGGCTCTATTATTTACGGTGTAAGTCCTACCCTGGTTTGACAACAAGTGCAACACCTGACACTTGCACATGAGTTATGCCCCTAACATTGTCATTCAAATCCTTAATGGACGACAGATGGCACAATGGGCTAAGTGTTCGGCTAGCAACCGGAAGGTAGCTGGTTCGAATCCCGCTTGGAGTGCATACTGTCGTTGTGTCCTTGGGCAAGACACTTCACCCACCTTTACCTGTGTGTGTGAATGTAATTATGTGAAGCACTTTGGGGTCAATGCAAGTTGACTAAAAATGTGCTATATAAATAAAGAAATTTAAATAACAAAAAGCAGTGGATCAAGCACCAATCCCTGTGGCACACTACTGGTCACAGGTCTCCAATCAGAAAAGCATCTCTCCACAACTACCTTTGACTCCTTCCTCCAAGCAAATTTTGACTCCAATTGGCTAACTCACCTTGGATTCCATGCGTCCAGTGTGTTCACTTACTCCCTCACATCCGTGCCCGCTGGCTGCATGGCAAGATTACCTTTTCGGACTCTGATCGGCCCCAGCTCTTCTCTATAATTATTTTTCAGTTCACATAACTACAGAATATTCTAACAATAGATTCCCATTTATGATTGTTGTCAAATTTTTTTTCTCTCTATGTTTCTGATATTTCACTTACAATACTTCAAATTGAATTCAATATATTTTCCATCTTTTATTGTACATGATTAGTTTGTGGGAACAATTGCATTGTCAGAGTAGTTAAATTAGTAATCCTGAGATCTGGAATGAGAGTCGAGAGACATGTGTATGAATCTCACCATTGTAACCGGAAATTTCACTTGGTGATTAAATAGCTGTTTAAAAATCGGCCATAATAAAATGTTTAATTTACCTTTCAGAACTTGACCTCTGCAAATCTTACCCAGTCTGGCACATAAATGACTTAGGACTACAAAGATGCCGAGTTGGAACAAAGACTCAGCAGCAAAATAAAAGCATCAGAAGGATTTAAGCAACTCACCTTTACAAGATTTAATCAGTAAATCAAACTAAGACCAGATTGTTAATAATAGTTAGTTTTATTTAGTCCACGGCAATTTCTAATTTGAGGAAGGATATTCTTGCTATTGAGGGAGTGCAGCGTAGGTTCACCAGGTTAATTCCCGGGATGGCAGGACTGACGTATGATGAAAGAAAGAATCAACTGTGCTTATAGTATTACAGAACAAATGACAGATGATGAGGATATTTATAGGCAACGACGCATGCTGTATGTACAGGCGAATATCCTCTTGCGTAAATTTGGTGCGTGTGCAGATGTGGTGAAGATGTCACTATTTAGAGCATACTGCACACCCCTCTACACTGCGCACCTGTGGTCGAACTATTTAAAGACAAGTATGCAGAGACTAAAGGTGGCATATAACGATGCCATGAGAACACTGCTAAGGCAACCTAGATGGTGTAGTGCCAGTAATATGTTTGTGGCTGCAGGAGTCAGTACTTTAGAAGCTATCCTAAGACACCACATGTATAAATTCATTTGCAGGATAAATGACTCTAAAAATGTGCTTATTGTGGCCTTGACAAACATAAGGGTTAGCACTACACGCTACGAATCCCAGCTGTGGAGACACTGGTATCGTTGTCTCGTTGTAGGACATTGATCATCTTTTAATCTGGATTTTTAACTTAGGTATTGTGGGTTTTTGTTAAATATAAATTATGATGTTTTTATGTGATATACCATGATTTTATATATATTTATGATATTTGATATGCAATGCATTTTTAATGTAATGTTGCCCCTTGTCTGGACCTTGAGTCCGTAATAAAGTATATTATTATTATTATTTTATATTCACTGGAATTTAGAAGGATGAGTGGTTATCTTATAGAAACCTATTAAATTCTTAAAGGATTGTACAGGCTAGATGCAAAAGAAATGTTCCCCATGTTGGGGGGGGGGGGGGGGGGTCCAGAATCAGGGGTCACAATTTAAGAATAAGGGGTAGGCCATTTAGGACTGAGATGATAAAAAACATTTTCACCCAGAGTGTTGTGAGAGTTGAGAGTTGTGGAATTCTCTGCCATGGTAGGCAGTGGAGGCCAATTCACTGGATGTATTCAAGAGAGAGTTAGATAGAGCTCTTTGGGCTAAAGATCCTGTCCCACTTTCCCGAGTTACTCACAAACTCTCCCGAGTTTTCCCCTTGATTCGAACTTGGGGAATGACGGTAGCGAGCTCATAGGAGGCCGTAGGAGTCCGTAGCGGCTCGTAATGCCAGCCGCAGGAACTCAGGGCATCAGGTAAGTCCTGACGTTTTTTCAACACGTTGAAAAGTATCCACGAGTTAAAAAAATAGCCCCGAGTACCTACGAATGGTTATTACCATAATTCCCCGAGTTCGAATCAAGGGGAAAACTCGGGAGAGTTCGTGAGTAACTCGGGTAAGTGGGACAGGGGCCTTTACGGAATCAAGGGATGTGGGGTGAAAGCAGGAACGGGGCACTTTTGTAAACCAACACCCGTGGTTCTTTGTTTCTACATTCTTTAATGTTAATTGTTTTCCTTTTCTACCGATCTTAGCTGACCTATTGAATATGACAGCACACTCTGTTTTATTTCAGATTTTGAGTGCTTTGTATATCGCAGCCCCAAACATAATTTTTTTCAATCCTTTTCCTTCATTCTCATTCACCTCCTGTTTACATCTTCACTGGACAATTACAGATATCAAGCCACCATCAAACTCTCAGAACCAGCCTCACCTCACTTGTGCCATTCAGCCTCTCTAGGTCTCCACCCCATCCCCCCAAAATCCCACCTCCACTCTCATTCGCTGCAATTTAAAACATTTTCTAAGCTTTTCCCATTTCTGATAAAAATGCCCATGGAGCTAAAACATGTACCTCGCTCCGCAGAGACCGTGTCACTTGCTGTATTTCTAACATGTTTTGTTTATATTCATTTCTTATTGTCAATAATCTCATTCCCGCTTGCTCTGTCAGGATATGATGTTCTTTCTCGGCATCATCCTTCTGTCTGTGAAAATATTTTCTCATGTGTTGCTACCAGCAGCAGGTATATTGCTTTGTCCTGATCTTTCGTCCCAGTATTTCATAAGCTGCCAACCATTATATGGTTACAAAACTTTACCTTCCATGTGTATTCTTACTTTAGCACCTCCTCATGGCATTGCAGAGATAGGTATTATATGCAGACTTTTATTGTGAAATATACATTCTGTAAATGGATCATAAAAATATTCTAAATAAAGGTTCTATTAGTTCACTCACATAGCCAGGTGACGTTGAGAAAATGGTGAATTATTGATGCTAGAAGAATAATGATGCCTGGTGCTTTTCCTGCTGACTGGAATTGTGGTTCACTTCATGGCAAATGCATCACTGAATTAATTAACTGTGAATTCAATCTTGACTCCTGTCTCTATAATCTAGGGTCGTGGACTAGTGGACTCCACAGACATGCTCTCAACTATCTTTAATGACATGTAAAGCCAAGGCCTTGTGTACACTTTCGGATAGAAATAGAGTCATAGAGTCATACAGCACAGAAGCAGACCCTTCTGCCCAGCTTCCACATGCCGACCAAGGTGGCCCATCTACACTAGTCCCACCTGTCCACGTTTGGCCCATCTACACTAGTCCCACCTGTCCACGTTTGGCCCGTATCCCTCTAAACCTTTCTTATCCATTCACCTGTCCAAATGTCTTTTAAATGTTGCAATATTTTCTGCCTCAACTACATTGGCTGGAAGCTCATTCCATATACTGTGAAAAAGTTGCCCCTCAGAGTCGTATTAAATATTTCCCCTCTCACCTTAAATCTATGCTTCTGGTTCTTGATTCCCTTACTCTGGATAAAATACTGAGCATCTACCCTATCTATTCCCTTCAAGATCTTATACACCACTCTGATCATCCATCCTCCTCCTAAGCACCAAGGAAAACATTCCCAGCCTGCCCAACATCCCTCTAGAGCTCAGGCCCTCAAGTCCTGGCAACATCCTAGCAAATCTTCTCTGCACTCTTTCTAGCTTAACAACTTCTTTCCTATGGTACACAAAAAAGCTGGAGAAACTCAGCGGGTGCAGCAGCATCTATGGAGCGAAGGAAATTGGCAACGTTTCGGCCCGAAACGTTGCCTATTTCCTTCACTCCATAGATGCTGCTGCACCCGCTGAGTTTCTCCAGCTTTTTTGTGTACCTTCGATTTTCCAGCATCTGCAGTTCCTTCTTAAAAACTTCTTTCCTATAGCAGGGTGATCAAAACTGAACACAATACTCCTACCATGGCCTCACCAGCACCTTGTATAGCTGTAACATAACATCCCAACATTTATACTTAATACCCTTGACTAATGAAGGCCAATGTGCCGACAACCTGCTTGACCACCTTATCTACCTGTGACGCCACTTTCAATGAACTATGTGCCTGCACTCCATGATCCCTCTGCTCTGCGACACTCCTTAGCCTTGTCCCAGAGTCCTATTAATCCAGAATAACAGGGCATCAAGGCATTACCTTGATGTGCTGAGGACTTTTTCAGATGCTTTTAACAACATTTTCCACCACTAATGTTGTTAAAATGATTATCTGATCATCGGCACATCATTGGACCTTCTGAAACACAATTAAACTGCGTTTCCCCATATTACAATAATTACTATATTTCAGAGAGTGGTTCATTGGCTGTTAAGTGCTTTGAATTGCTCTGACTTCATAAAAGCTACTCTATTAGTGGAAGTTTTTCTTTCAAATAGAGTTCAAGGTGAGGCACACAATGATAATTTTATTCTATATTTCATGGTGGAGGCTATCAATAAAATACTAAGAAATTTTAGCTGAGCTAGGAACACATCAGGGAATTGGAGCAGTGGATGACTTTCTTTTACATAAACAGCAGAGACTATGCATTTTAGTTGTACTCTGGCGTCTGCACTGGAGTTAACACTCAATTAACTCTAAATTGAGTTTTGGGCATAACATTCAAATGCTATTCTTCTTTTACATTTTTAAAAATGTTGTTAAACATAGAAAATAGGTGTAGGTGGAGGCCATTTGGCACTTCGAGCCAACACCGCCATTCACTGTGATCATGGCTGATCATCCACAATCAGGAACACGTGCCTGTCTTCTCCCCATATCCCTTGATTCCGCCAGCTCCTAGAGCTCTATCTAATGTGGGCATTACTGGCAATTCTGGAAAGATTTATTGCCCATTCCTAATTATTTTGAAAAGGCAGTGGGGAACTTTCTTGAACTGCTAGTGGTGCTTTGATATATCGAAATGGCATGATAGGCCAGTTCACTAGAAAAGTAACATCAAAATAATTTGGATACAAAGGCCAGACCAGAAAAGGATAATAGCTTTCATTTTAAAAGCCTTTATAGAACTTGTTTTTACAACATTCAGCCATGTGCTTCACAGCCATGTGTACTGATGCCAAGTTTTAATTATATGTCTTTAAATTGCACCTAAATTCTCAGACTTCCTTAATTATTGGTCCTAAGTTTACTGGTTCAATAATATAACAAGTCCATGACAGTACCCTTAACGTCATCCTCCTGACCAGTGCTACCAAATTGTTCACCATTAGAGGACATAGCTGTAATATAATGTTCTAATGTGTTTTCTGTTGAAGATAAGTGTTGATTAATATCCATATCTTGCCTAAAAACAAAATTTAGGATATTTAGGTAACTCTCCCTGCATCACAGCTTTACAAATTATTTAAAAAAAGGAGGTAAAAAGCAGCATGCTGTCATAAATGTGTTGTTAGTTTATTATAGGTCTTTGTGTTTACTCCTTGAATGTCATTTAGTTGAGTATATAATATATAAACATAATAGTTTGATATGGAAATCTATGCTAGCTGAAATCACAGTGTTTGGGCACTTTGCTTGTATTTGCTCTCACAAGTAGCTAGCAGAGTGATACTTTTGCCCTGCCCTTTCATCGTACCCTTTTAATAAGTATCAGCCTTCGTTTAGTGAAATCATTTACACGCCTATGTTCACAGATTATGCTCCAGAGACATGACGATAAACGTCTCAGGTGACAGTTCACTGTGATGGTAAAAGAGATCTACACTACCAAAGGACTACACTTTTCGATGACGCATTAAGCAAGGTTATATCTTCTCTCTCAGGTGGATGCACAGAGTGGTCACATAAAATAAAATTTAAAAAGAGTGCAACCTTGCCAAATGTGCAAAGATAGAAATTTGATCAGAATGGAATTGGTGAGTAAATGATCTTACACTGAAATTTAGTTATGTAATTAGAACTGTATATAGCAATGATAATAGGATTTTGGTAACTTTCCTATATAACATTTCAGAGCCAAAGCAAATGCCAAGTAGTCATAGAATCATAGAGTTATACAATGTGGAAACAAGCTACACGCATTGCAACGAGTCACAGCAGGGGGAACGACGTTCCCCTTAGCGGCAGAATTTGAAAGCCGGGAACAGCAGGTAAGGAGACTCTGCGTTCCTTCCACTTACCTTACAGGTGGAGACGTGGACCAGATCCACGAAGGCTGCGAAAAAGCTGGCGGGGGAGAACCGCGGAGTTGCGGGCAGCCAGCAGCAGCAGCCAACGGCACGCCAATCTCCCGTAATGGGAACAGCTGTGCCCGACTTCGTTCCCGCACCGGCCACGGCCGGGCGGTAAAGCGAAGCAAAAAACTAACAGAGTCGTTGACTCCGATGAGTCCGACTCTGAATAGCCGCGAGCGGCAAGTGCCCGTGAGCATTGGGGCCGGTTGGAGCGGCTTCAGGAGCAGCCGCGAGCGGCCAGTGCCCGTGCGCATTGGAGCCGGTTGGAGCGGCTGGGAGAGGGGAACAAGAGCAGCCGCGACGGCCAGTGCCCGTGAGCATTGGAGCCGGTTGGAGCGGCTGCAGGAGGAGCAGCCGCGAGTGGCCAGTGCCCGAGAGCATTGGAGCCAGTTGGAGCGGCTGTTGGAGCAAATACTCCAAAGTGACAGGCTCCAGGAGATGGAGACTAGTCACAGTGGGCAGCTAGTAAGTCCTACAGCAGTACCTCTTGTAGGGCTGCACAGTGTTTCTCCCTCATCAGAGGGGAGTACAGGGGGTCAATTCTGGGCTGACCCTGAAGAGGGGTGCAGAACATACCCCTAGTGCACATGGGGTGCAAGAAAACCTATTGGATATGGTGTCCCAGTTTATTCAACCCGACCAAACTGGCCAAAACCTGGAACCTAAAATAGCTGCAAGTATCAACTACTTGTCTTTCAACCAGCTATAAGGACAGGCATTATTGGACACCACAGCAAGACACTTACCACCAGGGAACTGCAAAACACTGAATGTTCCCAGTGTCAACCAGTGTATTTGAAAACATGTCGGAGCCTCAATCAGAGCCAGGGACTTGAAACTACAGAAAGTTCTGAAAGTCCTAACAGCGGGAATTACGGTTTTCGCCCGCACAATAAACAAAAAAGACATGACACAAGATCACCAGGATGCACTGGCTTTATTTTGCAACTACCAATACGAGTAAACAGCATTAGGAAGAAGTGCCATCCAACCGGCTTTAGACCCTAATTTGCAGGCCTATGCAAACCTGCAACCTCCAAACCACCAATATTACTATTTGGAGGCAACTTATCAAAACAGATAAAAGAACTTGACGAAGAGGGTAAAACCCTGGGGCTCATTAAAGCAACGTCTAAAAACTACTTCGGCCAGAAAAAGCACCCCTACGCACCACCAGTCGGCTAAGACAAACTGGTGAAAGCTCAAAGGCCAGGAACACTCAACATCGCTCTTTTTAGGCCATGGCCCAGACCGGCCTTCCTGGGGAATGCGCTAACCCTCAACACCGACCCAACTACAGATCCAGATCCGGCGCCTCAACGTCCACGGAGGATGCCGAAAAAGTAACAAACCTACCAATAGTAACCATGGAGGTAGGTGGGTCTGGTTCCTTACGAGGTTGGTGGGAGATTACAATTCTATCTGGATGCATGGAATAAATTAACTACCGACACTTATATTTTCAGAAGTATAGGGTTATACCATAGAATTTATACAAAAACATAATCCTCCAGTTCAGCATGTACCGAACCAAATGTTCGTGCTTACAGGCAAATAAAAATCAAAAGCGCATGCTGAACTACAGTGGCCATATAAAAAAGGAGTAATGGAGGAAACCCAACACGAATCACAGGAATTTGTGTCCAAAATCTTTATCGTAAACAAGATGGTGGTTGCCGCATCATCATAGATTTGACTAATTTGAATACTTTCGTACTATAATATTCATTACTAGATGGAAACCTTTATTACTGCTAAGCAATTGATTTCCTAGGTTACTACATGGCAAGCATCGTTTTAAAAGATGCTTACTATACAGTACCCATTAAAGGTGACCACAGATGTTATTTAACACAATGGATCATCTGGGGTTCACCCTTAACTCAGTTCACGTCAGTGACTTTGCCGAAAGAAAAGGTTACAGCCTTAATGGAGGCTTGCAGCAAAATCATTGACATCACAAAACCATCCATCAGACTGGTAGCAAGAATAATTGGCATAATAGTGGCTGCGTTTCCAGCCACACAAATCGGACCTTTACATTATCAAAAATTACAGAGGGCTAAAATACGAGCACTCAAAAATTATGGTGGTCATTTTGACAGACCTATGAAGCTACCAACAGAGGCCATAATGGAACTAAAATGGTGGAAAGATAACATTAGGCATTGTTCCTATCCAAACATTATCAGCTACCCGTCTATGGAACTACAAACTGATGCCAGTGCACTTGGATGGGGTGCTACCAATTCCATCTCCAGCTGTGGGGGAGATGGAATGCACAGGAGGCAGCATTATTACAAACACTGGGCATAAACTACCTAGGAATGTTAAGTGCATTCCATGGCCTTAAGTCATATTGTTCTGGGTTATATCACCAGCATGTTAGACTACAAATTGACAACACCACCGTGGTAGCATATATCAACCATATGGGTGGAAACAAATCGACATTATGTGACAATCTGGCCAACACAATTTGGCAATAGTGTATACAGAGAGAGATATTTGGATATCAGCTACCTACTTACCAGGTAAACTAAATTTAGTGGCAGACAACAGGTCACGCAAATTCAATGAAAATACTGAATGGATGTTGGATAAAAATGTATTTGCTGAAATTACAGCATGGTATGGAACACCAGATATCGACCTATTCGCATCCAGGCTCACACCAGCTATCGAATTATGTTCATGGGAACCAGAACCTGGGGCAGTAGCAACAGATGCATTTTTGCTGCATTGGGGGATTGTTTATTTATGCATTCCCTCCTTTCTGCCTCATCAGTCGAGTATTTAGGAATATACAGCAAGACTCCGCGTCTGGTATTTTGATAGTACCCGATTGGCCTACTCAACCATGGGTCCCGGTGATACTCGACATGGTATTGGAACCATGCATCACCATCCATCATAGACCTAATTTACTAGTTCATCCCGCAACAAGGGGAAGTTACCCATGTCATAATTATATAAACCTATTAATTTGTAGAGTTTGAAAGCACCTCTACTACACCTGGGACTGACGGACCGAACAGTGGATATTATTTCAGCGGCCCACAGACGGTCCACCAAAAAACAGTACTTGGTGTCATCAAGAAATGGGAAGTACTGTCACAACAATAAACATCACCCACAGATCTATGAACATCCCGTCTGTTCTGGAATTCCTGGCAAGCCTCCATTACGATGAGAGGCTCAGTCATAGTGCCATCAACTGCGCCAGAAGTGCTCTGTCAACATACCTGTGGCAAGGAACAGAGCGACATTCTGTTGGTAACCAAACTCATGAGGGGCATTTTAATGTTAATCCCCCAAGAACCAGGTACTCCCAAATATGGGATGTGAGCATTGTACTGACCATGTTAAGAAACTGGTCTCCAGCTACAGCTCTGTCCCTACAGAAACTGACGATGAAAACAGTCATGCTGATGGCCTTGGTCACGGCACAAAGGGTGCAGTCACTACAGAAACTAAGGCTGGACAACATGACTATTTCATCTGGACATTTAACTTTTCACATCAATGAATTAGTCAAACAGAACAGACAGGGGTCAGCAGGCCTAAAAACAGAATTCAGGGCCTACCCGACAGATGATCGTCTCTGTATTGTAACACACTTACTATTATATATGGAGTATACTAAGATCATCAGAGGGAAAGAAATGTCACTTTTAATCAGCTACAAACAGTCACTCAAAACAGTGACAGTCCAGACCATCTCTAGATGGCTAAAACAGGTCCTAATAAAGGCTGGAGTAGACACTAGCATTTTAAATCTCACTCCACCAGGGCTGCAGCTACATCGGCAGCTATGAAGTTGGATGTTCCTATGGACCAAATCCTCAAGACAGCAGGATGGTCAACGGAGAAAACTTTCCAACGATTTTATTACAAATCAGTCATTGAACCTGAAACATTTGCAGAAACAATTTTAAGTTCTGTAATATAATTTACCCCATAAATAGGGGCTATAATTTGGTGATAATATATTTATCGTTGGGTTTTCAATATCGTATTGATGTCTAATGATGTTAACACTATTCTCCCCATAATCAAGGCAGATGTGATGCATGGACTCGTTTCCACGGCATGAAATCACAGAGCTTTAAAATCTTCACGTAGTCACTCACGTGACTCCGAAGTAAAATAGTAAGATTAAACGAGAACTTACCAGTTTGAAGTTTGATCGTTATTTTATGAGGAGTAACGTTGAGGGATTACGTGCCCTCCGCTCCCACCCTTGATCATATACTCAACTGGTATCTCTTCTCTAATCTTACTATGTTTAGTCATTACAGTTATCTGTGATTTCACACCGCTGCTTTGAAGAATGACACGCATGCGTCCTGGTGGGGTTCTTCACGTAATCCCTCAACGTTACTCCTCATAAAATAATGATCAAACTTCAAACTGGTAAATTCTCGTTTAATCTTACTATTAATTGGCTTGCTTAAGTAATTTAAGAGAAAACCACTTAAGGAATCATAGGATAGATTCATTGAGCTAAACAGCACAGAAACAGGCACTTCAGCCAGATAGTCCATGCTGACCAAGTTGCCTAACCAATCTAGCCCCACTTGTCTGCGCCAGGCTGAGCCAGCATTTAATTGCTTGAAAGGACACAAATTGCTGGAATATTTCAGCAGGTCAAGCAGCATCTCTGGAGAACACAGATAGGTACCATTTTAGATTGGGGGCCTTCTTCAGACTGCCCAATTGCCCAACTCTAGTTGTAGTGATGAACTACTTTGTGAACTGCTGAAGTCCTTGAGATGTGGTTATACTCACAATGCTGTAAGGAGGGGAGTTCCGGGACTTTGCACCAGCAATGCTGAAGGAATTATGAAATATTTTTCAAGGAAGTCAGGATGGTCTGTGGCATGGAGGGCAACCTCTGGGTGGTGATGTTCCCAAGCTTTTGTTGCCCTTGTCCTTCTATCTGGTAGAGGTCGTACGTTTGTGAGGTGGTGTCTAAGTAGTGTTGGTGTGTCGTGGCAGCAAATCCTGGAGATGGTACAAACATTGTCTCAGAGTAAAGAGCTGGTCATCTCGGATTGAGCTGGGAAGAAATTTTGTTGGGGAGAAGCTTGGAATTCTATGGAAGTGTCTACCCCAGAGAGCTGTGTATGTCCAGTCACTTTCTTTATTCAAGTTTCAGAACATTTGATCATTGGCTATTCAGCTGTTGAAAAAAGTGAACATGAGACACAGGATTGTATTGGCATGCTCAAGATTCAAGGGTCCATCTGTACTCCCACCCCCATTATTTAATATACATATGAACTGAAAGATCCCATGTTTCTATTAAGACCATTAGAAGAGATGTGGTTCTGAAAATCACTGAAACAGTTTATCTTCAGTGATAAAGATATCACGTGGAGAGATCTTTCTGAGTGTAATTTAACTATTTTGTTTCTCTCATTAAAATGGTAACTATAAAATACATAATAGGTTGTGAATTACACAATAAAATGTGAGTTTTCTTTGAAAATATTCACATATTTATCCCTGCTATATAAAAACCATTATGGATTCAGCTGCCACCAGAGTCTGTTCACAATTATCATGACAAATATAGGTCATTGTGTTATAGCGAGTACTTTTATTTAACTTTTTCGATAAATAAATACTTACATTGCAATGTTAACACAATGAGTTCAGAGTGTGTTATCCTCAGCATTAGTATGATATCTACGATCAACACATTTTAATTGATGCTCCTCTCTTTTAGCTCAATGCTCCACATCCCCACTGGATTTCTATGCTTTTTAGATCTTAAAATTCCATCTAAAGTCATCTTTTGCTGGACTTCCGCTGTCTTTTAACCAGTAAAGATTGAATAGTCATTGCTATGCTAACAACGTTCAGTGCATGCAAAGTGTAATGTATGAATGCTGGAATGTGTTTGGCTCATTTCTGCCCCCTTGTGCTTCATGGCTGTTCATCTGAAATTGCCAATCAAGAACCCACTTGTATATGTGTGTGCATGGCTGCAGGTATTGATGTGCATGTAAACCTTATGTCTTTTAATGCCTAAACAGTAGAGCCTAGTCTCCAGTCATCTTGTACCCTGCGACTAGACATAGACCTTGCCCTGCCAAACCTATGTGGTAGCTGATTGACAATGGCTATCCCACGTTAAATAAAGTCTTGCACAAGCAACTTCCACTTCTCACTGAAGTTCAGCTCCTGTAACATCAGGATCCTCGTGGACACTATCTACATTAACTCAAAACATCAAAAAATAAAAACAGAGCTCTGACGAAGTGTGTTTAACTAAAATGTTAACAGTTTCTATCCAAACCTGAACATCACACCGCTACTACAGATTGGGAAAGTAAAATGCTTTAACATTGATATCACACTCCCCAGTTGCCTTGATGTATGCAGTTTAAACAGCTCTCAAAATGTTCAAACCATCCATGACCAAATAGCCCCTTTAACCAGCCTAAACATTCATTCGCTGTACCACTGCACTGATTGCAATGTGTGCCCTGCAGTGGATATTCTGACAGCACCTCCCAAACCCATGATTTCCACCATCAAGCAAAAGGTTGGCAGGTGCATGGGAACAGCACCACCAGATGAATGCTTTTCTCAAAATAAACAGTGCCTACAGATAGAAGGAATTCGCATGACAATATTATATTGCTGTCTCTCCACCGTTGAATCTAAAGCCTGAAACTACCTTCCCAACAGCACACAGAGGGTGTGCTATCAGAATTTATGGCTCAGCATAATATTCACATCCAGTTAGAGTTTGCCTTGTCAAATATGCCCAGAGTGGAAAAAATAATAAATAAAGAAACGAGCAAGACCATGCGGACGGGAAAAGACCAGTTTACAAAACAAGGCGACAGACCTGTTTTCTAGAAGGAAAACCAGCAGAAGAAATATTGCCTTCATGGGTTAGGTTTCAACATCAAATATAAATGAGTCTGGTGTCTTAGCAACTCCTCCTGCGGGAAGAGTAAACTTCATGACTCTCTAGCTCCGACTACCAAAGGAGCACGCTGCAGTCATCAGTGCATGTCCCAGCCTTGGAAGTTATGGCAGAGTTCAATGAGACCTTTTCCTTTGTTCCTGAACAAACCTTGGCACTCATCCCAGAAAGATGCAAAATGTCTCTCCTTGGTTGGAAAGGGATGCAAAGCCATAGAAAAACAGGATGAGTAAGGAGGGAGTTGGGGAAGCTAACACATTGGAATTATCCCCTAGACTAAATGCATTGAACACATTCTTATTATAAGAATGTTGTCTGAGGGTCAACTCAAGACCTCATGGCAATACCCTTTATCTAATCAGTGGGGACCTGTTAAATTATTTTTTTTCCCCACTGTGTGACCATGTGGGTTTCCACCGGGTGCTCCAGTTTCCTCCTACATCCCAAAGACGTGCAGGTTTGTAGGTTAATTGGCCTCTGTAAATTTCCCCTCGTGGCATAGATGCACGATTGGAATAACATAGAACTGGTATGAACAGATAATTGGTGGTCGGTATGGACTTGGTGGGTCAAAGGTCCTGGTTCCATGCTGCACCTGTAAACTAAACTAAACCAGCCTGATGGAAATATATAGCCCTTCCTTCACTGTTGCTGGGTCCAATTCCTGGAACTCCCTCCCCAGCAGCATTGCGGGTCTATCACATCTCAAGGACTGATTTGATGATAATTACTAGGAGACCCAGGAGTCACTGAACTAGATTCGAATGACCTCCAAGCCTCAAGTGTTCAGCGAGGTGGCCGCCACCACCAGGGCCATCTGGAGCTCCTTTGTTCCCAGCCAGAGTAAGGCCATATGCAAACTGGAGGAGCAACATATAATATTCTGCTTAGGTAGCCTACAATTCATGGCAGTGAATTCTCCAGTTTCAGGAAAACCAGACTCCACCTCTCCTCACCTATCCCCCCCCCCCCCCCAAAGCCCCACCCCGACATCCCCAATCCCCGCGCCTCCCAGCCCCACCTCACACACCTTTCCTTTCTTTCCATGCCTCCTGGTCTGTCATTTTCTTTCTCACCCTGTTCCTTTTCATCAACCATCCTTCCCTCTGGTTTTACATTCCTCTCCCTGCCTTCCTTCCTTATCAGATTCCAGCATTTGCACGACATGATATTCACTACATGAAGTCATGCACAATAGATTGAAAATGCTAAATGCTAAAACAAAAATGCTAGTAAGATTAAGTAGCGTCATTTGAGAGATAAATAGTGTTAATATTTAAAGTTGAACTTTCATCAAGTTCAGCAAACCACCAATTTGGAACATTAACTCTCTTTCTCTCTGCAAAGAAGATGCCATGTTTTACATTGCAGAGTGCTGTGACCAATGTTATCCTTCAAACACATTGAAAAATGGATCTCACAATTAATTTATTTGTTATTTATGGGACCTTGCTATGTGCAGGTTTTCTGCCACACTTTCTATGCTGCAACAATGACTATACTGGAAAGCACTATGGAATTCCTGGATTGCCAGAAAGGCTCTATGTAAGTGCAAGTTCTTATCTCCGCATGCTGTGTGAATTAAACCTGTGAATTTCTAGTCTGTGTGGCTCAATGCCACAAAGGCAATGTTCATCCATCAACTGCATTGGTGGGAGAACTGAGCCCTACACCTTATCATCGGCTATTTGAAAAACGTCTCACAGATTTTGCAGTTGAATGGAGACATTTCATGCTGAGGCTGTTTTCTGGTGCCAGTGTTCAGGAGATGGTGATGTTCAAACGAATTAGAAAATTAACCTTACCAGCAAAATTCATAGACTCCTCATGTCTCCGGGCAGCTGTCAGCCATCTGTGTTCCCAAAGGAACATTGAAGCCGTAAGGTTTTACATAATCCTACATGGAAGAATCTCAACTGGCCATATACATTTCAAAGCTTACTGTGCAACGTGAATGGGGTTGGTGATGGGTTCAGTAACATTATGTGGCTGTGCCAAATTATCTGGCTAGATGGAGAGAAATAATCTTTTCCAACCCTGAACTTTCCTATAACCCTCAAAGGGAGGTGGGAATTATCTAGAATTTAATTTTATTCTTTCTCAACCCTATTAGAGGGGTCCGTAGGTCTGTTGACTGTTCTTTTAGGCAATATCTTAGTAAGTTGAAATCTCTCAGGGTGGAAATGTGAAGGACTAGAGGGCATAGCTTTAAGGTGAGAGAGGCATGCTTTCTTAACACATATGGATGTACAGGTAATGGAGGGATAAAGATGATGTGTGGACAGATGAGTTTAGTTTATCTTGGCATCTAGTTCGGCACAGAGATTGTGGATGCCTGTTCCTGCTTGCTCTTTTCATTGTTCGATGTTCTGAGTCACCTAAAACGCCGGAATGCTGTGACACTGTAACAAAATAGACAAAAATCTGCTCTGCTATTATTTCCAAATCAACAAAGAGTAAATGGGATATTTCTTTGCAGTGTAAGCTTTAGAAAGTAGATTAGAAATGTGCCTATTAAAGATTTCACTTCTGATTTGACGCTAAATAACAAAAGAATAATTGCACAATTATGGAGAAGAGTAAGTACAATAGAATCATTGATCAACTCTTACAGAAAATTGCCGCATCGAGAGTGATACAGCACAATAACAGGCCCTTCTGCTCAATCCTTCCATGCCGATCAAGATGGCTAATCTAAACTAGTCCCATTTGCTTTTATCTGCTCATTTCTCTCCAGCCTCTCCTATCATGTACCTGCCTAAATGCCTTTTACACTTCTCTGCAGCTTCCTCTGGCAGCTCATTCCATATACCCACCACCCTGTGTAAAACATTGTCCCTCGGGTCCATTTTAAATTTTACCTTTCTCACAAATCTATGGCCTCCAGTTCTAGACTACCCATGGAAAATGTCTATGGCCATCAATCTTATCTACACTGCTCATGGTTTTTATATCCTCAATAGGGTCATCCCTCAATTCCCTATGCTCTAGGAAAAAGAGTCACAATCTATCTAGTCCCTCCTTATAACGCAAGCCCTCCAGTGCCAGTAACTTCACCACAAATCTTTTCTGTACCCTTTTCCAGCTAAACGAAATCCTTCCTGCAGCTGGGCAACAAGAAGTGCACACAATACTCCGTGTGTGGTCTCACCAACAACTTGTATTTATAAGCCAAATTATCTCCTTCTGTGCAGTGTGATTTCATGATATTGCTAACATTGTACAATCAAAAAGTGACATTTTCTTATTTCATTAACTTATTAACTTAAAAATGTCACCCTCTGGCAATCTGAAAATTATTACGATTTTCATACCAGCCACTTTCAGGATTCTACAAATTGGTCTATTAACTTGGCGCTATACATGGAACCGAGAGCAGTACAGTAAAGGAACAGGCCCTTTAATGCCAAGTTAATCGACTCTGCATATTTGTGCACCTATCTAAATACCTCTTAAGTGCCACAATCATATCTACTTCTACCACTACCCCTGGCAGCATTTTCCTGACCCACAGCTCTGTATGTAGCAATGTTACAAAATTTTGAGATTTAAAAAATCAAATCTGTAATTTATCCCATCAGATAAAGCATAAAAATAAGTTTAATTTGACACCTAATTCACTTTCATATCTCAAGTATTTAAAAAGTTATGGCCATTTTCATACTCGGAAATTAGCATCTTGTTCCCTATTGATTTTCTATGGACATAACAAAAAAGCTTTTTTAAATAGTCTAAGTGTCCAAATAATATTCATAAATAATTCACAATAAAACATGATTTTTAAATCTCATTTACATTAATTTATAGGCCAAATGGAAGGAATTTAGTGTTTAATTGCTGTAAATTAAAGTCCATTTAAATCAGCTTTCTAGTGGGATCCTGTGAACGCGCTGGTTTAGAACGTTCACATTGCGGTAGATTTGTGCCTCAAATGCCCAGAAAAATACTGCGGGATATAATGGGCCCAAAATGAGCTGCTCGCAATATTAAATTTTGTATAAAGGGATCTTAAGAAGCCCCTTTTAATGTAAAAATAAGCAGCCTACCTTCTATTATTTGCTCTATGAGACCCTGACAGCTGCCGGTGGTCGCGGGTTTAGAGATTGATTTTTAAACTATTATAACTATTATACGAGGCCTTTAAAACTAATAATAGCTTTTGCGACGGGGTCTTCCAGCGATTTTTCGTTAATAATTAACTAGGCTGAACATCTTCGATGTGAACAGCCTAGAGAAAATCGCGTTTTAAACTCGCCCCCCTCTAAACGGCGCCAAAATCGCGCACACCCGCAGCGACAGATTTTCAGCGACGCTTCAGGTAGGCTTTGCAACATACCTACTGTATGTTATTAAAAAACTTGCCCCGCACAACTCCTTTAAACTTTGCCCCTATAATCTTGAAGCTATGCCCGTTAGTCTTTGACATTTCCATCCTGGGTAAAAGGTCTGACTGTCTCCCCAGTTTCTGCCCCCCATCATTTTATTTACTCCTAAGAGGTTTCTCCTCGACCTCCAACACTCCATTGAAAATAATCTAAGTTTGCCCAACCTCTCCTTACAGGTAATACCTTCGAATCCAGGCAGCAATCTTGTAAGCCTTTCCAAAGCCTCCACATCCTTCCTGCAAAGAGACAACATGTACTGCACACAATACTACAAATGAGGCCTAATCAAAGTTTTATATAGCTGCAACATGACTTCCATTTGACCTCCCAAAGCAACAGCTCATACTTGTTCATATTAAATTATAGCTTCCATTTGTACGTCCATATGTATCTGATCTATACAACACTGTATTAGTTGACAACCTTCCTTAATGTCCATAGCTCAAAAAATTTACTAACCAACCTATTTACGTTTACATTCAAATCATTTCTATATATTACAAACAACAGAGGTCCCAGCACAAATCCCTGCAGAATTTGTGGAGAATTGTGCATTTACTACACATGAATTTACTATTTGGTATTCTTTATCTAAACTTATCAAATTCTTAGGCGAGTACAGACAAATTGGATTCTATCCAGAAATGTGTTCCTATGTGAAATCCAAATCCCACAATATAAACACTGAGATTAGAGGAGCTATTTACTATAACATTAACGATTGTATAACAGTGAAAATTGACAGTCAACCAGATCAGCTTGGAATGTTTGAACTAAACCATACAAATGTGTTGCCAATTGCTATTATCGCTCTCTATTGATATATGCAAATGCTTTTAATACAAGTGGTATATACAAAGCGATTTAGGTTAAAAAATATTCAGCACCACTTCCCAAAATGAATTGGAGAAATAAAGGGGATCAGGAAGTCAATAATCACATTCTTAAACTTTGATGGAATTTATTTGTGGTTGGTGTAATGGTAAAACACATTTTTTGAGTTAAAACTTCAGGCAAAAAATCTTTAACAGAATGTGAAAAGAATAAGGGCAGGGCCTACACAGTGAATGGTAGGTCTCTGGGCAGTGTTGTAGAGCAGAGGGATCTAGAAGGTCAAGTCGCAGGTAGATAAGGTGGTCAAAAAAGCTTTTGACACATTGGCCTTCATCAATCAATCAATCAATCAATCAGTTTTATTCGTCACACACAAAAATATAAGTGCAGTGAAATGAATTTGCCAGCAGCGGTACAATCAAAAAAGAACACACAATACACAATACGATTTAACACAAGCATCCACCACAACATTCTTCACTGTGGTGGAAGGCACAAATTACAGTCAATCCTTCTCCATTGTTCACCCGTGGTTGGGGCCATAAACCTCCGCAGTTGCCGCTACGGACGGCCGGATGTACAGGCCCTCTCATCGGGACGGTCGAAAACACTTGGAGGTCCCGAATCGGCGCTTTCCTACTGGAGACCGCGACTTCAGGATGTTGTAGGCCACAGGCCAGCGGTCGGAGCTCTTCTCTGGCTGTCCCCGGCACACAGACCTGCGCCCCATCTGCAGCCAGGGTCAAACCCGGGCCTCTGGTGCCACAAGTGCCGCCGAACCGCCACTGGACCCTCCCCGTTTCCCCCCCTCCCCGAGCGCCCCATCCCCGTCCGGGGGCAGCCGGATACGCCCAGAGCTTGTTGCAGTGGCGGCCCCAGGCTTACAGCCAGTGCGGAGAAGAAGCGTCAACTCCAGCTCAACCCTGCCTGTCCCGCCGGGTTAACCGACAGCCCTAGACTGGCGAGACACTGGCCCGGAGCAGTGGAGCCAACACTTCTTTACTGCGCCGGCTGCAAGCCCGGGCCACCACCGCAACGGGCCAGCGCCCCGCCAGTCCAGGGCCGCCGTCAACCCAGCAGGACAGGCAGAACCGAGCCAGAGACCGCTCACCCCCTCCGCGCTGGCTGCAAGTCTGGGCCGCCACTCCCGTCCAACTCCCGCCAGCCCAGGGCCAACCCAGACATCCCTGGCTGCCCCCGGACAGGGATGGGACACTTAGGAGAGGACGGGGATGTCCCAGCAGCAAGTCAACAGCGTCTGCAGCGCCGGAGAACCGGGCCCGATCCCGACCACGGACGAAACGCAGGTCTGCACCCACGCAGCAGCACAGCCGCCGAGAATGTTTATCGAAAGTTACCCATGACCTGGGCATGCGCAGTCGGAATACCAAACTCGCTTATGACTAACAAATCTGTCATCGGAGAAATCAATCTGGTATACCTTTGCTACACTACCTCCAGTCCAAGTATAATCTTCCTCAGATAAGGAGACCAGACCAGTACATAATAGTACAGATGTCATCTCACCAGGGCTCTATATAATTGCAGCAATTTTTCTTTTATTCTTGTACTCAAATCCTTTTGCAATAGAAGCCAACATACCTGTAATTGCTGCTAAGCCTGCATACAAACTTTCAATGATTCAGCTGCAAGAACACTTAGGTCATTTGAAATAATAGCTTCTTTCAATTTCTCATTATTGAGAAAAAAAGGAGCCTTCCTACTTGTTCTACCCTAGTGAAGAAACTGATATATCCACATTATATTCCATCTTTCATTCCCTTGCCTTTTCACTTGGGCTGCCTGCAAATGCCTCTGCATCTTCATCAACTCACATTGCCACAACGGTGTGAATCACCAGCAAACTTGGACACATTACACTCGGCACCTCATCCAAATAATTGAGGAAGATTGAATCAGTACCAGTCCTTGCAGTACCCCACTGCTCTCAGCGTTTTAAACTGAAAATGACATTTACTCTGACTTTGTTTTATGTTCATCACCAACCCTTAATTCCTGCAAGTACATTATTGTCCACCTGTTCCCTTGACAACCTCTCACCATACTGATCAAGAAAGTCATCTCCATTATTTCATACTCCATACCATTATTAGGGTAAATAAGATCAGATGGTAAATGTATGGCTCAAACTTTGATGTGTTACTTTGCTTTCCCTAGTCTGTATTAAAATTAAAATCCCCCATGAATATTGCAACACCCTTGATAGATACACCTCTAATTTCCTAATTTGTGCTCTGCCCTACATTAACTCTGAGGGACAATATAATTTCTGCCAATATTTTCTGCTGCTTGCCATTTCCTAGCCTCACCCTATCTGTTTCTACTTTATTTTATGTACTAAGATTCTTTCTGTTGCTTTTACTGTATATCAGGGCTACCTTTCTCTTTTTCTTTAGCCCATCTCTTATTCAAGTATCCTCCATTTTCAATGTCCAACCTTTGTTACTTTGCAAGTTTACCTCTACACTAATTATTATATCATACCCATCTATTACTACTTGTAACATGAATTGACCTACCATGTTAGGAACAGTGCATGCATTCAAGTATTTTGTTTTTATACATTTTATTCCCAGCTCTGATTCTAATTGGAGGTATGATCATATCGCTGTCTATTTGCATTATCCTTGGTCTTTCCTCTTAGCTTTCTAATTCCAGAACCCACCTTCTTAACCTTGTTTAAAACATTATCTACAGCCCAGGTTATTTAATGCACAGGGATATTGATCCCACCTAAATCAGATGACTGTTCCCTCTTTGACTAAATTGGTGTCATTGCTCCATGGACTGAAATTCATGCCTACAATCAGTCTTTAAGCCACATCTTCAATTCACTGATCTTATTTGTCCTTTGCTAAATTGCATGTGACTCGGTTATTAGTTTTAACATTCTATCATCTATATCATTGGTTCCCATATGGACCTCAACAAATGGGTCTTCCCCCCCTCCCCTTTATTCAAAGTTCTCTTCCAGCACAAGGATATATTCTTCACCGGCCACGGACAGGCCACATGGCCTTCCTGATTCACGTTCACAACTTCTAAAAATACCCTCTATCCCACTAATATTGTTGTCCCCTGTTACCAATACATTCAGTTTCAATTTTCTAACTTGAATGGTCCCAATTCAATAGTCTGCAGTGAGTTTTTATCACCTTCCCATCAATCTCTACTTTCATCCACGCAAGCTCCAAGAGCTTTATAGTTTGGGGGCAAATCCAAGGACTGAGACTCCTGCAATGCCACATTCTAGATCTCCCATACTCGCCTTTCTATTATCAGTCCTACAGAACACAATTTAATCAGACTGCAACTCATCTACTTCCATCAAAAATTACTTGAGCTACAGTTAGTTACTGCGTATATAATCTTCACACTCAATATGAAAAAACACTGAGTATTATTCATGCTGTATTCCATGCTGCTACCCTTGAACTTTACTGTCACCATGTACAGTACTGATTACTTACTTATCTTGATACCTAGTTTTTAACATTGTTTTTCAATTGTGTCCTGTGTTTTTATGTTTGTATATTATGCACCAATGGAGTGGCAATAACAATTTTGTTGTATGCAGTGCTTACGACAAATAAAGGCATTTCATTTCATATGGTCTCCATAAATCCACACGGTTTCTACAAACTGCCCACAATGCAGTTGAAACACATCTGCCCTGCCCATTGTAAAATATTTGATCAATTTATCTAATTTTATTACCAGTATGCTTACCCAGCTGAAGAATCTTGCATGTGAAAGTGGGAACACAGATTTAGTTTTAATCCTATAACATTCTTGGGTAACAGTTCCAGAGTTTAGATTGAGTGATAATGAAAAAACATCAAGTCAGGATATTGTATAGTGTATAGGGGAATTATTTGTGAGTTACAGTTATGGCTCATAGTACTTACCCAAGTAAAGCAAGTGAGGTCATATAATTTCTTCCTGTATTATTGCCAAGGGAGAAATAAACACTTCTTCTAGTGATTTCAACTGGAACCACATTTTATTTTCTGATCTGGGGGTCCATGTAGCACACAGTACAACATTTTCAGTCGTACTCTTCCACAAGGATGAGAAACCTCTCCAGATATCTTCCACGGGGATGTGGAAGCTCCTTCAGACATTTACTGTACTTCCATGAGGATGAGAAAGCTCCATCCTTAGCCTTTTAATTTTTTGTGAACCTTTAAAGACTGGAGCCCTGATGTCAATTCGTGCAAGTGCAAAATACTAAAATATTAATCATTTTTAACTGCGTACCAACAAGAAAAACAAAGAATTGCAAGCTAAAAATACAGATGAATCATTTCACTTGAATTTCAATTTAAAACTGCATCCTACCTGCAGTGAAAATATTAACTGTGGGTTAAATGCAGAGCTGGTTTAACACATCTGTCATACAGTTGCTGAATGAATTTCTAGGCCACTGCATCCTGGAGTGGAAGAAACATCAACCTGACTTTTTCTTTTTTCTTTTAAACTAATTGTTGACCTGTGTCCCCTGGTATTTGAACTACTCGTAACAATGAAAAAACTAATTATTTTCCAAACTTAATGAAATAAGTAAGTTTAGAGATTAAATTGTTGGGTTTTGTTATAATTGGAGAATGAATCATTTGTAGGTGTTGCATTAACTTGATGTTGTTAAAAAAGAGAAACAGCAATTACTACACTGTAAATTGCTAATTAGATATGTGATATCGATGTTACAAAATACTTGTCTTGTTGCTTTTTATGCGCTGAATTGAAATGCACAATGATTTCAATTGAATAACAGTACATAAATAATAAGTTACTAGATCTAAACTTTTCATGTAGTTGTCTAGTATTGAATTCCTTTTGATCTTTATAAAACACCACGTGTATCAAATTCATGGAAAACTTTTTAAACTATAAATATTTTTCTGTAAGATGGATCAGTCACTTAGTATAACATATTAGCACAAGAGAATACTGGAGTGGTGTCCTGGGTGTTTGAAATGGCATGCAATTAAAGGCTTATAGTTATTCCAGGGTGGATCTTTCATTGAAAAGCCAATGATGCAAAATTTTAGGAACCACTATATTCTTATTTTTCCCATTGCAATGAATCATGCTTCTTTTCATAGTTGTGCCTTGAAGTTTTGTATTAAGTTTCTGCTTTTTCTATAATAAGATCATAGAATCACCAACATTTGCAGCAGAGATGGAGATTATTCAATCTACCTCCGGAAATTAACTTTTGGTTAATTCTACTTCCAAGCACTTAGAGTCATTCAGCGTGGAAACAGGCCCTTCAGCCCAACTTGATCATACCAACTAACATGTCCCATCTAAACTAGTCCAACCTGCTTGCATTTGGCCTAAATCCCTCCAAACCCTGTCTTATCCATGTACCTCTCTAATTGTTTCTTAAACGTTGCAATAGTCCTTGCCTCAACTACCTCCTCTGGCAGCTCGTTCCATACACCCACCACCCTTTGCGTAAAGAAGATACCCCTCAGATTCCTATTAAATCTTGTCCCCTCAACATTAAACCTATGTCCTCTGGTTCTTGATTCCGCAACGCTGGGCAAGAGACTCTCTTGGTTCGAGCCTACATTATAACTGTTCAAGTGCTCATCCAGATCATTTTTTATGTGAAAGATATTCCTGATTCTACAACCCATTCAGGCAGTTACTTCCATAGCTTCAACTCTGCAAGTATCCTTTTTCTCAATTCCCCTCTGATCCTTTAACCAATTAACAAATCTATGTGTAAGAAGGAACTGCTGATGCTGGTTTAAACCGAAGATAGACATAAAAAGCTGGAGTAGCTCAGTGGAACAGGCAGCATCTCTGAAAAGAAGGAATGGGTGACTTTTCGGGTCGAGACTCACAGAGGGGGAGCAGCGAGAGAGGGTGTTGTAGAACTCACGTCGGAGAGAGGAGGAGAACTTCTTCAAAGTAGACATACCTTGAGGAGATTTCGCAGTGGAGCAGACAAAATGTGTAAGAAGGTGCAGATGCTGGTTTAAACCAAAGATAGACACAAAAAGCTGGAGTAACTCAACGGGAAAAGCAGCATCTCTGGAGAGAAGGTATGGGTGATGTTTTGGGTCGAAACCCTTCTACTTACTGGCCTCCCTTACATCTCAATTAATTCCAAATAACCCCAGCCTTGATGTTCTTTCCTCACAGATATATCATCCAACCTTATAATGTCCCAGTAAATCTCCTCTCGACTCTCTGGTGCTATCACATCCTTCCTAACTTCTGTTGATTGAAATTGAAAACTTGATTAAATGATGCCAGAACAACAATCTTGCTTTCAATGTTAGCAAGACCAAGGAACTAATTGTTTACTTCAGGAGGAGAAAGCCAAGGATCCACAAATCTATATCCATCAACGCGACAGCAGTGGATAGATATCAACAATTTCATAATATCAGAGGCATGTAGCAATCTAATGGTCTTTCAACGACGCTTTCTCGATTATGGTCTAACATCAGCAAAAAGACATAGTTAAATTCTGAAAAAAGACTGCAGTCCCTTCAGTGAAGATGTGGATTACAGAAATGATGGACACACTACATCCAGAGAGAATTAGGTTTGTCTTGAATGATAAACCGGAACAATTATTAAAAATATGTTCTCCTTTTATTGAATTTCTTCAGCAACACAATGGTTGAACACAAATTCGAAACTGATCGTCGGGCTGGGTGAGCGGGCGCATGGGTGGGGCGATGGATATATCTACTCTCTTTTCTTCTTTCTTTCTTTTCTCTCTCTCTCTTCCCCTTCTTCTCTTTTAAAATTAATGTTCTGTTTGGAAAATGTTAAAATCGAAGCTGTTCACAAAGTTGTAACATTGTCAAGTTTTTTGTACAATTGTTTCCAATAAAATAAATATTAAAAAAATTTTTAAAACTATTTCATGTTCCTGGACATGCATAGCTCTGAAGATCTGTCCTGGCCCTGGCTCACTAATGCGGTCATAAAGTAAGCTCATCCATGTCTATACTTTTTTAGAATATTCGGTACGTCGATGAATACTGTATTGAATCTCCACAAGTGTATGGTAGAAAGCATACAGACTGCTAGCATCACGGCCTGGTGCAGCAACATGAACAACCGGGAAAGAAGAAGATTATAGTGATCTATAGATACGGCCATCGCAGTTACTGGCCACCTCACCATCAAAAAGATCTATTGGATGCACTGCGTGAAAAAAACAGATAATATCCACAGAGACCCACACCAGAGCTGCCAACTCTCACGCATTGAGCGTGAGAATCACGCATTTGGCCCAATTCCCACGCTCTGACGCTGATCACAAATTTCTCACGCTCTGTCGTGAGAAATTCTATGATAACGAGAATTTCAAAACAATATCAACTGGGTCCCGCGGGTGTTGGAGAGCCGGGGCGGAGAGAGGGATGGAAGCAGAAGCAGCGGCAGATACAGACGGGGAGGCGAGTGTTTGTCGGGCTGGCGAGTCGCTCGCTGCAGCTCCAGCCATGGAGCAGTCTCAGTGCAAGAGTCCCGGGCCGTCGGAGGAGTCGGAAGCGTTGCGCCGCTGCCGTGAAAGTCTCTGTGCCGAATTCGCCCAGGTGATCGGCATGGACCAGGCTGCGGCTCGGTGCATCCTGGAGAACAACCAGTGGCTGCTGGAAATAAGTACAAAGTACTTGGTAGAAGCGGTGGAATATAGTGGCCTTTAAATGGGGGTGGTTGGAGAAAGCATCCTCCTTGCCTGCTAGATTTTCACTTACTGTAACTGCAGGAAAAATGTTCCTGATGTTGGGGGAGTTCAGAACCAGGGGTCACACAATTGAAGAATAAGGGGTTGGCCATTTAGGACTGAGATGTTGTGAATCTGTGAAATTCTCTGCCACAGAAGGCAGTGGAGGTCAATTCACTGGATGTTTTCAAGAGAGATATTTTGCTCTTGGGGCTAGCGAAATCAAGGGAAATCAAGGAAAAAACAGGAAAGGTACTGATTTTGGATGAACAGCCATGATCACATTGAATGAGAGGGATGGGACTGAGGGGGGAAGGGGTAAAATATAGCATACAACATACAACATGGACATGGGGGCATGGTTGGATCCCCATTTACAGGTGCCCTCCCCTTAATTCCACCATTTATATAGATGCCCAAGTGCAGACCCGTTGGGTCTGTTTCCCCAACGGCATTTGCGGGGGGGGGGGGGGGGGGGGGGGGGCTGCGGCATCACACTCACATTAACCACCCCCCAAACACACAGGTGGGGGGAGGGGGGGTGAGAAGAGGGGAGGGAGGGGAGAGGAGGAGGAGGAAACTGGACAGATTTGGGAGGGAAAGGAGAGCGGGGTACGCGGTGAGAGATGGGGAGAGAGATGTGGGGCAGGGGGGATGGGGAGGGAGGGGAGGAGGGAGGGAGGGGGAGAGGGGTGGGGGAGAGAGGGGAAAGAGTGGGGAGGGAGAGTGGAGGGGAAGGGGGAGAGAAGTGGAAGAGTGGGGAGGGAGGAGGAGAGGGGTAGGGGGAGTGATGGAAGAGGGACGGAGGGATAGGGGGAAGGGGGCGGGTGGAGAGAGGGAAGGGGGTGGGGTAGAGAGGGAAGGGGGGTGGGGGAGAGAGGGATGAGAGAGGTAGAGGGGTGAGGAGAGGGAGAGGGGGAGGAGAGAAGTGGAAGTGGGGATGGAGGGGTAGGGGGAGTGGTGGAAGAGGGACAGAGGGGTAGGGGAAGGGGGTGGGGGGAGAGAGGGAAGGGGGTGGGGTAGAGAGGGAAGGGGGGTGGGGGAGAGAGGGAAGGGTGGGAGAGCGAGAGGGGTGAGGAGAGGGAAACATAGAAACATAGAAATTAAGTGCAGGAGTAGGCCATTTGGCCCTTCGAGCCTGCACCACCATTCAATATGATCATGGCTGATCATCCAACTCAGTATCCTGTACCTGCCTTCTCTCCATACCCCCTGATCCCTTTAGCCACAAGGGCCACATCTAACTCCCTCTTAAATATAGCCAATGAACTGGCCTCAACTACCTTCTGTGCCAGTGAATTCCAGAGATTCACCGCTCTCTGTGAAAAATGTTTTTCTCATCTCGGTCATAAAAGATTTACCCCTTATCCTTAAACTGTGACCCCTTGTTCTGGACTTCCCCAACATCTGGAACAATCTTCCTGCATCTAGCCTGTCCAACCCCTTAAGAATTTTGTAAGTTTCTATAAGATACCCCCTCAATCTTCTAAAATCTAGCGAGTACAAGCCGAGTCTATCCAGTCTTTCTTCATATGAAAGTCGTGAGATCCCAGGAATCAGTCTGGTGAACCTTCTCTGTACTCCCTCTATGGCAACAATGTCTTTGAGCATTGGGCATTGTGACATCACATGATGGAACGTTCACCAGGTGCTGGGGCTCCTGCAAAGGCATATGTAAATGAATCCATTCCGATTGGACATCTGTGAGCATCGGGCATTGTGACATCACACGATGGAACGTTCACCAGGGGCTGGGGCTGGGGCTGGGGCTGCTTCTATGGGTGAGAAGCCAGTTTATTTTTGAAATATTGTGGGGGGGGGGGGGCGTGGAGAAGGATTTGATTAAAAATGTGTACATAAACACGACGAAATGTAATCAGGAGTGGATACTTTGAAAGAAAAGTGAAATCTCTACCGAAATGGAAAAGATCTCTGCGATTCTGCGTCTGGTTTCGGAGTTGCAAGGAATCAAAGGAAGAAAGGCGGCCGGCAGCCGGACGGATGGACGCCGGACGCCGGCAGGCACACAGTTTTATATAATAACTAGACCAAGTGCAGACCCGTTGGGTCTGTTTCCCCAACGGCATTTGCGGGCTGCGGCATCACACTCACATTAACCACCCCCCAAACACACAGGTGGGGGGAGGGGGGGTGAGAAGAGGAGAGGGAGGGGAGAGGAGGAGGAGGAAACGGGACAGATTTGGGAGGGAAAGGAGAGCGGGGTAGGGGGTGAGAGGGGGGGATGGGGAGAGATATGTGGGGGAGGGGGGGTTGGGGAGGGAGGGGAGGAGGGAGGGAGGGGGAGAGGGGTCGGGGGAGAGAGGGGAAAGAGTGGGGAGGGAGATTGGCCTCAACTACCTTCTGTGGCAGAGAATTCCAGAGATTCACCACTCTCTGTGTGAAAAATGTTTTTCTCATCTCTGTCCTAAAGGATTTCCCCCTTATCTTTAAACTGTGACCCCTTGTTCTGGACTTTCCCAACATCTGGAACAATCTTCCTGCATCTAGCCTGTCCAACCCCTTAAGAATTTTGTACGTTTCTATAAGATCCGCCCTCAATCTTCTAAATTCTAGCGAGTACAAGCCGAGTCTATCCAGTCTTTCTTCATATGAAAGTCCTGACATCCCAGGAATCAGTCTGGTGAACCTTCTCTGTACTCCCTCTATGGCAAGAATGTCTTTGAGCATTGGGCATTGTGACATCACACGATGGAACGTTCACCATGGGCTGGGGCTCCTGCAAAGGCATATGTAAATGAATCCATTCCGATTGGACATATGTGAACATTGGGCATTGTGACATCACACAATGGAACGTTCACCAGGGGCTGGGGCTACTTCTATGGGTGAGAAGCAGTTTTCTTTTGAAATTGGGGGGGGGGGGGGGGGGGGGGGGGGAGAAGGATTTGATTAAAAATGTGTACATAAACACAACGAAATGTAATCAGGAGCGGATACTTTGAAAGAAAAGTGAAATCTCTACTGAAATGGAATAGATCTCGGCGATTCTGCGTCTGGTTTCGGAGTAGCAAGGAATCAAAGGAAGAAAGTCGGCCGGCAGCTGGACGCCGGACGCCAGACGCCGGACGGCGGCAGGCACGTAGTTTTAATATATAATAGATAGATAGATAGATAGATAGATAGATAGATAGATAGATAGATAGATAGATAGATAGATAGATAGATAGATAGATAGATAGATAGATAGATAGATAGATAGATAGATAGATGAACAATGAATAAAAAATATACAAAAAAGTAACAATGATAAATTAAACAGGCCATTGTTGGGTGAGAATGAGCTGGTGCGAGAGAGAGAGAGGGGGAATGCAGGGGCTACCTGATAGTGGCGGACTGGCCAGGGTGTCAGCTTGCCCGATGGCAAGTGGGCCCCTGATGAAGTGGGCCCCCTATAGCAAGTGGGCCCCTGATGAAATGTGCCCCCTTTGTCTCCTGGCAACCAATATTTTTAGACCCAGTCCGCTACTGCCTGCAAACTAACACTATCCTGAAATTCCTACTTGCAGTAGTACTGAGTAAACACAGCACTGTCCATAATATAATAAACAAGAAAAAAATGTTCAGTGGGTGTGTATATATATATAAGGAAGTAACTGCAGAGACTGGTTTAAACCGAGGGATAGAAAGAGAGGGAATGTCGGGGCTGCCTGAAGGTAGTTCAGACAACCAATAAATCCCAACTGACCAAATTTGGGAATTCCCTCGCTCCCATATATCAGAACAAATTGTACCAAATAAAACTGGCCGAACGTACCTCACGCCGAAGATGTAGTCAATCCGTCAGCTGAAAAAAACCCCATAAAGTGCAAGTTCAGTTCAGTTTAGTTTATTGTCACGTGTACAGTGAAAAGCTTTTGTTGCGTGCTAACCAGCCAGCGGGAAGACAATACACGATTGCAATCTAGACATTTACAGTATTGATACATGTTAGGGGAATAACGTTTAGTGCAAGGTGAAGCCAGCAAAGTTCGGTCAAAGATAGTCCGAAGGTCACCAATGAGGTAGATAGTAGTTCGGCACTGCTCTCTGGTTGTGGTTGGATGGTTCAGTTGTCTGATAACTGCTGGGAAGAAACTGTCCCTGAATCTTGAGATGTGCGTTCTCACACTTCTATACCTTTTGCCCTGATGGGAGAGGGGCGAAGAGGGAGTGGCCAGGGTGACTTGGTGTGTGAATCATTAAACTGTGGTAGAATTTAGAACATAGAACAGGCCCTTCGGCCCACAACGTCCGTGCTGATCATGATGCAAAGTTAAACTAATCTCCTCTCCCTGCACGTGGTCCATATCACTCCATTTCCTGCATATCCACTAAACCCATGATTGTATGGCAGAGGTGAATCAATGGGCTGAATGGTCTAATTAACCTTTACATCCCCTCTCTCTCTGTCCCTCCACCCACCCTAGTTGTACGACTAGTTTCACTGTCACCCTGCTTAGTCTCAGTTCATATCCACTCATTAACACCTTCTCCACAGCCATCAAAGCCATTGTGGGTTCCACCTTTCCTTGATCATCCTTGCTGGCTTTAGTTATAGTCATAGAGTCATGCAGTGTGAAAACCCAGGGCTGCCAACTCTCATGCATTGAGCGTGAGACTCACGCATTTCGCAAAATTCTCATGCTGATCACAGAATTTCTCATGCACAAAAATATATATATATTTTTTGTACATAAATAAATAAAGTCACGAACAATTCAATTTGCCCAAGGCTTCCAGATCTCCTCCATGTTCACCAATGAGAATAGTTTTCTGTTGGCAGTTAAAGAACGAGCAATTTGATTGTCTTAAGCCCATCGCACACTATTTAAAATGGCAAATAAACGAAATCTGCAGGTGCTGGAAATTCAATATAGAGCAAATTGTTTTAAGGGTGAGTAAAAGCCATGAGGGGAATATATAAGGTGAATGCATAGTATTTTTCCCAGGATATGTGATTCAAGAACTAGAGGGAATTGGGTTAAAGCATAGGTGTCAAACTACCGGCCCGCGAAGGGGTCCAATCCGACCCGCCGGATGATTTGGGGGAAAAAAAGTAGTTTAGTTTAGAACAAAGATCATAGATCTTTAGCTTAGAGTCTAAACTAAACTACACATTCCCGTGCAGATGGTGTGATAGGTGAGACACACGGTGGTCCCAGCACCGACCCCTGAGGCACTGCTCACGCCTCCCACCCTCACCTCCGGCGGCTCTGTGTCCGTCGACCGCTCTGTCCGCACCCCATGGAGCGGACCGGGTGAGTGTGGGCGTCGGTGCCGCCTCTGGAGCCACGGGGGGTGAATCTCGGGCTCCGATGCCCGACCCCCGGGTCACTGTCCCTCACCTCCCCAGACCCCAGCTGGACAGAGCACCTGGGCTGGCCTGCATTCCCAGGGGGCGGGGAGAAGAGATGGGCGGGTGGGGGGGGGGGAGGTAAACGCTCCCCGGACGTCGCCAAGTCACCGAATTTCCGCTCACTCCGTGTATTGTCGCCTCTTCACTGACACACACTCTTACACACAACTTGACACACACTGACACGCTTACACACACTTACACACACTGACACACTTACACACACTTACACACACTGACACACCCTCACACATACACTCTCACACACACTCACACACTCTCACACACACACTCTCATCCACACTGACACACACTCTCACACACTCGCACACACTCACACACACTCACACACACACCCTCGCGCACACACACTCACACACACACCCTCGCGCACACACACTCACACACACACCCTCGCGCACACACACTCACACACACACCCTCGCGCACACACACTCACACACACACCCTCGCGCACACACTGACACACACTCTCACACACACTCTCACACACACTCGCACACACACTCACACACACTCACACACACACCCTCGCACACATCCTCACACATACTGATACACACTTTCACTCATGAGTTTGTCACCCCTGGTTTAAAGTGAGAGAGGAACGATTTAATAGGAACCTGAGGGACAACATTTTCATGCAGAGGATGGTGGGTATGTGGAAAGAGCTGCCAAGTGAAGTAGGCAGGTAAAATGACAGCGTTTAAAAGACATTTGGACAGGTACATGGACAGGAAAGGTTTAAAGGGATATGGACCAAATGCAGATAAATGGGACTAGTTTAGGTGGGGCATCTTGACCTGCAGGAAAAGTTGGGATGAAGTGCCTATTTCAATACGTAAGACTATGACACATTGTAGAAAGGGTGCAATTGCTCTGGAGAGGACCCAGGGGTGATTCATCTGCAAATACTTTTAAATGAAATTGATACGATCTCATTAATCATGCAGTAATAGAAAAATATAAACCATTAAAAGCAGCAAAAAGCCATACAGTACGCAAGTCTACTGCATGATTTACATTTGAATTTGGGGATTTAATCGTGATCCATGGTTAACAAGGTGGGCCAAAGGGCCTGTTCCGGTGCAGTACTTTTCTATGTTTCTATGTAGTAGTGGCCAGATAATCCTTTCATTGAATGTATAACAAACATCAACCAGGGTACTGATAAGAACACTCCTGATCTCCAGACTCCTGCTTTGGGGCTTTTTACATTTATGTGAGAGGGCAGACAAGACGGTTTAATGATTCATCTGTAAAATGGAGCCTCATTCAGTATAACAGTGCCTGAATATTACAATGGACATTCGCCCTAGATTTTACATTTAGTTCTCTGGAGCGTGATCTAATTCCATCAAGGACCATCCTAATTTGGATATGCATTGCCTCTCCTTTATTTTCACTGAGTTAACGTTCTGTAAAAGTCCCTGCTGAACACCATAGTTGGAAAAAAATCAATTTAAGATCTTCAACAGTTCAAATATCAGGCTCACTGCCGCTACCTCCTCAGAGGTAAGTAGGTATGTGCAATAAATGCATACCTGTCCAGAATTATTCACAATCTGAGAACAACAAAAGTAACTGCTATGGCATAGAGAGAAGTTAAATGTTTTGCAAAATTTGGTAAAAGTATAATCCAAAGAAATTTGAGGCTATCGTCTTTAGTGGGAAGAACCGATATTCAGAATATTGTTCGAGTGGAGGGAGGCTACATGCTGCTGCTGTACCAAGGGATATGCATACCCTTTTCAATTAAATACAGGAATATAGAATGCAAACACAGCAAATAATTAGGAAGGTGTAGGGATTTGCAGAGATTTGCTGGAGTGAAGCTGCTGGCCCCTTTTAAAGAATCTGTAAATTGAAGTAACTTGAGCCCAGGGGCAAAGAACAGGCCATGAACTCAGGAAATCTGTGTCCAGACACTAACTCGAACTGGTTGTAACTGATAAAAAACTGGCAGAATTGTGAGCAACAACACTTTATTAGCACAGAGGTAATGAGGTAAGCCACCTGGGTTTAGGACCAATAAGGAAGGAACACAACTTGGTGATTAGTTTTAAGCCTGTGCGAAGAAACACAGAGATAGATAGTCTCATTATTTGTATAGGTAAAGTAAGCCTGCGCAACAGTGATGTTTGGATGTTTTAGTTGTTCTTGGTGTATTGGCTTCCTCTTTTCTGGATATGTAACAACTAGAGGCGGTGAATAAAGAAGTCTTGAAACCTATAACCAGACTCAAGCAGGATAAAGTATAGCATTCTAACAGAAGGCAAATACATTGTTTGATTTATTACAAAGGAGGTATGTTATAAAAGTAGGCAAGTCTTGCTACACCTGCTGTTCAGTATGTAGTTTTGGTCTCTTTACTGAAGGAAGGATAACTTTGTGTTGGAAGCACTTCAGAGAAGGTTTTCTATGTTAATTCCAGGGTGAAAAGGTAATCTTTATGAGAGAAGACTGAGGTCGGGTGTCATTGGAGTTTAGCAGAATGAGAGGTGATCTTATGAAATAAAGGAGACTCTAAGAGAACTTGAAATTTATATACTTGGAATATCTTTTCCCTCATGAGGGATTCTTGCTTCAGATTAGGTGGCATAATGATTCAGGTGGTAGCACAGTGTCAGAATCCCAGGTTCAATCCTGATCATGGGTGCTATCTGTGTGGAGTTTGCATGTTCTTGCGATCATGTGGGTTTCCTCTGGATGCTCCCATTTCCTCCAAAATACCAAAGACGTGAGAGTATATGTTAATTGACCTCTGTAAAGTTCCCTCAGTGTCAGGGTGGATGAAGAAGTGGGATAACCTAGAACCAATGTGCATGTGTGATTGATGGCCGATGTGGACTCAGTGGGCTGAAGGGCCTGTTTACATGCTGTATCTTTCAATCAATCAATTTGTGTTTCCTCATTTAAGAGAGTTGAGGAGGAATTTCTTCTCCCAGAGAGTTATGAATCCTTGGAATTCTCTCCCCACAGAGTTATGGGGATGCAGTATATATTTCAGGCTTTGAGATGTTCACATTTTTGAACCATAGTGCAGTCAATGCTCATGGTGAATAGACAGGAAAATGGAGTTATGATCAGATCAGCCCTGATCTTATCGAATGGCAGAGAAGATGTGGGCATAAGGCCTACTCTTGCTCCTCATATGATCTTTACTATATAAAGCATTCCAAATGCACTTAAGGAATATCTTAAAGAAAGAGGTAGAAAGATTAAGAGGGTTATGAAGGGAACTTCTGATCTTGGCTGCTAAAATTGAAAATGATCAAGTGTTCAGAATTGTTTAAGAACGAACTGCAGATGCTGGAAAATCGAAGGTATACAAAAATGATGGAGAAACTCACCGGGTGAGGCAGCATCTATGGAGTGAAGGGATAGTTGACGTTTTGGATCGAGACCCTTCTTCAGACTGGTGGGGGGGGGGGGGGGGGGGGAAAATAAAGGAAGAGGCGGGGACCAAGCCTAGGCTTGGCAATCGCTTCGCCCAACACCTCCGCTCGGTTCGCATTAACCAACCTGATCTCCCGGTGGCTCAGCACTTTAACTCCCCCTCCCATTTCGAATCCAACCTTTCTGTCCTGGGCCTCCTCCATGGCCAGAGTGAGTCCCACTGCAAATTGGAGGAGCAGCACCTCATATTTCGCTTGAGCAGTTTACACCCCAGCGGTATGAAAATTGACTTCTCCAATTTCAGGTTGTCCTTGCTTTCTCCCTCCATCCCCTCCCCTTCCTAACTCTCCCACAGCCTACTGTCTCCGCCTCTTCCTTTCTTCAGTACTGGCTAGACGAAGCAGATTGGTGAAGTTTCCTTCGCTACATTTAAATCAAACGCTCCTCTTGGAGGTTACAATGGCAAATCAGTGGCTAACAATCTTATGGTGAATAACTCAACTCCAAACACCTCAAATCTGTCCACCATCTAAGGCTGTGATGGAATACACTCCAGTTGCCTGGATAAGTGCGGCTTCAACAATACTTAATAATCTCCATATCAGACCCGATATAACAGCTGGTTTGATAGACATTCCGTCCACAACCATACACTCACTTCGCCACTGAAGTAGCAGAAGTTACCAAGAGTCATTACACAGCACCTTTAACCCACAACCTGCTAGATGGACAAGGACATTAAAAAACATGCATTCATCATCTTCTGGAAGTTTCCCTTTTGTCCAAACACCAAGCAGACTTGGAAATATATTACTGTTCCTTCACTGTTGCTGGGTCACAATCCTGGAACTCCCTCTATAACAGCATTGTGGGTGTATCTGCACCTCCAGGTCAACAGCAGTCATGGAAGGACGAAATAAGCTTGCCATCACCTTCTCTGGGGCAATTAGGGATAGGCAGTTAAATCCTGGTTCAGCCAACAATGCCCACATCTCTTGACTAAATAATTATAGATAAAATAAATCCCTCCTTTAAAAACCCTTTTCAATATTCATCCAGGAGTACAGGTACATAGTCTGTTGAAAGTGGCATTACAGGCAGATAGGGTGGTCAAAAAGTATTTTTGGCACATTGGCCTTCATCAGTCAGAGCATTGACTATAGACGTTGGGAGGTCATATTGCAGTTGTGTAAGATGTTGGTGAGGCCACATTTAGAGTATACTTTACAATTTTGGGCACTGTATTATAGGAAAGATGTTGTCAAGCTGGAAAGGGTGCAGAGAAGATTTACAAGGATGTTGCCAGGACTCCAGGGCCTAAGCAATAGGAAGAGGTTGGGCAGGCAAAGACCCTATTCCTTGGAGCGCAGATGAGAGATGATCTTAGAGAGGTGTACAAAATCATGAGAGGAATAGATTGGGTAGATGAACAGAGGATCCTGTCCAGAGTAGAGGAATCAAGAACAAGAGGACATATGTTTAAGGTGAGAGGAGAAAGATTTAATAGGAATCTGAGGGGTAACATTTTCATGCAATGGGTAGTAAGTGTACGGAGCAGGCTGCCGGAGGGGATGGTTGAGGCAGGTACTATCACAACATTTAAATAACATTTAATCAGGTACATGAAAAGGACAGGTTTAGAGGGATTTGTGCCAAATGCATGCAGGTGTAGATGGGACAAATTGGCCGGTGTGGGCAATTTGGGCCGAAGGGCCTGTTTCCAAGCTGTTGTCTATTTGTTTTTGCATTTGAAGTCTCTATGACTGAAGTCTCTCTGAAGTCTCATCTTTTGGACCAACCTTCCAGAACTGTCCATAGTCTCCTGGTTCAATCCCCAGCACCAAGTCTCCATTTTTTAAAAATTAACCTTAAACTTTAGTTTTATAACAGAGATGTTATATACATATAAATTGTTTTCGCAAGAACTGAATTCTTTGAGTATGCAAGAGTCAGAGGGTTCTGCCTGTATGCTGCATATATTTAAAGCAGTTGAATTCATCAATGCAAACCTTGCATGTTTGATCTACAGACTGTGCTGTGTTAGCTAAAGTCACCACACCATGATTGGAGCGATGTAACAATTGATGTTAGTGTCATTGATGCTACTTGGAAGGGGCTCCAATTCAGCAAAGGAATACAGAGAACCCTCCGAGAAAGAAGGAAGCATTTTGCCTTTATGCTGTCTTAACCTAACATAACAGACAAACAAGTGTCATAGAAGTGCGAGGTAATGTATTTTGGGAGTAGAGGTGGGAAGAGACAGAATTGACTTATCAGAACATTTCTAAAGAGTGTGAGGAACAGAGCGACCTTGGGTTTATGTGTATACATCTTTGAAGGAGGCAGAATACATTGAGAGACAGTTAACAACGTATAAATAAAGGTGGGGGAGGACCACAGTCTAGGGTCCTTCCGCTGCTGGACATGGGGGGGCACGGTATGGTGGAGACGCCCCTCAAAATAAGGGAAGGTATCCCAAGCCAGGGGGCCACATGAGTGGCACGGGTGGGGGACAGATTCGTGAAATTTGAGCAATGTATATAGACTGTATTGAACAATTTGTATAGCCTCCGAAAATGTCGGATGATTTTTTCGCACGGTTCACGTGTTGTATATATTTATTACCTGAATAATGTCTATTTTGAAATTTAAAAAAAAAGTATAAACAAAGGAATGGCGTTCAAAAGCAGTAAAGTTACGCTGAATCTTAATACATTTCTGGTTAACCACAACAAGAGCATAGTGTCCCATTCTGGTCATCACACTTTAGAAATGTCCATGAGAGAATGCAGACGGGATTAAACAGAATGGCTCAAGGGATGAAGAATTTTTGCTATAAGGTCAGCCTAGAGAATTTGTAGTTATTTTCCTTAGAGCAGAAAAAATTGGGGTAGATGTGATCGAGGTGCACATGATTATGACAAGTTTAGTTACACAAGGTACCCAAGGAGAAAATGATCCCAATAGCTGATGGTACATGGACGAGAGAACATGAATCATTGTTTTTGGGCGAGAGTTACATTGAGATGCAAGAAAGAACCATTTATTCAACAATATATATATATCTGGAACTCACTGCTTATGAGGATAGTAGAAGCAAAGACAATTAACAGTTTCAAAAGGAATTTTGATTAATGCTTGAGGGAAATAAACTTGCAGAGCTTGGTAGATAATGCAGGAAAATGCAACTGGACTGGATTGCTCAACAGAGAGGCAGCATGAAATTAGATGGACCAATGACCATAATGACACTATCATGGCCACAATTGGTGCAAAGAATAATATTATAATTAAAATCCCTGTTCAGTGAATTGATCTTCCATTGCATCTAGGTGTCCATTTGTCAAAGATCATTGTGTTCTGAATGAGGGAATAAAATAGTTTCCACTGTGAAGCCTAATTCTGTTTTTCTCCTTGTTCCACTATGGCCAGCCTTTGAGACCAGATTTATTCTTGTGGGTGTTGTTTTGAATAATGAAACAACTGGAAGAAGGACAGGAATTTTGCTTTGTGAAAGATAAAGTGGATATACATAAAACTTATTAATTATGGTAAAAAGTGGTATAAACCAACACTGCCATCTAGTGTCAAGCTCAGCCTAGATTCGTGGAATTTCCTGTAATCCTTGGGCTTGCTTCAGGATGAATGAAAGGAGAATTTATCAGCATGGTGTATTCATCAACAAACTATCATTAAATTTAACAGCAGTACTCATAGGTTCAATTGTTGAAGTATTAAGAGTCATTTGTTAAAATGTTGTGTGCTGTTCTGATCACCAGATAACAGGAAACATGTGGAAGCTTTGAGGGAGAGCAGGAGAGGTTTACCAGAATACTCCTGGAGCAACTGTCCCAGAAGCTAGAGGTGTGCATTTTCACATTTCTGGATATTTTGCCCGATGGGAGAGGGGAGAAGAGGGAGTGCCCAGGGTGTGACTCATCCTTGATTGTGCTGCTGGCCTTGTGAAGGCTGTGTGAGGTATAAACAGAGTCAATGGAAGAGAGGTTGGTTTGTGTAATGGACTGGGCTGCGTCCACGATTCTCTGCAATTTCTTGTGGTCTTGGATGGAGCTGTTCCCAAGCTATGCTGTGATGCATCCTGATAAAATGCTTTCTACGGTACATCTGTAAAAGTTGGTGAGAGTTGTTGGGGACATGCCGAGCTTCCAAAACCTTCTAAGGAGGTAGAGGTGTCGGTGTGCTTTCTTGGCCGTTGCTTCAATATGGGTGGTCCAGGAGAAGTTGTTTGTGATATTTACTCCATGGAATTTGAAATTTTCAACCATCTCTACTTTGGTGCCATCAATGCAAACTGTAGTATGTGTACCGCTTCGCTTCCTGAAGTCAATCACGATCTCCTTTGTCTTGCTAACATTGAGAGAAAGGTTGTTGACTCGACCCAAGGACACAACGTTCTCAATCTCCTTCCTCTACTCTGTCTCATCATCATTTCCTTCATGTAACCCATCTCATAACTATCTCCTTCCTGTACTCCGTCTGATTATTAAAGGAGATGTGTGGGGTTCGTTTTTTACATAGATGTAACAAAACAGTGCTGGGTGCCTGAAATGCACTGCCAGGAATGGCAGTGGAGACACACATGATAGTGGCATTTAAGTTTTAGATAGACACATGGATATGCAGGGCATGGAGGCTCATGTGCGTGCATACATGAGATTAGTTTATTTTGATATCATTTTGTCACAGAACAGAGCCAAAGAGTCTGATCCTGTGCGGTACAGTTTTATGTTCTATGAATCTGGTGAGATGTGCTATGAAACGTTTGTGTCTTCTGCCCGGTAGAAGAGAGGATGACCAGGGTGTGAGTAATCCTTGCTTATGTTGGCTGCTTTCCTGAGACAACATGAAGTAAAGATGGAATCAATGGGAGGGAGGCTCTTTTGTGTGAAGGAATGATCCATATTCACAACTCTCGACTATATCTAGCGATCTTTGGCAGAGCAATTACCATATCAAGCTGTGATGCATCTGGTTAGGATGCCTTCTTGGGTACATTTGTAGAAATTATGAAGAACCGTAGGAAACATGCTGAATTCCCTTAGTCTTCTGAAAAAGTAGAGGTACTTTCTTAGCCAAAGCTTCAGTAGCTGGATGAAGACACATTTTTGATGACATTCTCACTGAGAAATTTCTATTTTACTTCGGAGTCACGTGAGTGACTACGTGAAGAACCCCGCCAGGACGCATGCGTGTCATATCGCTACACGCATTGCAACAAGTCACAGCAAGGGGGAACAATGTTCCCCTAGCGGCAAAATTTGAAAACCAGGAACAGCAGGTAAGGAGACTCTGCGTTCCAGAATTTGAAAGTCGGGAACAGCAGGTAAGAAGACTCTGCGTTCCTTCCACTCACCTTTTAGGTGGAAACATGGACCGGATCCATGAAGGCTGCGGGAAAGCTGGCGGGGGAGAACCGCGGAGTCGCGGGCAACCGGCAGCAGCAGCCTAAGGCTGGGGGGGGGGGGGGGGAATTGTTTATTTACGCATTCCCTCCTTTCCTGCCTCATCAGTCGGGTATTAAGAAAATACAACAAGACTCTGCATCTGGTATTGGTAGTACCCGATTGGCCTACACAACCATGGTTCCCAGTGGTATCAAACATGGTATCAGAGACATGAACATCCCGTCTGTTCTGGAATATCTGGCAGGCCTCCACTATGATGAGGGGCTCAGTTACAATGCCATCAACTGCGCCAGAAGTGCCCTATCGACTTACCTATGGCAGGGGACAGACCATTACACTGTTGGGACTCACCCACTGGTACAAAACCTATGAGGGGAACCAGATACTCCCAAATATGGGATGTGAGAATAATCCTGAAGATGCTCAGGAATTGGTCTCCAGCAACAGTTCTGTCCCTACACAGACTGACATTAAAACAGTCATGCTAATGGTATTGGTCACGGCACAGAGGATACAGTCACTGCAAAAACTAGACTGGACAACATGACTTCCTCAACAGAAAATATTACGTTCATATTTATGAGATAGTAAGCAGAACAGAAAAGGGGTCAGCAGGCCTCAATATACAATTAGGTCATACCCAACAGATGACCGTCTGTGTATAATAAGACATCGTCGTTATACATGGAGAAAACGAATATCCTAAGAGGCAATGAAAAGGCACATTTTGGTCAGCCACTAGCAACCACACCAAGAGTGACGGTCCAGACCATCTCAAGATGGCTGAAACAGGTGCTAACACAGGCTGGGGTGGATACTAATTTAAAAAATCTCTTTCCACCAGGGCTGCAGCTACATCGGCAGCGATACAGTTGGATGTAAAAAATGGACCAAATCCTCAAGGCAGCAGGATGGTCTGGAGGGGAAAACATTCCAATTATTTTATAATAAACCAGTAATGAAACCTGGACGTTTGCAGAAACAATTTAAGTTCTGTAAATTAATTTAAACCCATAAAAAGGGGTTATAAATTTGTGTTTAAATTTTTTTTATGATTTCAATGTCGAATTCATGTCCAAATTATGTTAACACAATTCCTCCCACAGTCAAGGCAGACGTGATGCATGGACTCATTTCCACGGCATGAAATCACAGAGCTTTAAAATCTTCACGTAGTCACTCACGTGACTCCGAAGTAAAATAGTAAGATTAAACGAGAACTTACCAGTTTGAAGTTTGATCTGTATTTTATGAGGAGTTACGATGAGGGATTACGTGCCCTCCGCTCCCACCCTGATCATATACTTAACTGGTATCTCTTCTCTAATCTTACTATGTTTAGTCATTACAGTTATCTGTGATTTCACACCGCTGCTTGGAAGTATGACACGCATGCGTCCTGGCGGGGTTCTTCACGTAATCCCTCATCGTAACTCCTCATAAAATACAGATCAAACTTCAAACTGGTAAGTTCTCGTTTAATCTTACTATTCTATTGCTCAATGCTGAGGGTTATTTTACATACAACCAAGTTTGGGCTTTGAGTCAATCCAAACAAAATCCAGTTTACCAAATCTCATGCTACAGAATTCAAAACAACCTATAAGTGGAGGAGTAGTTGTAAGTTCATATGTGAGGTGTAAATAGATAGAGAGAAAGCACAGGCGGTACTGCAAAATGGCTGCTGCTTTCTGCATTTTATGACTGCCCCTATTGTGTCCAACTCCACCAGTCTGAAGAAGGGTCTTGACCCAAAACGTCTTCTATCCATGTTCTCCAGAGATGCTGCCTGATCTGTTGAGGTACACTAACACTTTGCATCCTTTTATCTAAACCAGCATCTGCAGTTTCTTGTTTCTCCACCATTACAATGCCTGACTCTCTTCTACCCTCATAATGTTTGATTCTACTACACACCTATGATACATAACACCCACCCACCAAACTTTGCGCCCCACCCAAGGTTTCCGTGCGGTTCCCAGAGGTTGCAGGTGGTTGCCGGAGGTTGCAGCTAGTGGAAGCAGGTAGGGAGACTGACAAAAACCTCCGGGAACCTCCGGGAATCGCACGGGAACCATGGGTGGGGCACAAAGTCTCCAGAGGTTTCCGTTCAGGGTTCCTAAGTGTGACAGGAGCATAACTCTCCTAATATGATGTACTAACGGAAGTCTGCACTGTAACGCTCCACTTCATCCTTCTCCAGCTGCGTCCCCGATTAACTATTAATTAGAACAGCTGCAACTGGGTGATCTGTTTAAAGATTGTAAAATAAGCCTTGTCATTTGTTTTGTCAAGATTTGTAGAAAACCTGAACTGGGTTTTCAGCCAAAGATATTCTTCCTACGTTGTTCCATCTTACAACTATTATTGGAGCTTAAGAACAAGGCTACTTCAGCACAGCTGTCAAGCTACAAGTGACTCTTCAATTTGCAGCTCAGTTCCTCTAATATCTGTATTAGAATATGAAATTCTGTTCTATTAGAATCTTGTATAATGTTTCCCATTACATACTGCTAACACTGGATCATGTAAAAACCTAGGCAGAGAAACAGTCAAACGAAAAATAATGAACATAGGAACCATTAGAAAGAGACAGCTACAGAATGAAGCAAACATATCATACATCAATGATCATCAGTATCAGATATGTTGGTTGGATACTGACCCAATGCAGGTATTCAATGGCATATCTGTTTTACGTTTATTCATATTTGATCCATATCAAGTAATGTCATTCATTAGCCACAAAAATTATCATTTACAATTTTGAATATTTCAGTTAATTGAGCATCCATTACCTTTTAGGTTCTTTCAGATAGAGCAATAAGTCCTGCTAGTGTTTTAAAAATATCAAGCCTTAAACAATATTATGAGGCTATATACATTATTTCCATTTGTGACTGGTATTGCCTCCCATCTCCCCAAGGAACAAGGGTAGAGTCTCCCTTGTCCCTTGCCTTTCACCCTACCAGCTTCCGTATCCAACACATCACCCTCTGACATTTCCACCTCCAACATGATCCCACTGCCACTAACATCTTCCCATCCCCATCCCTTTCTGCTTTCTGCCAAGACTGCTCACTACACAACTCCTTGGTTCACTTAACCCTTCCCACCCAAACTACCTCTTCCCAGGGTATCTTCCCCTGCAACCGCAGGAGAGGTAACATCCATGCCCATACTTCCTCACACTTGTGCAGGCACCCCAGCACCCCTTCCAGGTGAGACAAAGGTTCACTCTAACCTTATCTACTGCTTTTGGTGCTCCTGATGTGGCCTCCTTTACATTGCAAGACCTAAAGTAGACTTGGCGACCCCGAACTCTACCTCTGCTACATCGACGAATGCATTGGTGCTATATCCTGCACCCACACACAACTCACTGACTTCATCCATTTCACCACTAACTTCCATCCGGCACTCAAATACACCTGGACCATTTCCGACATTTCCCTACCATTTCTTGACCTCACTATCTCCATCGCAGGTGATAGACTACTGACCGACATCCACTATAAACCCACTGACTCCCATGGCTATCTGGACTACACTTCTCCTGTAAGGACTCCATCCCCTACTCCCAATTCCTCCGTCTATGCCGCACCTGCTCCCAGGATGAGGTGTTCCACCCCAGGGCATACACCTCATCCTTTCTTCTTTCCCATCCCCCCTACCCACCCCACCACACACACATCAGTCTGAAGAAGAGTCTCGACCCGAAACGTTGCCTATTTCCTTTGCACCATAAATGCTGCCTCACCCGCTGAGTTTCTCGAACATTTTTGTCTACCTTGATTTGTCTCTTTTAGATAGACTCAAGCAAAGAATTGGAAGCAGAAGTTAAACCCCTCAATCATGCACCTCCATTCAATAAGACCAAGGCTGATTTGATTGGCACCTCAAGTAAATAGAACAGCAGCTATAAACCCAAGGAGCACAAATTGACTTATTTCAAGCCGCTGATTGGTGGACATTTGATGGTATGATTCAGGTTTCCTTTTGACTTGGATCAAAAGTTATGGAATTAATGACTTGCACCTTCTGTAAAACAAGGCAGCCCTTGTACCATATCTGATTGCCCTCCCCTTCATGAAAGTAGTTAAAAATACATACCAACAGTATTCATACGGTTTCTTCCTCCATAGATGTGTTGAATCACAAAAGGCACATGTCCCATCAGGAATGGTACCATTGTAATGCAGCTACCACCTCTTTGCTGTGGAACACTCAGAAAAAGTCATCAGATCTATCCTCATGCCAGTCTCATACTAAGGTAGGAAGTATAGCAACTGCTTTTGTAAAAGACTGACTGCAGGTGGTAGCGTTTTCACAGTTATGTACTTCTGTGCCTCCAGGGACAGCTGTCCTCCATCAGCATTGAAACAAGCCCTCCAACCTAACTCGTCCATGCCAATCAAGATGCCTATCTAAGGTAATTTCATTTGTCTGAGTTTGACCCATATCCCTTTAAACTTTTCCTAACCATGTACCTGTCCAAATGTCTTTTAAATATCATTACTGTTCTTGTCTCAACCACTTCTATGGAAATTCATTCCATACACTTACCACTCTCTGCAAGATACCGTGTATTTTAGTGCTGTCTGCAGACCTTCTAAGCATGCCTTGTACATTCTTATCCAAATCGTTGATATCGATGAGAAAAACTACAATGGGCCCAGCACTGACCCCTGAGGCACACCGCGAGTCCAGTCCAATAAACAACCTTTTACCATCAAGCCAATTATGTATCCAATTAGTTAGCTTTCTTTGGATCCCATGTGATCTAACCTTAGAAAACAGCCGGCAATGCAGAACTGTACCAAGGATATTGCTGAAGTCCATATAGTCTACCTCCCTCCCCTTTCTTGGTCTCACAGTCTCCATCACAAGAAATAGACTATTGACTGATGTAAATTACAAACCCACTGACCCCCACAACTATCTAGACTACACTTCTTCCCACCCTGCTTCCTGCCATGACTCTATCCCCTACTCCCAATTCTTCCGTCTACGCCGCATCTGCGCCCAAGATGAGCTGTTCCATACTAGAACATCCAAGATGTCCTCATTCTTTAGGGAACGGGGGTTTCCCTGTCCCATTATAGACGAGGCCCTCACTCGTGTCTCCTCGGTACCGCGCAGCTCCGCCCTTGCTTCAACCCCTCCCCTAGTTGCAACAGAGACAGAGTCCCCTAGTCCTTTCCTTCCACCCCATCAGCCATCGCATACAACACATAATCCTCCAAAATTTCCGCCACCTCCAACGGGATCCCACCACCTGCCATATTTTCCCATCTCCACCCCTTTCCGCCTTCCATAGAGACCGTTCCCTCCGCAACTCCCTGGTTAACTCATCCCTTCCCATCCAAACCACCCCCTCCCCAGGTGCCTTCCCCTGCAACCACAGAAGATGCAACATCTGTCACAATACCTCCTCCCTCGACTCTGTCCAGGAACCCCAACAGTCCTTTCAGGTTAGGCAGAGGTTCACTTGCACCTCCTCCAACTTCATCGACTGTATCCGTTGTTCAAGATGTGGACTCTTATACATCGACGAGACCAAACGCAGACTGGGCGATCGTTTCGCGGAACACCTTCACTCAGCCTGCTTGGACCAACCTGATCTCCCGGTTGCTGCACACACTAATTCTCCTTCCCATTCCTACACAGACCTTTCTGTCCTTGGTCTCCCCCATTGTCAGAGTGAGAGCTAGATAGGGCTCTTAAAGATAGCGGAGTCAGGGGATATGGGGAGAAGGCAGGAACGGGGTACTGATTGTGGATGATCAGCCATGATCACATTGGCTGGCTCGAAGGGCCGAATGGCCTACTCCTGCACCAATTGTCTATTGAGGCTAAATGCAAATTGGAGGTTACAGCATCTCATATTTCACTTGAGCAGCTTCCAGCCCAGTGGTATGAATATTGATTTATCTCACTTCAGGTAGCCCCAGCATTCTATATCTCTCTATCCCTCCCCCACCCAAGTCACACTAGCTACTAATTTTCACCCAACAAACAGCTTCCAATTGCCCGTTTCCTTTATCATCGTTACTTTTTTGCATATCTTTCATTCATTGTTCTTTATCTCTCCATACCGTCTATATCTCTTGTTTCCCTTCTCCCTAACCAGTCTGAAGAAGGGTCTCGACTCGAAACCGTCACCCATTCCTTCTCTCCAGAGATGCTGCCTGTCCCGCTGAGTTACTCCAGCATTTCGTGTCTATCTTTAGTCTACATCATTACATCACTGCCCTCATCACTTTCTTCATTACTAAATACTCAAATAAAATTTGTAAGTCATGATCTCTCACGGACAAAAGTTGAATTGGTTATTCTTGATCAACCCCTGTCTTTCCAAAAACATACATCTTATCCCTTAAAATGCACTCCAGTAACTTGCCTACCACAGGTATTCGGCTTACTGGTCTATAGTTCCCAGGTTTTCTTTGCAACCCTTCTCAAATAAAGGCATAATATTAAACACCCTCCAGTCCTCTGGCACCTGATGCATTGTTGACGATAATGCAAATATCTCAGCCAAAACTCCCACCATTCTTCTTTAGCTTTCTACAATGTTCTTGGGTATATCTGATTATGTCTCAGAGATTTATCTTCCATTTGTTTTAAACTATCCAGTGCCTCCTCATTGTAATGCAAACTATCTCCAAGACATCCCCATTAATGTTCCCTAGTCACCTTGTTTCCATGACATTCTCCACCATAAGAATAGAGGAGAAATATTCATTGAGGATCTCAGCCACCGCAGGCTGCTCTACACATAGATATCCATATTGGTATTTGTGATGCCCTATTCCCACTCAAGGTACCCTTTTTCCATTCATATTATTATAAAATCACTTTGGATTATTTTTAATCTTCTTTGCCAAACCCATCTCATGCCTCCTCTTTGTCCCTTCTGATATCCTTCTTAAGTATAATCCTGCACCCTCTAGAGTCCTGCAGGAATTCACGATCCCAGCTGCCTCTACCTGACCCTTCTGCCCAAAGCCTCAATATCTCTTGGTATCCAGGTTCCTGTCAGCCGTACGCTTCAAAGTCTCCCACTTACCAGATGATCCTTTGCCTGCAAACAAGTTACTCCAATCAGCTTTTACCAACTCCTGTCTAATACCATCAGCATTTGCCATTCCCTAATTTAGACGTTTAACATGACCTAGTTCTGTCCCTTTCCATAACTAATTTAAAATTAATAGGACAGTGGTCACTGGTCCAAGATGCGCACCAACTGACACCTCAAATCACTTGGTACACAAAAAAGCTGGAGAAACACAGCGGGTGCAGCAGCATCTATGGAGCGAAGGAAATAGGCAACGTTTCGGGCCGAAACCCTTCTTCAGACCGAAACGTTGCCTATTTCCTTCACTCCATAGATGCTGACGCACCCGCTGAGTTTCTCCAGCTTTTTTGTGTACCTTCGATTTTCCAGCATCTGCAGTTCCTTCTTAAACACCTCAAATCACTTGCTCTGTCATATTTCTTGAGAGTGAGCCCTTTGTATATTACCTACCTTTCACAGGTAAATACCTTCCAACAAGAAGACCATTGAGACACACATTGCATTATTTGCCAATTGGTTACATTTTCTAAAAAGCACTTACTGATGGTTAGAGCAGCCAGATCTGGTTGAAATGTATATGAACAGTCTTCAGAGAGTTTTGGAGCTATCTTGTGAAATGTCTTGATGTCAGCAGACTGTCACTTTATATGTCATGTCAATAAAAATTGCAGCATGTTTTGTTTCTTGACTTTTGTGACTGTTCAGCGACTATTGTCTTATGGAACTCAGAGCTCCAACTTTTATCACAATGGATTGAAACAAGGATTGCACAACAATTATATCATTAGACGCAAGGAATTGCAGATGTTGTAATCTTGCAAAGAACACAAATAACTCACCCGGTCAGGCAGCATCTCTGGAGGACATGGATAGGCAATGTTTTGGGTCAGGACTCTTCTTCAGACAGTGTCCTTGCCTGACACTGGAAAAATGATAGATATGATAACATGTTCACAAGTGCTTAGTCCAATTTCGCAATTGATGTATTTTTACTTCAAAATATTCACTATAACAATTAATTGTAAGAATTGTAATATTAATTCTGGATCTTTTAGCGGGGATAAAATAGTACCATATGATCCAATTTTCTTGAACATTTTTGTTAATATGCTTTATAAATTGCATATAGCTTGCATCTATATTATAAACAGAATATCATCTGATATTTCGGCCTTTCTTTCCTCTTGCTACTTTTGAATCATGAATTTTCTCCACATGGTGTTGAAATAATTGATTTTGCACTATCTCCTCTTTGTACAATTTTTAATTTGCTTTGCAGCAGACAGTTTTAGTCGCTTCTGGCAGTTGTGCTTGTCCAATCTTTCTGCACCAATCTCTGAACTTCTCAGTCCCTGGGCTGTATCACAGATCAAAGTCAATCTTTTCTTTTAATTTTGCATCCTTTCACCAAAACATCATTGCCTGTCGACTCTGAACCCATCTAATAATTACAACACGCTGCTGTTTCTTCAAACGTGCTCCTAATGATTTCTGACATCACTGACTGTTCTGATTTTTACATGTTTTTCTCATTTCAGTTTTTTTTCTGTTTATATCTACTTTACAAACTGCCTTATTAAGCTTTTTTTTTAAATCAGATTCTTTCATTTGTTCAGTCTTTACCTGCATGGGCTCAATTATTCAGTTTTGAAATACTGCACTTTAAGATTATTCCAAGATATTTAAGATTTAAGATTATTCCAAGATATAGAATTTAAGGTAATGTTAGGAAAAAACCATTAAATTAAATTAGATATCCCTGAATTAAACGTGTATCAGAAGAATTTACTCAATTACGGGCTAATAATGGGAAAAAAGCTCATACTTAAATTCTGGAAAAATGCGCCCACACCAACAATAAAAATGTGGACATCAAATATGTTTGAAACATTACATCTGGAAGAGATGAAATTCCTCTTAGCAGGTAAAGCAAACCAATTCCAAAAGACGTGGTCTACGTTTATGGACCTATTACAAGCATGAGGTGCAATAGTAATTTTAAAAATAAATAAATAAATAAATGGTATCAGGACCTGGCAATGGGAGGTAAAACAACAAAAACAGACTTGGTTGGTAGTCTTTCTGCGGAGTTTAATGTTATAATAGAGCGATTGTCCTTACTTTCTTTTTCTTTCTTTTCTAGGGTCTACTTTCTTACTTCACTTCCTTCTCTAACTTCTTTTCTAAGGGGCTTTCTTTTCCCAACACTCTCTTGCACTTCACGACTCTTGCGCACCTTCTTTACTTTCCTTACTTCTATCTTTTTCTTAAAGCTTAAAAAAAAAATGAAGCGGTACAAAAAATGTATTAAGATATATGTGTTGTGTGTTATTGTAATTTACCGTACTTCTAATAAAAATAATTTAAAAAAAATAAAAATAAAAAAAATTAAATTAGATGCAGAAAAAGTCCATTCGGCCAATCTGGTCAGTGCTGGCATTTGTACTTCACATGAATCACCATGTTATCCATTTACTTCATCTCAGTCTTTCAATCGAAGTTTCTATTCTTTGTGCTCTAGTTTTCTTTTGAAAACATCAAAGCTATTTGATTTAACCGCATTATAATCACACTAAATAAATCTCTCCTTATTTTGCCATTGTGTTTTTTTAATAACTATCTTGTGTTTTCACTTTCAATTCTTCCATAGGTGAAAATATTTTCATTTCACCAAATTTAACATCTTCCCACTCTAGAAAATGTGATTCCCTATTGCAAACAATTATTGGAAAAAAAACAGTTTTATAACCTATTATTTATTAGCGTATACGTGCAGAATTTGAGAAGACCTTCTTCTTGTATTTATCCAACTAAATCTGATATATTTTTATTGAAAAGTACAGTTAAAGCTTACAAGTAGCCTCAGTAAAATGCCACTTGATCCCAGGGTCATCCATAAGCAGTGGGCAGATCCACCATGTTGCCTCTCTCCATGTATCCAGGCCTTGGTTATTAGGTTATTATAACATATCTCACTTCACCGTAGAACAGTACTGTACGGGAATAGGCCCTTCGGCCCACAATGCCTATGCTGAACATGATGCCAAGACCAACTCTTATTTGCTTGCATATAATCTATAGCCCTCCATTCCCTGCATATCCATGTGCCTATCCAATAGTATCTTAAATGCCACTATTGTATCTGTGTCCACTATCACCCTGTTCCAGATACTCTATACACTCAGTGGAAAAGCATCGGCAGGGGGCAGTGGCCAACCAAGGAGAAAAAAAACTTGCTCTGCACATCTCCTGTAAACGTTGCCCCACTCACCTTGAAGCCACGTCCTTTAGTTTTGATCTTTTCATCCTTGGAAAAAGATTCTGACCATCTACCCTATCTATATCTTTCATAAATGAATAGACTCCTATCAGCCCTCCCCTCAATCTCTGCATTCCAGAGAAAACAATCCAAGTCTGTCCATCCTCTCTCTGTAGCTAATGCCTCCTAATCGTGGCCTTTGTTCCAATCATTGCCCATCAAAACCTCCCTTGCCTGTGTCCATCTATTACCTGCCTCACTATATCCTGCATCTCTCCTCTTCTAGCTTTATTATCTCCCCCCCCCCCCCCCCCACACAGTCAGTCTGAAGTAGGGACTTGACCCAAAACGTCACCTATCCATGTTCCCCAGAGATGCTGCCTGACCTGCTGAGTTACTCCAGCACTTTGTGTCCTTTTGTGTAAAAGGCAGCCTCTGCATTTCTTTGCTTCTACCCCCTAATCAAGACATCAGTCTACTAAAACCTTCTCTGCGCCCCTATCCAAAGACGTCACATTCGTCACGTAATGGTGCAACCAGAACTGCACGATACCCCAAATATAGTCTCATTGAATTCCCATAAAGCTGCAGCATGACTTCCTGATTCATGTACTCAATGCCCTGACCAATTAAGGTATGCCTTCTTTACCACTTTACCATATTGGCTCTTAACTGAGCAAGTTGGGTACATACGTAGTCGCAGGTATTCCACGTAATTGAATTCTACTCTGCCTCAGAGCATACTGGTCAGCCATCCTTACACAGATACCGACACTGTTAAAGGGGGAAAAGCATTCCTGCCACAGCTCTTCATAGACAGTTGTAACAGTAGTACCAAGTAAATGTGCTGTCAAGAAGAAGCGGCAGCATGAAATCAGGAATCTTTTTGCAGTGATGTGACCATGTAATGTGTGTCTGACATTCACTGTATCCTTTTCCTTTCTCCTTGGTTGGGCGGAGCGACTCACGTCGCAGCGGCCTCTGCAGTCCGTCTGTCGTTTAAAAAATTTTTTTTTGTCTCGTTTGAATGTAGTTTAAAGTGCTTTTTTTTAAACTGGGTATGTGTGTGGGGGTGGGGGAAACTTTTAAAATCTTTTCCCTGCACGGAGAACCCGATCTTTTCTCTGTCGGGTCTCCGTTGTCATTGGGGCCTAGCACCGTGGAGCAGCCTCCAACCGGAACGACCTGGGGCTCCAGTCGCGGAGCCTGCGGACTACTCACCATCGCGGAGCTGGCCGAGTTCGGAGAGCTGTGGTGGCGCACTGCTGCGGCCCGACCCCGGAGATTTGGAGGCTCCAACCGCAAGTCTGGTGGACAGTAACACCGGGAGCCCGCGGGTTCCTGGTGGGAGACCGCTTTTCGGGGCTTCCGTAACGGCGATTTCTCCCGCCTGAGTTGCGCGGTTGAAAAGTACCTGGAGCGGGGCCTTACATCGCCCGGCGCGGCTTTAATGGCCGCGGGACTTGCTTACCATCGCCCGCCGGGGGCTTTGACTCTGACATCGGGAGGAGAATGAGGAGTGCAGGGAAGAGATAAGGCTTTGCCTTCCATCACAGCGAGGAGGAGATTCACTGTGATGGATGTTTGTGTAAATTGTGTTGTGTCTTGGTTCTTTTTCTTGTGTGTATGACTGCAGAAACCAAATTTCGTTTGAACCTCAATGAGGTTCAAATGACAACAAATAAATTGTATTGTATTGTATTGTATTGGTTGGCCACTGTTCTCTGATGGCCCTTTTCCAAAGTAACCAGTTAACTGAGTTAAACTGTGCAAACAGCTAACGATTGTAGACTTGAGGTAGGCAGAGATAATTATGCCGCTGTCATACAGTAGCAATGTTACAAAATTTTGAGATTTAAAAAATCAAGTCTGTAATTTATCCCATCAGATAAAGCATAAAAAGAAGTTTAATTTGACACCTAATTCACTTTCATATCTCAAGTATTTAAAAAGTTATGGCCATTTTCATACTGGGAAATTAGCATCTTGTTCCCTATTGATTTTCTATGGACATAACAAAAAAGCTGTGATCGTGTGCAGTCAATAGCCCATAACCTTCTTAAAAATTAAGAGAACTGAATGAAATTTTCAGTTATCGTAGATTGAACCATTCTGAAACAAATATAAAATAATCTTACTTGGATGACCTGAAATTAAAGCATATAATTAGTTAGTTACCCAAGTGTAGCTAATTTCAAACTTCAATTACTAGATCTAAACATCTATCCATTTCTTAATAAATGATTAACATTTTTAAATAGCCTAAGTGTCCAAATAATATTCATAAATAATTCACAATAAAACATGATTTTTAAATCTCATTTACATTAATTTATAGGCCACATAGAAGGAATTTAGTGTTCAATTGCTGTAAATTAAAGTCCATTTAAATCAGCTTTCTAGTGGGATCCTGTGAACGCGCTGGTTTAGAACGTTCACATTGCGGTAGATTTGTGCCTCAAATGCCCAGAAAAATACTGCGGGATATAATGGGCCCAAAATTAGCTACTCGCAATATTAAACTTTGTATAAAGGGATCTTAAGAAGCCCTTTTTAATGTAAAAATAAGCAGCCTACCTTCAATTGTTTGCTCTATGAGACCCTGCGGTTGCTGTTGGTCGCGGGTTTAGAGATTGATTTTTAAACTACTATAACTATTATACGAGACCTTTAAAACTAATAATAGCTTTTGCGACGGGGTCTTCCAGCGATTTTTCGTTAATAATTAACTAGGCTGAACATCTTCGATTTGAACAGCCTAGAGAAAATCGCGTTTTAAACCCGCCCCCCTCTAAACGGCGCCAAAATTGCGCACACCCGCAGCGGCAGATTTTCAGCGACGCTTCAGGTAGGCTTTGCAACATACCTACATACAGCACCGGTACATTTCATATCACGGGGCTTTCCCATACTGGACAAGTTTACTCAGTGATAATATGACATGGGGTAAGTGTCTGACACAAATTGTACATGGGGGTGACTCCAGTGTTGATTGTGCAAGCGTCTGGGTGATGTTTGGTCATTGCCTTTATTTCTCATGTTCTCCGTATGGCATTGAGGAATGTGGAGATCAGAATAAGAGGAATGTAAAAAGGTGGCGTATGTGATCAGAATAATAGAACTACTCTCATGGGGAACAAAATGAGAAATTCTATGAAAAAACTATTAGACCTGAAATTGTTATACTGGAACATACTGAAATAACATGTTTTCTGCTGATATGGATAGTTTCTCCATCAGTTTCTAAATATATTGTATATTAAAAGTTTTGCCTAGAAATTCATCTCACTTGGCAGTACTAAACAAACTATATTTTTGTGCCAGGGCTTTGTACTCACCTCTAAAAATCTTTCTGTTCAAAAGGGCCTGAAACAGCACAATTTGAGAGATATTTTTGTTCTATCTAAGTTATCCAAGCTAAAAAAGGACTACCTTCACCAAAAGGACTGCATTTTCCCATTGCCAATGGGGGTGAGCAATAAATGCTGTTGTTGCCAGCAGCCCCAATTCCCAAAGCAGGAATTTAAAAAAAATATCTTCTCCTACTGCCCATGCTCTATGTGGTTCATGATTGGGACATCTCTAATGCTCTGACAGATTACCTCTGGATATGGTAATCATTTTTGTGGCATTTTAACCAATTCATTACTCCTAACACCTTGTAATATTCCCAACATATTCCCAACAGGAATATTCCATCTGCTTTCACTCTCACTCCAATGGCCTGCGTTGCAAATCTGCAATCACAAAGTATATTTGGTTCACAAATAATTCTATACGCATGAACAGCAGCACAAGGATTATTGAACACTGGAGGTTGAGTGGAGAACTGTGTAGGAAGGAGCAGCAGATGCTGCTTTAAACCGAAGATAGACTGAAGCTGGAGTAACTCAGCAAGACAGGCAGCATCTCTGGAGCGAAGGAATGGGTGACGTTTCAGACTGAAGAAGGGTCCCGACCTGAAACGTCACCCATTCCTTCTGTCCAGAGATGCTGCCTGTCCCGCTGAGTTACTCCAGCTTTTTGAGTGGACTGATAGGTATATAAAATTATGAGAGGCATAGTTATGGTAGACAATCCGAATCTTTTTCACAGGGTGGAAATATCAAAGACCAGAGGGCACAGCTTTAAGATAAGAGGCGTAAAATTTGAAGGAGATGTGTGTTTTTTCACACAGATGGAATGCTCTACCAGGTAGGTACAATAGTGGTGTTTAAGAGGCTTTTAGATGGGCACAAGTATATATATATATAGAGAGAGAGAATGGACAAATATAGATGATGTGTAGGCAGAGGAGATTAGTTTACCTTGGCATCAGGTTGGGCACGGACAATGTGGACTGAAGGGCCTGTTCCTGTGCTGTACTGTTCTATGTTGTTCTATAATTGATGTGTGCCCTGCTGGACATGTTAGTATTGTGGTATTGATGGGACTAACAATACAATGGGCACAAGTTCAAATTTTATCATGCCAAATTGTTTAATTCAATTCAATAAGGTTGCTAATTTGAGGCCCTATAATAGTTTTTTAAAAATTGCAGTTCTATAACACCTTTCTTAATCTCAGGGGATTCCAATACTTTTTGACTAATTATGAACATTTTGAAATGTTGGCACTGTTACAATATAGGACATGCAGCAGTCAATTTGTGTATCACAATGTCTCACTACCAGTGTTGTGGTGGAGAATTTATTCTTTAATGTTACTGATTGAGTGATAAATATCAGGAAGGACACTGAAAAATAACCCTTTCAGTCTTTGTTCTGGAACCTTGAAGTCTTCCAAAACGCTAATTGAGGTCTAACTTACACAGTATAGAAACAGTTTGAGGGAAAACATCCCAGATCCATAGCCAGTGTCTTCAATTTAAATAAGAGCGGTGATACGGTGATATGAAAGTGGAGTTGTCTATAGGGTGAATTAGACAGTTTAGCTGAGAGATGGGTCAATAGATGAAGAGCAGCAGGTGGTGAAATAGCTAGTTTACAATGTTCATCAGGAGTTTATCCCAACCAAAAGGAGGAATTCTATGAGAAAGAGGAACTATCCAGGCTAATATTAACTCAAAAAGTAGGATCTGGTGAGCTGCAGCCAGGATTTTTAAAACAATTGCATGCAGAGATAATGATTGCCATTATTTAAAACTCCCTAAATTCTGGGGTGATACCAGCGTGAGACAAATTCCCATCTGTATTTCAAGGCCACCTTTCATGAGTTTGTGAGGTACAATCATTGTGCTGAATCGGATGAGGTAAAAACAAATCTGGTGGCTTAAAACCTGGCTTCCCAGACTTGTTGGAGACTATAGTCAGGAACAAAATGTTTAACCTCACGGCCTATCCATCACCCTCTCTCTCTCTCTCTCTCTCTCTCTCGCTGTCCCATTACAATCAAGCTAGGAGATCAACCCTGTTTGAATAAGGTGTGCAGAAAAGCATTCCAGCAGTAGGACCATCTTCTATTCTATTATTTAAAACTCTCGCCCCATCCGTCCGGCTGGCGTCCGGATCCCTTCCTGCCTTTCGATTTGTTCCCGCCGTGCGATGTCACAATGCCCGATGCTCGCAGACGTCCAATCGCGATGCCCGACGGTCGCGGACGTCCAATCGGAATGGATCCATTTACATGTACGGCTTCCGGCCGCATTTCTTCCTTTGATTCCCTGCAACTCCGAAACCGGACGCAGATTCGCCGACGTCTTTTCCATTTCGGTAGACATTTCACTTTTCTTTCTAGGTATCCGCACCTCATTACATTTTGTCGTGTTTAAGTGCACGTTTTTAATCAAATCCTTCCCCCCCCCCCCCCCCAATATTTCAAAAATAAACTGGCTTCTCACCCACAGAATCTTCACCAGCCCCAGCCCCTGCTGAACGTTCCATCGTGTGATGTCACAATGCCCAATGCTCAAAGACATCGTTGCCATAGAGAGGGAGTACAGAGTAGGTTCACCAGACTGATTCCTGTAATGTCACGATTTTCATATGAAGAAAGACTGGATAGACTCGCCTTGTACTCGCTAGATTTTACAAGATTAAGGGGGTTTCTTATAGAAACGTATAAAATTCTTAAGGGGTTGGACGGGCTAGATGCAGAAATATTGTTCCGGATGTTGGGGAAGACCAGAACAAGGGGTCAAAGTTTAAGGATAAGGGGGAAAGCAGAATCACCGACATCTTTTCCATTTCGGTAGAGATTTCACTTTTCTTTCAAAGTACCCGCTCCTCATTACATTTCGTCGTGTTTAAGTATACGTTTTTAATCAATTCCTTCTCCCCCCCCCCCTCAGTTTTTCCAAAAAAAAACTGGCATCTCACCCATACAGGCAGCCATTTCGGTAGACATTTCACTTTCCCTTCCAGCTATCCACTCCTCATTACATTTCGTTATGTTTATGTCCATTTTTTTCATTAAAACCTTCTCCTCCCCCCCCCCCAACTCACTCATTTTGTCGCCTCCTGCTGGCCAGCGCCCATAACGGCTGCTGGCGCCCGCAGCACAACCTCAAGCGACGCCATTTAAAAACGGCCTTTCGGGAACAGCTCTACTTCGATGACCAGGCTCTGTGTGTGGGGATGCTTCGTGTGTGTGATGCCGGCCCGCCACCCCCCCCCCCCCCCCCCCCCCCCGCGTTGCCGAGACGGTCCCGACTTCGACGACTTCTAGATACGCTATTTTAAGACGGCCGGTACCCGACTTCGACGACCACGTCTCCCCTGGGGGCTACAGGTAGGGAACGGTCTTTATACACTTTTCCAACTCTGTGTGTGGGGGTGGTTAGTGTGTGTGATACCGCCCCCCCCCCCCCCCCCCAGTGGGGGCTACGGGTAGGGTACGGCTGCGTTGGGGGAGCAGACCCCCCAACGGATCTGCCATTGGTCGTCGTGTTTAAGTGCACATTTTTAATCAAATCCTTCTCTCCCCCCCCCCCCCCCAATATTTCAAAAATAAACTGGCTTCTCACCCATAGAATCAGCCCCAGCCCCTGGTGAACGTTCCATCGTGTGATGTCACAATGCCCGATGCTCACAGATGTCCAATCGGAATGGATCCATTTACATGTGCCTTTGCAGGAGCCCCAGCCCATGGTGAACGTTCCATTGTGTAATGTCACAATGCCCAATGTTCAAATACATTGTTGCCATAGAGAGTACAGAGAAGGTTCACCAGACTGATTCCTGGGATGTCAGGACTTTCATATGACGAAAGACTGGATAGACTCGGCTTGTACATGCTAGAATTTAGAAGATTGAGGGGGTATCTTATAGAAACGTACAAAATTCATAAGGGGTTGGACAGGCTAGATGCAGAAAGATTGTTCCAGATGTTGGGGAAGTCCAGAACAAGGGGTCACAGTTTAAGGATAAGGGGTCAATCTTTTAGGACCGAGATGAGAAAAACATTTTTCACACAGAGAGTGGTGAATCTCTGGAATTCACTGGCACAGAAGGTAGTTGAGGCCTTTTCATTGGCTGTATTTAAGAGGGAGTTAGATGTGACCCTTGTGGCTAAAGGGTTCAGGGGGTATGGAGAGAAGGCAGGTACAGGATACTGAGTTGGATGATCAGCCACAATCATATTGAATGGTGGTGCAGGCTCAAAGGGCCGAATGGCCTACTCCTGCACTTAATTTCAATGGTTCTGTTTCCCTCTCATCACCCCTCTCCCTCTCCCACCCATCCCTCTCTCCCCCACCCCCTTCCCTCTCTACTCCACCCCCTTCCCTCTCCCCAACGCCCCCTTCCTCGATACCTCTGGTCCAGGGAAAGCCCACACAACCCCTCCCAAAGACCCCCCCTCTTCACCTAGAACCCTCCCCGCACTCTCCCCCCCACACGGAAAGCGCAAAACATACGAGAAAAAAAAGAGAATACTCCCCTCCTACAATCCGTCCCCCTACCCCCACAATCCTCTCCACATTTCTTCCCCCCTCTCTCTCACCCCCTAACCCGCTCTCCTTTCCCTCCCAAATCTGTCCCGTTTCCTCCACCTCCTCTCCCCTCTCTCCCCTCTTCACATCCCCCCTCCCCCCACCTGTGTGTTTGGGGGGTGGTTAATGTGAGTTTGATGCCCCCCCCCCCCCCCCCCCCCCCCCCCACAAAACGCCGTTGGGGAAGCAGACCCAACGGGTCTGCACTTGGTCTAGTGTCTACATAAAATCGGTGTGCCAAACTGCTGAGTGTGTAGCATTACACAGTGTGCATTCTAAACTGCATGCAAGAGCCAAAGCTAATGGAAAAACTACAAGCAAATCTGTTGAAAAGTCTGCCACACCTGGACACAAGAAGTGGTGTACAATTAATGGAAGGCAGAGGCTCTAAGAATATCCCATTCCTGAAAAATGGCAGATCACAGTGTGCGAGTGCTAAAGAAAATGCGAAAGCATTCGTAATCATATTCAGCCATGAGCACAGAGCAGATGCTCTGTCTTGGCTTTCTCCAGCGATCCCCACCATCATATGAGCCAGTCTTCAACCACATGATATCAAGAAACAGTTGAGTGCACTGGTAACAATAAAGGCTACAGGTCCAGACTGAACTGCAGTACTGAAGACTGGGGTTGGGTACTTTTCGGCGCTGCAGTTTCGGCACCGCTGTTTCGGTGCCTCCGTTTTGGAGGGTTAGGGTTAGGGTTAGGTCGGGTACTTTTCGGCGCTGCAAAGGAAACAATCTGCTTTAGGTTTTCCACTTATTTCCTTCCCTATGGCACATTAGCACAGTCTTATGTCAGTGCTAATGCTAAATACATACGATAAAATAAATTCAAGAGCATGCTGTAGTGTGAATAGAAAACATATTAAATGAAATGCAGGTCAGCAAATTTTGATGAACTTTCTGAAAGCAGTCCTGAATGCTAACCCTAACCCTAACCTTAACCCTCCGAAACGGAGGCGCCGAAATAGCGGCGCCGAATGGTACCATTCCTTAAGCCAAGCTGTTACAGTAAGGATACAACATTGTCATCTGTCTGCCAAGTATATTCAGTTCAAGAAAAGCAAGATGAATTGAATCTGTCCAATTACTGTCCCGTCATCAGCAAATCGATGGAAGGTGTCATCAACTGGACTATCAAGCAGCACCCACCAACAATCTACTTACCAATCACTATTCCCCAATCCCCATTAGACCAAATCTGGCCTTAAGAAACCCTGATAAAATGAAAGTTTCTCCTGTGATTGGATTTACTTGTTGTACAAAGGAAGATAGTTCTGCTTGTCGACAGTCAATCATTCTAGCCCTCAGATGTAAATACAGAAGTTCCTAGGGACAGGGTCCTAGTCGGCTACTTTATCAGTGAATTTCCTTCCCATTATAAAATCAGTAAGGATGCTTATCAGTGATTGAACAATTCTCAATTCCATTCACATCACCTCGACAAATTAAGCTGTCCACTCATTAATACAGCAAAACCTAAATAATTGAAAATAAGCTAAACGAGCATTTAGTGCCCATCCATTATCCGAGATCTTATGGAACTGAACCGCAGATCTTCTTGGACTTTCGATGAGCGTATGGTGAAGACATGCTATGGTGTTGTGCAGCCAGGAGTTACAGGGTTTTGATTCAGTGAGTCCGGGAAGGAAGTTTGAGGTGGTGACAGGTAGCCTTATTCTCCTAGCTGGTAGAGATCATAAACTTGGGATGTGCTGCCAAAGAAGCTTTGGTAAGTTACAAAGGTAGATTGTGCATATTGAGGTCACATTATGCAAATAATGAAGCAATTGAAGTTAAAGGCAGTGGATGGAACCCACTGCCAACGCAAGATTTTCCTAAATGAAATAAAATGTATTTTATTTCTTTAACCTAAAACTCTGAAGAGCAAAGCATTTAGTACCAGTTTGATATTTTCATGTCTACAGTAATACCAGCTATTCTTATTTCTTTTGGATTAGTGCAATTTAATTCAATAGCATCTTGTGCTGAGGAGCAGCAACCTCATGACTGAAATAACACTGAGCAGAATTTAAGTGAGTTCACAGCACTGATATCCTGGAGAATCTTTCAATTATAATTCCATATGTATTGTAATTTAAAATACTGTTCTGACAATGATCATTTGCTTGTAAGTAGACCCATCATTCTACAAACTAAAGAGGCTTTGTGCTTTAGGCTAAACTGAAGTAAATGCTAAACTGTGTTGTATAAACACAATTTACACAATGTAACATGGCAACAGTGATTGTGCAGAATTTCTGCTGACTGTGGTTACCAGTCATTACTCTTTAAACTAATTTGGTTTAAGCAGTATTTATATGAATAGTTAAATGATTTATTTGAACAAGCCCAGTCCATTTCTTGAAGACAAAAAAGAAACGTCAAGTATATCAACTAAACATTAGGCTATATTTATCGACACATTTTTTCCATCAATCTACCCACTCCTATGTTTTGATTTTGAGACCAATCAACTAATTTAATAAACTAATAACTAAAATGTAAATCCAAATTCAAAAAATGTGAAAATCTAGTTTTTAACTTTCCAGAGATGTCGGAACACCGTACAGTCATGGTGCCATGGTACTGTGCACCAGCACGCTGCTGCAAGTCATCGACTCAAGTCTCAGAATGAAGAAGGGTCCCAACCCGAAATGTCACCTTTCCATGTTCTGCAGAGATGCTGCCTGACCTGTTGAGTTACTCGAGCACTTTGTGACATTTTTATAGTCTTTGTCTAAGTTTGCTCTGTGGTAGAAAAATTATGGAAAAATTAAATTCAAGATCTCACAATGAATCACTATAAATAGCTTATAACTGCAGGGGCAGGTTCTATCACTCACAGGTTAGAAGATTCAGTAAAATACGAATTGTTATGCTTTTTCTTCACAAGAATGAAGAAATTGTCTTCTTAAACAGGTAAATGGTCTCCTTAAACAGGTAAAAACTGAAAGAGTTGGTGAAGCAGCAGCCCAGTTACCAAACTACTAATCCTGAGATCTAAGTTTAAATCCCACTATGTTAGGTGTGCAACTTAATTTCAGTTTATAATTTGGAAAAATAACATCTAGTCTCAGGGAAGATAAATCATAAAATCTACTAAATTGTTGGAAAAATCCTTCATTGATGTCCTTCCAGGGAAAAAATCTGCTTTCGTCACCTGGGTACAAGCCTATAAATCATTCCAGACCCACCCCACTTGGTGACTCTAAAATAGCCTAATCACCCAGTCAGTCATATCACTCTATTAAAATGGAGAAGTGAAAGGACTGCAGCAGTTCAAGAAGATGGCTCAGAATTACTTTCAACTTCCCAAGAAAAATAGGGCAATAACTACTGACGTCCAGATCACAAAAAATGATTTAAAAAAAAGACTCCTGTTTTGAAATCCTTATTCTCTATCATGTCAGATTGTAAATTAAATTAATCAATGAGTAATATATTAATAATAAGCACAACATAATATCGTGCTATGATATAATGTTATGAAAACATGATTGAATTTTTTAATTGGACCTTTTGACTGATTGTAGTAAATAGTAAAAACATATTTATGTGAAAAGCTTCCATGAAGGTTTATCATCCAGAAGTTGGATTATGCAGAAGATTCGATAGTTATGTGATGCACTATCAATTCTACTTTGAGTAAATAACATTAATGATCAATTCTGAGTGAAATCACACCAATTGCAAAATTGGTCTAAATACTTCAGTTGCATCCATGAAAGCATGTCTGATGTTTTCCTATTGTGATAGATGTAGGCCTAATAATATCACTTATCACACAACACACATTTCTACACCTTACGACATAACAAAGAGCTTTCAACTCCAGAAATTGACTAACTTTAAATCATCAAAAAAGGATAATATGCTCTGTTCTCCATTTAGGTTCTATTTAGTTTTAGATTAGTTTAGAGATACAGCGCGGAAACAGGCCCTTCAGCCCACCGCGTCCACGCTGACCAGCGATCCCCGCACATTTACACCATCCTACACCCACTAGGGACAATTTTTACATTTACCAAGCCAAATAACCTACAAACCTGTAGGTCGTTATAGTGTGGGAGGAAACCGAAGGTCTCGGAGAAAACCCATGCAGGTCACGGGGAGAACATACAAACTCCGAACAGATAGAACCCGTAGTCGGGATAGAACCCGGGTTTCTGGCGCTGCATTCACTGCAAGGCAATGACTTTATCGCTGCGCCTCCGTGACTGCCCCGTAATTTTAGTGATATCTGGACATGTGACAAAAGGCAATTTGAAAATACACACTGCTCAAAAGTAGTCCAAAGAGAAAAAACTGACAACATGTGTTTTGAAGAAAATGGCGCATGAGAAGCACTGTTATGTTTGATTCAATTATCATCCTGTTCCTAACACAATTGTGAGACTGGAGGTCAGAAGAAGGGTCTTGAGCTGAAATTTCACCTATCCATATTGTCCAGGGAAGTTGCACATAGTGTCCTTTTGTGCATTTTGTTTTTACATGATGGTGGATGTCAGACCCACTTGCCGGTGATCATTAAGGCATACTACCTTGCTTTTTGTTAGCAACGAGATTGTCTTGAAGCAAGTGGGTACTCTGATCAAGAACCATGTAGATCTTGAATCAATACACCCATGTTAAGAATGTGTTTTAACCAATTTGGGGGACATCATTTTGGAGTTTGTACTACTTTCAATAACGTTTTAATACAAAAATGAAAGTACAACCCAATTCCTGGCCATTTATTTCCAGTACAAATTCTTTAGATTTCTGCCTACATCAAAGGATTAGCCTGCTTTTAAGGTGGATTAAAAAGAGATTTAAGAATAACTAGACTAAAGTCTAAGGGGGTTGTGGAGGGGTGGGGCATCATGAGCTCGGAGAAAAGACGGGGAAGCGCCATGGGGGGGGGGGCATTACGGGGGAGAGGGAGGGGCCAGCGAGGGGAACCAGAGGGGTAGTGGCTGGAATTGACAGTGCGATAGGGACTCACATCGGTTGCTGGTCGCCCTCCTCTGCCGGGATCAGAGTCTCCACTTTCCATTTGACGACATCTCCGACTCCGGGCTGGGCTGGGTCTCCCACGCTGGGCTGCTGCTTGGTGCTGGGCTGTTGCTTGGGGCTGGGCTGCTGCTTGGGGCTGGGCTGCTTCGGGTCCCTCCGAAAGTCCGGTTGGAAACTTCCGCCGGCCACCCTCAGCTCCAGTAAAGATGCGATGGCGCAGGAAGGGGCGGACTGTCCCAGGGAGTGACGGGGAAGAGACTAGCTGGCAGAAGAGATCGATCTGTGCAAGCGTGGTTTTAAAGATTTTTAAACCTCGCTAACTTTTGCGACATTCAACAGATGGGAACGAACTTTGCGCACTCGCAGCACAGGAGAACGTTGAGTGAACTTGCAAAAAATCGTAGCGCTATCGCGAACCGTTTTCGCGCAAATTAAAGACCACCAAACCGGAAGATAACAAGATCAGAGTTTTAGTTATGCATATAGAATAGAAATAGATATAGATAGAAGATAGAATATCGATATAGATGGATGGAATCCATTTTGATTCGTTTCACCATAATAAGATTCAATTTTTTGTCAAAATCTATTTAGTCTGTAGGAATACCTTTTTATTCATTCCGGACCAAAAAATACATACTTCTGCTGACTTATGACTAATACTAACGGAATATCACAGTAAATAACATTTCTGAATATTATCAAATGATTTAAAACAGCTGATGGAGCTGATTAAATTAAGTCAATGAGATCGACAGATTTACTTTATTTACTTCAGTCAGAGAAAAATACTCAGAATTCAATACCGATTCAGTCATTCTAGAAGAAGTATTTCCAATGATTGATCAATATGTTTGCTCAGGGAGTAAGAAGTCCACCAAGGGCCACGTTTTACTGATGATCTAGGTTTATGATGATAATAATCTTACGTTTGTCTCTAATTTGAATTAAAGATACATTTTCACATTGAGTATGAGCTATCATTATTTTGGGTATCTTCCTTATGAACAACTGCAAAATATTTGTAATATTTGTAACATTGCCTTCGTGACATCGCTTCACCTCCCATGCTTTTGTGATCACAGATTAATACTAAATTAATACATAATAATCAAGATTTGAGATTCAACATTTTCTTTAGAATATGGTAAAGATCTATGATTCGGAAAATACCATGCTTGTACATCTATTTATTTTTAATTAACAAGTAAAAATGTGATTTGGGACAGGATTCAAGGTTATTTCAAAAGGGCTGAGTACCAGGGAACATATACTTCATGCAGAACAATGGTTCCTGTAAAGCCCAAGTGTCATTTTTTAAGAGATCAATCAGCCAGAATTGATTAGGATTGATCTTAGTTGGATAGCTTTCGCCATTCATGAAAATAATCGACAAATGTTATCATTGGGAATATTGTATAGTAAAGAATATTGGTGAACAATTAATCTTCCTTCATTTATTTCTAAGAATATACTTTACTGCTTTGCTCAGATGCAAAGCTATTTTAACACAATTCAAAAAATAGATTTTTTCAATGAATGAAAAAAAAAAGCCGTTTAAAAAAAAATTAAACGTGCTTAAAATTTAGTAAGAGAGACAATAGTCTTACATTCTTATTTAAAGTATTTCTTATTACTGAGATCTTTATTTCAAATATTATCGAATAATGCAGAAACTACTTTAAATTCAGCTGAAAGCAAATCAGTAATGACCATAAATATAATTGGTATGTAATGGCAAATCAGCCTGAATTGTTATGTCGGTTTTGTTCTTAACTAGAATTACTTTATTCTGCAAACCTACTTAATTTAAAACCCAGCTCACCTCATCTTAATTTATCTACTAAATCTATCTAGTTTCACCTCAGGGAGAGAACAAGCTATTTTTCTGAGCCACTGACTCAGAACTTAATATCTGCTGGTCCTCTGTTTAAACTCAGATCCATTATGACAAATGTTGAATTATTTTGTCTGTCTCTCAGAATCATCATTAAATATATGATATAATTTGTCTTTTTTGTCTCTTCAGCTTTACCCTTTTTAATGTCTACTTATCTTGTTCGCAGCTTGGAGTCTCATTGTTTGATTTTACCCTTTTTATGCTTTTTCAAATACAGTATAAAGGATTTTCTGCTCTGGAGACTGAACACCTATGGGTAAATTTAGAAACAAGGAACTGCAGATGCTGGTTTACAAAAAAAAAGACACAAAGCAGTGGAGTAACTCAGTGGGTCAGCATCTCGAAAGAAAGGGTAGATGAAAAAAGGTAGATGTGATAGCTGGTTCTAAGGTCTAACTTTTAAATATTCATTTTCCCTATTTCTATTCTCTCATTGGGACTCTGGGACAGGCTGATTACATTTAGATACAACATATGGAAAGGATGATCATTGAGACCATGATGCCGTGCCTAATAATATGGGAGATTAATATTGGTGTAAAAGAAGTGAAATCCTACACAAAGTTAAAATGCAAAGATCATTATTGGACCCTTGAAGAATATTAAAACAGTGTGTTTTACTGTTTGTGTTTCTTGATAGTTTCAAATGAACATTTCAATTTTCAATTTATCTCGTTCCTCCATTCCCTCATTGAGAAGTTTCAAAATGTTTCTCAATGTTTACTCAACAGTAAAACGAGGAAAATGTTGTAATTAAAAAACAACACTAAATGCTGGAGCAACTCAGCAGATTAGGCAGCAACTCTGAGGAAGCTTCTTGGTCTATTTATGTATACCAGAATCTGTAGTTGAGCTGGGTTTTGCGCTGCTTCTCTGCACTGGCTGTGGGCCTGTGGGCACCGCTCCCGTCTGACTCCTGACGTCTCTGGCCACCCATTGGGGGGGCACTCGGGTGGGATCGGGACAGCGCCGGAGACCCGGGATCGATCCTGGCTGCGGATGAGGCGCAGGTCTGTGCCACGTCTCCCTCCTCCAATCACCGCGCTCTATCCTCAGTCCCACCCCCCACTCCTCCCTCCTCCAATGAACGCGCTGAATGATCATGTCCCGCCCCCATTTCCTGCTGACCGACGTCTCTCTCGTCCAATCGGCGCCCTCGATCAGCAGTCCCACCCCCACTGTCGTGCGGAAACCGGAGATTTCACCGGGTTTTAAAATCCGGATTACAAAAACATTGGGGGGGGGGGGGGGGGGGGGGGGATCGTCCCCCCCCCCCCCCCGGATTTCCGCCCCTGGTCGTGCCGATCATACAAGATGGCCACACATGGGTCTTCTCTGATTTTTTTGTTAACAGCCCTGATCCTGCACATGAATAGTCCTCAGCCAATCAACAGATTCCCAGTCTTTGGTGGTCATCCAGTCCTGAAGGCATCCTGAACCTCCAGTTGCATGTCACTTTAATTCTCTGCACCATTCCCACCTGAGCCTCTCTGTTTTCAGTCTCCCACATTGCTCCAGCGGTGCCCAGAGTAAGCTGATCCTTTTCTTTCTGCCTGTGTTGGCCCACAGCACTGACGTTAACACTATCAAACAACCACATGTTTTTTCCACTGTTTCCACAGGGCTGCAGCGTCTGTTTCAATGTTTTACTTTTTTTAATGTCTCTAATTGCCTGTGATATTTAAAATAATTGTTGCATTATCTATTCTCCTTCTGCACCCTCACAGATATTTCCTCTATTCTTTCCACCCCTCCCCCCCCATCTGCTTTCTCACTATTTTAGGTGTGATGACAGGTCCTGAATTGCTGACGGTTTCTCTCACCTCTGATAGTGCTTGAATCACAATGTAATTTTAGCATTTTTTCAGCTTTCCAGCAACTGCAGTTTTTTTAACTTTAATTTCTAATCAATTCCCCATGTTTTTGTTCATGACATTTCGGGGAATATCATGAATTCTAAATAGAAGCTCTTTCCATCTTCCTCACCATTTCAGGTTAATGACATTTTAATTTCCATACTTAACTTTCTATTGCACAATCTTATCAGTTGTTTCTCTTTTGGCTTCATGTTATTTATTTACTCTTTCTCCCTATTATACATGCATAATTACTTTATGGAATTGAAAGTAACGTGCACCATGGGAATCATGGATCTTGTTCACAGCATCTTCTCAAGTCTGGAGAGTCATTTAAAGCTTTCATGTTAATTGTTTAAAAGTGTGAATCTCATGTTCCTGCATTTTGGATAGAGACCGATCAACTTTCTCACCCATCAAATCTTCATACCACTCTTCCATGGCTTAATGTTATTTACCTACAATTCTTACAAATGGATATGCATTTAATTATTTTCTGCACAGTTCTTTCATCATTTTATTCCAACCATGATCACACATATTGACTATACTGTCTGAGAAATGACAATTGTAAAGCACTACCTATTTCAATGAAATGCGATTGAAAATATACTTAGCACAGAGTGACATGTGAAACTGATCGTTTTGCATTCCTCTAACAAATTCGCATGACCACTTCCTGTCTGGTATCACTTTTTCGAGAGTTGCTAGGGAACCACTTTAACCAGGCAGTGACTAATTGTTGTGCGCTCCCATGACGATTAAGTCTTCACGAGCATAGCGTGAAATTTGTCCTCAATAAGGTATTTCTCTATTATCCATTGCCTCCACCTCCTATATACTTACACCACACCCTCCAAACATTAACATACCCCGATACCCTTTTCAGCCAAGGTCCTGACCTCCAAGACCTGAACATTTCTCAGTTACACCATTCTTCCAATCCCAATTTGATCCAAATCCTCACCCCCTCTATTAACTGATACCGATCCGTTGGATAAGATTTCAGTAATTGATTTTGCCCCTGATCTCAAGCAACATGCATTCTGCCTGAACAAATGACTTATTTGCTGCTTCTATTTCCCAAAATGGTTATTTACCTGTATTCAAATCAACGACTCCTGTACCCAGCTAATCACTCACTGGATCACCATTCCTTTGCTGGTAACAAACCCCAGCCATTGACTGCACTCAGTTCAGTTTAGCGACACCTGTACCGAAGTACAATGAAAAGCTTTATTGTGTGCTATCCAGTCAGCAGAAAGACAATACATGATTACAATCGAGCCATTTACAGCGTATATATACATGGTAAGGGAATAACATTTAGTGAAAGTAAATACAGCAAAGTCCGATCAAGGATAGTCCGAGGGTTACTAAAAATGTAGATAGTAGTTCAGCACTGCTCTGGTTGTCGTAGGATGATTCAGTTGCCTGATAACAGCTGCGGAAAAACTGTCCCTGAATCTGGATGTGTGCGTTTTCACACTTCTATACCTTTTGGCTGATGGGAGGGGAGAAGATGGCCAGGGTGAGACTCGTCCTTGATTATGTTGTTGGCCTTGCTGAGGCAACGTGAAGTATAAATGTATAAGTGGAGTCAATAGGTATAAATGAGGTATAAATGGAGTTAATAGAAGGGAGGTTGGTTTGTGTGATAGTCTAGGCTGTGTCCACAATTCGCTGCAATTTCTTATGTTCTTGGATGGAGCTTTTAATTTAGTTTAGAGATAGAGTGCTTAAACAGGCCCTTCAGTCCACCGGGTCCACGCCGACCAGCAATCCCCACACATTTACACTCTCCTACATGTATTAGGGCCAATTTGACATTTATACCAAGCCAATTAACCTACAAATCTGCACGTCTTTGGAGTGTAGGAGGAAACCGAAGATCTCGGAGAAAACCCACGCAGGTGAAGAGGAGAACGTACAAATTCCGTACAGACAGCACCCATAGTCAGGATCAAACCCGTGTCTCCGGTGCTGCAAATGAACAACTTTACCGCTGCACCACCGTGCCGCAAAACCTCAGGTCTTCTCTTTTACCTGTAATTGTCCTTGGAACACAGTGGTACACGCTCATCAAGAAATTATGCAAGATCAAGGCCTAAAGTTCTACTGAATTCTGTAAAGTCAATTTTATTTGTCACATGCACTCAAAGGTGCAGTGAAATGAATTTGCCAGCAGCGATACACTTAAAAGAACACACAATACACAATAAAAATGAACACAAACATCCACCACAGCATTCTTCACTGTGGTGGAAGGCAACACAGTTCAGCCAGTCCTCCTCCTTTGTTCACCCATGGTCGGGGTCATAAACCCTCCGTAGTCGCTGCTACGGACGGAGGGATGTACAGGCCCCCTCGTCGGGATGATCAAAACTCCAACGTCGGGACGGTCAAACACACGCTTGGAGGTCCCGAATTGGCACTTTCCTACCGGAGACCGTGGCTTCAGGATGTTATAGGCAGCGGGCCGGTGGTCGGAGCTCTTCTCCGGCGATCCCCGGCAAGGGATCCCAGGGATGGTAAGTCCACGCCGCGCCCGCGGCTAGAAGCTCCGCGGACCACAGCCCCCACGGTGCCAAAGTCACCAGGCCAGCGATCGGAGCAATCCTCTCTGGTGGCCCCCGGCAAGGGTTCACCCACTCTGCGATGGAAAAAGTCCATGCTGCGTCCGCTGCTGAAGCTCTTGGGCCCGACTCTGGGAAAGGCCGCTCCAATCCAAGCTGTTAGGCCGCAAGGGAAGCTACATGGAGAAAGTCGCCTCTCCGTGGAGGAGGCGAACGAAGACACCCCTCCCTTCCCAACCACCCCCCACACAAGACACATCAAGGGACACCTAAACTAACATTAGACACACCAAAAATAAAAGTCAAAATAACAAACACGCTGCTGGCAGGGCAGCTGGCTCGCAGCGCTCCCACCGACCCGGATGCAGCAGAGGCCCAGGATAACCTATTTTAATTGTTTTAATGTGAGACATCGACTTTTGAGAACCAGGCCAGTGTTTAATGACCAGCTACCTTAGGTTTAGGTTAATTATTGTCACATGTACCTAGGTACAGTGAAAAGCTTTGGTTTGCATGCTATCCTATCAGATCAGATAATACTATTAAAAAAACAATCACGTCAAACTCAAGTACAATAGGTGAAGCATAGAAGATACAGAATGCAGAATATAGTTCTCAAAATTGTAGCTCGCCAGTTCCATAGGCAAAGTCCAATGTCCATAACGGAGTAGAGGTGAATTGGACAGTACCTTCTTATTGTTATTACAGCTGTTCAGAAGCAAGAAAACAGAGGGGAAGTAGCTATTCTTATGTCGGTGATGTGCGCTTTCATGCTTCTCTACCTTCGATCAAACAAGAGCAGGAATAAAAAGGAATGACCGTGGTGGAACAAGTCTTTGATCATGTTGGCTGCTTTTCCAAGGCACTATGAAGTGTAAATAGAGGCAATCTAAACCTAAACTATTCCCTCCACATTGGCATTAGGCAACATGGTTGATAATAATAATAATAATAATGGATGGGATTTATATAGCGCCTTTCTAATACTCAAGGCGCTTTACATCGCATTATTCATTCACTCCTCAGTCACACTCGGTGGTGGTAAGCTACTTCTGTAGCCACAGCTGCCCTGGGGCAGACTGACGGAAGCGTGGCTGCCAATCTGCGCCTGCGGCCCCTCCGACCACCACCAATCACTCACACACATTCACACACAGGCAAAGGTGGGTGAAGTGTCTTGCCCAAGGACACAACGACAGTATGCACTCCAAGCGGGATTTGAACCGGCTACCTTCCGGTTGCCAGCCGAACACTTAGCCCATTGTGCCATCTGTCGTCCCTAAACATAGACAAACTTAAACTTTCCATTCAACATCAAAAGGCAATAAGGGGACAAACAATGCTAGTTATTACAACACAATGTCAAATAAGGCAATATCTGAGTATTCCACTGCATGTACATCCATTGGCTGAGAAACATTTCACCGCTCTTCATAAACTAGTACGTTCCGTGCAGTCATTATTTGGGAGATTATGGATTTTGCATTCTGTGTTCACCAAAAGGATGACTTCCATTAAAGTTAGGATAACAACTCTCATTTTGGCGAGTGGCAAGCAAGGTTAGTTTGTATTTTCTTCCGGTGTTTGTTTTCATGTTTTTATCTCACAGGATTGACCTGCAATTTTTGCTATGAGTTGTTTCTTTCCCAGCTGATTTAACAGCAATAGAATTTGAATTGCTATTCTGTAAAAGTTCAAGAAACTGTTTACGGAGATGAAAGAATTCACATTGCAAGTCAGATGTTTCACCTGGCAGATGTATTTATGTCTATCATTGGAGGGAAACAGAACAGAACTGAAATGAACGGTATTTTTTTGTTTGTTGCAATCAAGCTAAGTGAGATAAATGAAACATAATTTAAATAATCTCGTAGTTCTTGAGCTGACAAAGCCTCCACACATTGCAAATGATTGCCTTGGATTTTATACATGTGGATGAAAATCTAGTCTGGTAATATATTTTAAATCAGTTCTGATGTGCAATCTAGATCTGAAGCCCTGTCCTTGGAGTAATCATAGTGCATGGACATGGTCATCTATATTTTTCTGTACAAAAAATATAAAATACTTGGGGTGCATACTTTCTGTCCTCCATCTCCAAGGCAAAGTCATGAGACACAATGGAATAATTTCCACTTGCCTGAATGAGTACCGGTTTAACAACACTTAAGTAGGTCTATGCCACCTGAGATGAATACCACCTATCCCAAATTTAGTTTACTTTATTGTCTCGTGTCCTGATAATATGCTTTCTCCAGTGCATCTACAAAAGTCAGTGAGAGTTGTTGAGGACTTGCCAAACTTCCTAAGCCTTCTGAGGAAGTAGAGGCGTTGGTGTGCTTTCTTGGCCATTGCTTCGATACAGCTAGTCCAAGACAAGTTGGTGGTGATATTTACCCCTAAGAACCTGAAGCATTCAACTATCTCTGCTTCAGTGCCATCAATGCAGGCAGTGGTACGTTTACTGCTTCGCTTCCTGAAGTTTATTTCCTTTATCTTGCTGACATTGAAAGGTTGTTGTCTTGAAACTAGGTTAGAAACATAGAAACATAGAAATTAGGTGCAGGAGTAGGCCATTCGGCCCTTCGAGCCTGCACCGCCATTCAATATGATCATGGCTGATCATCCAACTCAGTATCCCGTACCTGCCTTCTCGCCATACCCTCTGATCCCCTTAGCCACAAGGGCCACATCTAACTCCCTCTTAAATATAGCCAATGAACTGGCCTCGACTACCCTCTGTGGCAGAGAGTTCCAGAGATTCACCACTCTCTGTGTGAAAAAAGTTCTTCTCATCTCGGTTTTAAAGGATTTCCCCCTTATCCTTAAGCTGTGACCCCTTGTCCTGGACTTCCCCAACATCGGGAGCAATCTTCCTGCATCTAGCCTGTCCAACCCCTTAAGAATTTTGTAAGTTTCTATAAGATCCCCTCTCAATCTTCTAAATTCTAGAGAGTATAAACCAAGTCTATCCAGTCTTTCTTCATAAGACAGTCCTGACATCCCAGGAATCAGTCTGGTGAACCTTCTCTGCACTCCCTCTATGGCAATAATGTCCTTCCTCAGATTTGGAGACCAAAACTGTACGCAATACTCCAGGTGTGGTCTCACCAAGACCCTGTACAACTGCAGTAGAACCTCCCTGCTCCTATACTCAAATCCTTTTGCTATGAAAGCTAACATACCATTCGCTTTCTTCACTGCCTGCTGCACCTGCATGCCCACTTTCAATGACTGGTGTACCATGACACCCAGGTCTCGCTGCATCTCCCCTTTTCCTAGTCGGCCACCATTTAGATAATAGTCTGCTTTCCTGTTTTTGCCACCAAAATGGATAACCTCACATTTATCCACATTATACTGCATCTGCCAAACATTTGCCCACTCACCCAGCCTATCCAAGTCACCTTGCAGTCTCCTAGCATCCTCCTCACAGCTAACACTGCCCCCCAGCTTAGTGTCATCCGCAAACTTGCAGATATTGCCTTCAATTCCCTCATCCAGATCATTAATATATATTGTAAATAGCTGGGGTCCCAGCACTGAGCCTTGCGGTACCCCACTAGTCACTGCCTGCCATTGTGAAAAGGACCCGTTTACTCCTACTCTTTGCTTCCTGTTTGCCAGCCAGTTCTCTATCCACATCAATACTGAACCCCCAATGCCGTGTGCTTTAAGTTTGTAAACTAATCTCTTATGTGGGACCTTGTCGAAAGCCTTCTGGAAGTCCAGATACACCACATCCACTGGTTCTCCCCTATCCACGCTACTAGTTACATCCTCGAAAAATTCTATAAGATTCGTCAGACATGATTTACCTTTTGTAAATCCATGCTGACTTTGTCCAATGATTTCACCACTTTCCAAATGTGCTGCTATCCCATCTTTAATAACTGACTCTAGCAGTTTCCCCACTACCGATGTTAGACTAACTGGTCTGTAATTCCCCGTTTTCTCTCTCCCTCCCTTCTTAAAAAGTGGGGTTACGTTTGCTACCCGCCAATCCTCAGGAACTACTCCAGAATCTAAAGAGTTTTGAAAGATTATTACTAATGCATCCACTATTTCTGGAGCTACTTCCTTAAGTACTCTGGGATGCAGCCTATCTGGCCCTGGGGATTTATCGGCCTTTTTACGAGTGTCTTAATCTCCTTCCCGTACTCCCTCGTCATTTTTTTAAAATATCCATCCCACTGTGGTGGTGTTGTCCACGAATTTGTAATTTGAGTTGGATTTGCACTTGGCTGCACAGTCATGGGCGTATAATGGGGACTGAGAACATATTCTTGTGGAGGACCAGTGTTGGGAATTATGGGTTAGGATGATTTGTCACCTATCCTCATTGATTGTGGTCTTCTGGTCAGGAAGTTGAGAATCCAGTTGCAGAGATGAATGCCGATTACAAGTTCCATGAGTTTGGAGATGGGATAATGGTATTGAAAGCAGAGTTCTAATCAATGAATGGAAATCACTGGACAGTAGTCGTTAAGGCATTAGATCTTGCTTTTCTTCAGCACCGGGATGATAGTGATCTTCTTGAAGCAGGTGGGTACCTCCAAATAGAATAGAATAGAATAGAATAGAATAGAATAGAATCTTTAATTGCCACGCAACCAGGGTAGGTGGTATTTGGGTTCCGTACATGATGGTACACTGCTTTTGTTACATACCACTAATAACACAGATCACCGTAATAAAGTGCATCCATACCACATCACAAATCACAAATCTCACCAACAATACATAGTGCAAAAGAACAAACAAAGACCATAGACAAGACACTGTATACATCAAAAGTCATATTATTGTCTGATTATTGGACGGAATTGAGAGTTCTTATTGCTGAGGGGAAGAAACTGTTTTTAAAGCGGGTGGTTTTAGTAGCAAGTGACCTGAGGCGCCTCCCCGAAGGGAGAGACTGAAAAAGGTGATTTGCTGGATGGGAGTGGTCCGAGATGATCTTTTTTGCCCGTTTTGAGGTACGTTGGAGATAACTGGAATGGATTGAGGGGAGGGGGGAGTTGATGATCCTGGAGGCCTTGGAGACAATGCGTTGTATTCTGTGTAGTGAGTGACTATCGGTGTTACCGTACCAGACTGTGATTGAGGAGGTGATGATGCTTTCAATGATTGATTGATAGAAACGGACCAGGAGGTGTTTATCGACTCTGAACTTTTTGAGCTGTCTGAGGAAATATAGGCGTTGTTGACCTTTCTTGATGACGTGGTCTGCATTGATGTGCCATTTTAGATTATTGGAGATATAGGTGCCTAGAAACTTAAATGAGTTCGTGGAGGTTATGGGGTGAGAGTTGACATGGACCGGGGGTTTGTGGTTTTGATTGCGTCTGAAATCTATGATGATTTCTAAGGTTTTTGAAGTATTAAGCTGGAGGTTGTTGTCTGCGCACCATTTGACTGCGCTATCGACTGTTAGATGGTATTGTGATTCTTTGTTGTCTGAGATAAGGCCAATTATTGTTGTGTCGTCTGCATATTTAAAAATTTTAACTGAGCTGCATTGGGATGTGAGGTTGTTGGTGTAAAGTGAGAAGAGCTGGGGTGACAGAACGCACCCTTGGGGGGCTCCTATGTTGAGAGTCAAAGGGCTGGAGAGTTTTTCACCCACCTTGACTCTTTGCTGTCTGTTTGTTAGAAAGTGTAGAATCCAATGGCACATGGCTGGGTGGATGCTCATGTCCAACATTTTATTGTAGAGTTTAATCGGGTGTATAGTATTAAAGGCCAAGCTAAAATCTATAAACAGGATGCGTGCATAGGTGTTCGGTGATTCCAGATGATGAAGGGAATAGTGAAGAGCTAAGTTGATAGCATCCTCAACAGACCGGTTGGCCCTATATGCAAATTGGAAAGGGTCCATAATGGGGGCAGTGTGAGTTTTCAGATGGGTGAGGACTATGTGCTCAAAGGCCTTCATGGCGACTGATGTTAATGCCACAGGTAGGGAGAGATTAAAGATGTTTGTGACTACTCCCGCTAGTTATTCCATGCAGTTCCCAAGGACTCAGCCAGGGACTCCGTCCGGGCCATTCTCCATTAGAAACCCTAAACATTCATCTCTCCAGCAGCAGCATAAAGTAGTTACATTGTGTGCTATCAACAAAATCTACTGTAGTTACTCACTCAGGCTTTTCTGAGAGCCTGATGCTTTTGATTACCTGGGTAAAAAACCATGCATTCACCTTATCTATTCCAATTCACCCTATCTGTTTCTTTTTGACTTTGGCCTTAAATTGTATCTTATTATTTTTCCTTACTCTGACTCTTTGCTGATACATTCTTATGGTTGTATGTTTTGACCCTTCCTGTTATACTCCCTTTCTCTTTGCCTTCTTAAATATCATCTCATCTGAACTTTACCTTTTAATTTCCCGTCTACCTTTCTTCCTTTCTGATTCTGCCCTCAGGTTCCCATTCCCCTGGTAGATTTCGATTTCTATCTTATTTTAATCACAGTATGTTTATAGCTATTTGATGTTCAAAAGTTCTGGAAACTCGTTCAATGTTTGGTCCTGAATCCCAATGACCTTGAAGAGCGGACCACGGAATTCAACGACTAAGAGTGGATCGTGAGGAATGGGAACTAGAAGAGATTTCTTCTTCTTCTGTCTTATATTGCTCTGTCTTTACATGTTTAAAATGACATTTCTCAGTTTTACTTGTGTATTTAATAGCTCCTGGATCTTGAATGATATTCATGCTTTGGAGCATTGTGGACTGGGCACTATTTAAATGTGCTCGCATTTTTTCTGGCAATATGTAGTTATGTTGATATTTCCCATATTTCTTTTGTACACATTTCTCAAGCAAGTGTAAGTATACATTGGAACTCTTAAAGGCACGATGCTTCTGTCCGCATTGACCAAAGTAATCTCGAACATCTTGAGTTTTCAATATCAAATCCAGGCTTTTTTCATCAATGAGTGGTTTTTTGCATCCATAGCATATCTTTGGCTTCCGTTTCAACTCAGAGAAGATGACAACTTCAAATGTTTTTGCTTGTATTTCTGAAAAAAATGCAGAATGATATGATGTCAATAACATAGACGTAGCAGATCAGCTTACAATTTAAAGAGCTAGTATGGATGATTCATTGCACTCAGTCCATATTACTGCCTACTTCCCACAGGAGAAACTATTTTTTTCACCCTTTTCCTTTATACACATATTCAAACACATAATGAAAGATAGGCATGGTTTCTGCCTCAACTGATGATACTGGAAGCAATATCCACAACCTCATAAATCAGCATCAAGAATTCTTAGAACTTTATGTTCTAAATCCTTTACATTTAATCTTGCGTCCCTCAACCATTATATGATTTCTTCTTCTCTGGCTAATTATTTTACAATTGACAAAATAATTCAAGTATGCTGCAAAGTAATATGTGTTCTGTCAGACAAAGACCCAGCCTTGAAAGACTTTCATTGTTTGTATTTGTTCATTGAAGGTGGAATTTTCATTCTCTTCCTGCACCATTGTGCAGACAGCCTTGTGATGTGTAGAGGTGTATAATTGCACAATAATGAAGAGGCAGCCAGTCATTTTATGTTGCTTACAGTAGATTTCCTAATGATTGCACTATTACATCAGCCAATCTTATATAAATATAAAATTAGATTTGGCATTAGCTTTCTCTCTTTGGGGTCAGTTCCACATGCCTATTATGATGACCATGAAGTAGCACTCATTTTTTATTTTGTGCTATCATAAAGAGATGACCAGATATTTTTGATCAAGTTCAGTCACGATAGGTCAAATGGCTTAATGCACCTTGTACATTAAAGTTAAAGGCCATTCTAGTTCATCAGCGTTGGACCTCAATCCACATGTAGGATTATATTTAGAAGCCATTCTCATGCCTACAGTAACTTTTGAAGTTGTAGAGGTCCATATCAGCTCTGGACCTGGCCATCCTACAAAGCAGTACGGTCTATGAGTCCCAACTAAGCTGCTGGCAATGGATTACAATGACCCCTTTGCAGCTCAATGCTGTTAAAGTTTATTGAACTGCATTTAAAAATATCTTATGTTCAGAGACAATTAAAAAAATAAATTAAAACATGAAATAAGTGAATTTAAAAACATTAACGTTCAGTAAAGGAAAAAACAAAACGATTTATCTGCACTTTTCAATCCAACTTTCGTGTTCGTTTTCTAGGTCTGCACAAAACTATAGAGTCTTCAATTTACAACATAAGTCTTTAATACTTTACTCAATGCTAGCAGCAAGACAAGTCATAAATGGCTGCACACACAGAATCTGACTTCCCACTCACACTGTCTACAGACAAGATAAACTATATACAAAACATCTCCCTGTGCAGCGCCACCTGCTGCAGGGGAGGAGCAACGGGTCCTCGCCACCCCACACAGTCCACCAAACATCGCGTTCCCCATTTCCAGTTTGAACGTCTTCATTTGGCTGGACCTCGCTTCACTCTTTTTTTCCAGCCTTTTTTGCGTTTCACAACTCTTGCTAAAGGCTCAGAATCAACAGAGTTTTCCCCAGTGTTCTTTTTTGAAGAGATATCAGTATTTGCTTTATCTGTATGCTGTTCTTTCTGCTATTGCCTGTAGTTTTTCTCGGCGGTCGTCAGCGTTTTGGATGCGAACGCGATTGGTTCTTCCTTGCCGTTCTGCGTCGTTTGTGAGATTACAGCTCCAGGACCATATGGCGATGCATCAGCGGCCAGCGAGATCTGCTTCGATGGGTCATAGTGGACCAAGTGCATCTTCTTGGCGAGCATCTCCTTCGACCTGGTGAGTGCATGGTCACACTCTTTGGACCAGTGCCATTCGACATCCTGTTTTCACATGTTGTTCAATGGTATGCACAAAGTCGAAAGTGCCGGTATGAACTTGCCATAGTAGTTCACTTTGCCAATGAAGCTTTCAAGCTGCTTCACATTTTCGGCCGTCGGCAATTTCACAATGGCATCCACTCGTTCTTCCGATGGCTTCAGACCACTTGCCGAGATCACATGTCCGAGATATGTGACCTGTTGTCGGAAGAATGCGCACTTGTCCATGCGCAACTTCATGCCGTAGTTGTTCAGTGCTGTACGGCCGGTGACAATTATGTCATCCAGGTAGGCGGCTATGTACGGAATCCCGGCAACGAGATTGTCGACCAGTTTCTGGAAGATGGCCGGCGCTGGTGCCGGTCCAAACCATAATCGGTTGTATCTGAACAGTCCCTTGTGCGTGTTGATCACGAGCAGGTTTTTTGTCTCGTCATCCAGTTCCACTTAGAAATACGTATCGGACATGTCAAATTTCGAGAAGTACTGTCCTCCTTGCAGCTTGACGAACAGCTTGTCCACTCTAGGTGCGGGGTGTTGATCAATGTGAAATTGGGGGTTTACGGTCACTTTGTAGTCGCCACAGATGCGCACCTTGCCACAAGGCTTCTGAACGACAACTATGGGTGTGGCCCATTTTGAATGGTCCACATGGGTGATAATTCCCATTTCTTCAAGACGGCAGAGTTCCTTGTCGACGGCGTCCATCCGACTGAATGGAACTGATCTTGGTTTGAAGAACTTAGGGACGGCATCGTCTTTGAGTATGCTGTGCCTTCATCTTTGTGCAATGTCTGAGTCCAGGTGCGAAAACGGTCGGAAACTGGTCAAGAACCTTCTGCCGGTTGTTCTCGCACTTGCTGACCATGTTGCAATCCGTGGTAGATGACAATGCCATAGTTGATCCATCGTAGACCAAGGCGTTCATGTCAAGATAAAAGCAAGGATCCAGTCGATGGCGCACAGGGATGTACCTTCTTTACCAACGACGATCAGCGGCAACAACTGTGTCATCCCATTACAGGAAACGGCGATCGTGCATTTGCCTTTCTTGTGAATGCGCTGTCATCCATATCCGAAAAGGCGTATATGTTGGCCGGTTTCAGTTTGGGTGATCCGATCCTCTCCCAGATGTCCTGACCCACTAGCGACACCAGTGTCCACCTGGAACTGTTGATAGACGTTCGAGACCCGCAGCAAAATCCTTGGCTTGTCGGTGATCGTAGACACCCCAAGCACTTCAGTAGGAATGGTCTCCGCGATTTGGTCGACTGTGTTTTGCGATTTCTTGCCCTTTCTCAGCTTTCCTACGGATTGACACACTGCCTGGGGATGACCTTTTTGGTAACAGGCATACCAAACGGACTTGATATAAGGGCACTCACGTTGATGTTGAGCAGTCGTGCCGCACTGGTAGCAGGGTTTCGATCTTCCCCCCCCACAGGGGAACGGCTCTTCTGAAACTGTCCCACCTTCTCCGGATTTGCTCTGGGTCGGTCAAGTGATTTCTGGCGTTGCAGAATCTGGCGTTGCGGACAAGTCTGACGAACTGTATGCACTCCTGAGGGACCTTCGACGCTGTTTCGCTGGCCATTTTGTGCAGTTCTTTACTTAGCAGCCCGGCCATCTTAGCACACTGCAGCACATTCTTCAATGAGACGACCGATTCCTTGAAAATCGCCTGCTGGATGAATGCGTGCCTGCAACCCATGACCAGTCTATCCCGCAACGCATTGTCTTGGCACTTTTCGCAGCATTGAGCTTTAAAAGCACATGCCTTTGTCTTTGTGCGAAGTTCGGCAAGAAATTTGACGATCGATTGCCCTTCCTGTTGCACCGTCTGGTAGAAATCAAGGTGAGCTGCTAGGAAATTTCGACTTTCTTCAAAGTGCAGCTGCAAAGCCATTGTGATTTCAGCATATGAAACTTAAGTCACTTCTTCTGGAAGTAAATTTTGAAGCAGTGTAAAAGTTTCTGGAGACATTGATGAACACAAGAGAGCCTTCTTCATCTGGTCAGTCGTAATTGCTATACTTTCAAATTAAAACTCAGCTCACATTAAATACAATGACCACCTTTCTCACTCGGGATCGAAACGATCGAATTGCCGAGAAATGTTAGTTACAGAACTAAAAAAAAAAAATATATATATTCTTTTTTAATCGAAAAATAGGCTCTTCTCTGGGTCTTTGGACGCAATCCGAAATATCCCACTTCTGACACCACTTTCGTGTTCATTTTCTAGGTCTGCACAAAACTTGAGAGTTTTCAATTTACAACAGAAATCTTTAATACTTTACTCAATTCTGGCAGCAAGACAAGTCACAAATGACTGCACACACATAATCTGACTGCCCACTCACACTGTCTACAGACAGGATAAACTATATACAAAACATCTCCATTTGTCCTGCGCCACCTGCTGCACGGGAGGAGCAACGGGTCCTCCCACCCCACAGTCCACCAAACATCACACCAACGTAGCAATGTTGAACAGCAATAGTTATTCCTAGCATAAAGGTTAAGGGCCAAATTCAAAGTGGATCCAACCATCACTCATCTCCACCCTTGATCCAAATGCTGAGTCCATTAGCGGAGCACAAGATCAGATGGACTGGAATCTGATGTCAATCATGTCTCAGACTACCATGCTGGAATAAGCAGAGTGGAGGTCAGGAACACTTTGATCCATGAAGAGCATCTCAGCAGCAATTTGCTCCTCTACTGTAACCATGTACATTTTAGCCCATTGAATTTCTTTCAAGGATGAACAGTTTCTGTTTTTAGCTGTTGCTGAAATCACCTTGTACAAGAAGATCATACAGCAAAGAAATAAGAAACTACAGGGTCGTCTTTTAGATTAGTTATTAACATGTAAGAAGATCAAATGGGAATTATCCAGATTTTAAAAAATCTTTACCAATTTTTTCTAATTCACCAACTTTTTATTTGGCTTTTCCAAAAAATTAGTTGATATCTCAATAAATTAGAAAATGTTGTGATGCACAAGCAGAATTTGAAATAAATGTAATAAGTGAAATTTTACTATAACAAGGTTGGGCGAGAAAGCAATGAATACACTTGCAGGATTTTAATGTTCAGACATGCACATAAACAGCCAGGTTATTCCTGCATTACTCTTAAAACTGTACTCTCTGCATCTTATTGCACAACCTACAGAAAAGATTTGCGTCACTTTTATCATAGTTAAATAATACCCATTGCACCAGCTTTCCAAGCCCATCGTAATCATCCTCATTGTTCACCAGGTATGCAAGTCCTGTAGTGACTCCATATTTTGAAATTGTTCCCAGTTTCCTTTTTCCAAAAAAATTGGTTGTTATCACAATATATTAGAAAAGATTGTAATACACAAGCAGGATTTACCAGTATGTTTCTTTGAGTCTGTTTCCTTGCGTAAATAGGTGGGTTCCATCTTTATTGGTGTTGAGACTGTTGCATCCTGATCACAGATTATTTTTCCTGCTAAATGTAAAAAATATTGATTTTGCAGCCTTTTGCAACATTCATAAAATTGTTTTGTACATTGCATTATGCATAAAGTTCATTTGGGGATTTCCAGAATAATGATAAACTACGAGATATTGGATAAAGAATCATGAAAGCTACGAATTCCTGCATTGTAAGGAACATGTCTTGTTGCTAAATCTATCCCAATGGCTGTGGGACAGACCTTAATGTTATGCTTTCACTATGTAATGCCTCACGGCTGTACTCAACTTGATCCAATTGCCAGTTGTGAATTCAAGCCCTTTTCTGATACTTGACTGTGTAATACGAGGTGAACCATAAACAAATATTGAATAAGTCTTGTACAGTCGGAAATACCACAAATTGGATCAGCTGTGAAATGCTTATTAGATCTAACCATCTGCCATTTTTTGTGTATCTAACAATTGCACTTCAACTGGAAAATTAATTGGGACATTCTAAAAAGATGCAATAAATACGCATGGTCTTTCTTCACTTCTTTCCTCTGTTCCAACAATATACCGTTCAGCAAAAGTCCAGGAAGTGGAATTCCTGCAGGAACCATCTAAAGTTTTCTATTACCCTGAAGGACCATTGAATCATCATATACCATAGAGAGTGCTATTCTGCCCTTCAGGTTTGTGTTGTCCCTCTGCAAAAGAAGTACAGCCAGAACTATTCATCTGCCTTTTCTCCATATGTCCACAAGTACATTTATTTAAATTACTAATTCAGTTCATTTTTGCGACCCACGGTTGATTCTTCTACCATCATTGTCTAAGGAACTGCATTTCAGAGGCTAATTGTTAGCTACAGTATGTAAATAATTTACTTTTGTTTCTTTTATCAACCATGTTAGGTATATGTCTCAGGTTCTTTATCATACCACCATTGGGTGCACTTTGCTTCCTTATATCTATGTAGACCCCTCTTTATTTGAAGCACTTCTAAAGCATTTTGTCAGCTTACTGTGCTAAAGCTATGTCCAGCTTCTTTACCCTTTCCCTACCAAATAATCCCTTATCCTTGAAGTCAAACTAATAAATGTATTTTCCATCCTTTGGTTGGACATAGTGTTCCAGTTAGAGTGAAACTGGCATAAGTGAAATTTTACTAATACAAGGGTGGGCGAGAAGGCAATTAATAAATGTACAGGATTTTAATGTTTAGACCTTCACATAAAAAGCCAGGTCTCTATTCCTGCATCACTCTTAAAACTATTTTCTCTCTATCTTTTTGCATAACCTGCAGGAAAGTATCACTTCCCTTTTATCATAGTTAAATTTTACCCATTCCACTGTCTTTCCAAGTCCATCGTAATCATCCTCATTGTTCACCAGGTATGCAAGTCCTGTAGTGACTCCATATTTTGAAATTGTTCCCAGTTTCCTTTTTCCAAAAAAATTGGTTGTTATCACAATATATTAGAAAAGATTGTAATACACAAGCAGGATTTACCAGTATGTTTCTTTGAGTCTGTTTCCTTGCGTAAATAGGTGGGTTCCATCTTTATTGGTGTTGAGACTGTTGCATCCTGATCACAGATTATTTTTCCTGCTAAATGTAAAAAATATTGATTTTGCAGCCTTTTGCAACATTCATAAAATTGTTTTGTACATTGCATTATGCATAAAGTTCATTTGGGGATTTCCAGAATAATGATAAACTACGAGATATTGGATAAATAATCATGAAAGCTACGAATTCCTGCATTGTAAGGAACATGTCTTGTTGCTAAATCTATCCCAATGGCTGTGGGACAGACCTTAATGTTATGCTTTCACTATGTAATGCCTCAAGGCTGTACTCAACTTGATCCAATTGCCAGTTGTGAATTCAAGCCCTTTTCTGATACTTGACTGTGTAATACGAGGTGAACCATAAACACATATTGAATAAGTCTTGTACAGTCAGAAATACCACAAATTGGATCAGCTGTGAAATGCTTATTAGATCTAACCATCTGCCATTTTTTGTGTATCTAACAATTGAACTTCAACTGGAAAATTAATTGGGACATTCTAAAAAGATGCAATAAATACGCATGGTCTTTCTTCACTTCTTTCCTCTGTTCCAACAATATACCGTTCAGCAAAAGTCCAGGAAGTGGAATTCCTGCAGGAACCATCTAAAGTTTTCTATTACCCTGAAGGACCATTGAATCATCATGTACCATAGAGAGTGCTATTCTGCCCTTCAGGTTTGTGTTGTCCCTCTGCAAAAGAAGTACAGCCAGAACTATTCATCTGCCTTTTCTCCATATGTCCACAAGTACATTTATTTAAATTACTAATTCAGTTCACTTTTGCGACCCACGGTTGATTCTTCTACCATCATTGTCTAAGGAACTGCATTTCAGAGGCTAATTGTTAGCTACAGTAAGTAAAGAATTTACTTTTGTTTCTTTTATCAACCATGTTAGGTATATGTCTCAGGTTCTTTATCATACCACCATTAGGTGCACTTTGCTTCCTTATATCTATGTAGACCCCTCTTTATTTGAAGCACTTCTAAAGCATGTTGTCAGCTTACTGTGCTAAAGCTATAAGTCCAGCTTCTTTTCCCTTTCCCTACCAAATAATCCCTTATCCTTGAAGTCAAACTAATAAATGTATTTTCCATCCTTTGGTTGGACATAGTTTTCCAGTTAGAGTGAAACTGGCATAAGTGAAATTTTACTAATACAAGGGTGGGCGAGAAGGCAATTAATAAATGTACAGGATTTTAATGTTTAGACCTGCACATAAAAAGCCAGGTCTCTATTCCTGCATCACTCTTAAAACTATTTTCTCTCTATCTTTTTGCATAACCTGCAGGAAAGTATCACTTCCCTTTTATCATAGTTAAATTTTACCCATTCCACCGTCTTTCCAAGTCTATCAAAATCATCCTCATTGTTCACCAGTCTTGTGAAGTGATGCCACATTTTGAAATTGTTCCTCGTATAACTAAAACCTAGTTATTAATACAAATTAGGAAAAGCAGTGGTCACAGAATCCCTAAGGCACCGTGTTCCACTTCCTTCCAGCCCAATAAAAACTATTCACTCTGACTTTCTGTTCTTTGTGCCTTAGCCAAATTTTAATCTGTGAAGTCACTGTCCCTTTTATTCCAAGCCCGTCAACTTTGCTGGAGAGTCTGTTGTATATTCCCTGCCTATGGCGTAGGAGGAGGCCATTCAGCCCACTTAGTATGCAAGCTCTCAGAGCAATCAATATCAATCCTATTTCCCCTTTTATTTTCTTGCAAACTCTTCATTCAGACATGCTCAGTAACATTCCCCTGGTTCTCCTGCCACACACCCACACAGAGATAATTTAGTGGCCAATCAACCTAGTAACCAGTACAAACTTGTGATGTTGGAGGAAACTACAGTACCTGGGACCACACGTGGCCACAGGGAGAATGTGTAAACTCCAAAAAGCAGCAATAGGTTAAGATTGAACCTGTTTCACAGGACTTCTAAGGCAATGATGCTAGTGACTGTCCGGCTATTTGGAAATAAACATTCTCATCCCTTTAGTGAAACTGTAGTTGTTCTTTACAAATCCAAACTGATGTCTTTTAATTAATTCATACTTAGTCATGTGAATTTTAATCCTGTCCCCATTAATTGCTTCTAAACATTTTCCAATTTAAACTGCATGGTCTGTATTTGCTCAATTTATCCTTCAACAGTTTTGTGAATCAGTCTTTCCTATGTCATGCCTGTACTGTGATATCTACTTTAAGTAAATTCAGCCCTTCTAGTAGTTCGTTCTTATCAATTTTTAGCTCATCTAATGTGTCCACTTATCCTCTGACTGCAGCAACATCTTCTTCCTTTAAAAAGACAGGTACTCATTTTGTCTTCCAGTCATGACCTCTGGTAATCAGTAGGTCCTTATCACTTCCACTTTTTGTTGCTTGATATGCCCACAGATTATTTTCTGGCTCCCTCTTCAATTGGCTATTAGTCTGCTGAGAATGCTCCCGTACTCCGGCTGTGCCCTTCTTATTTTATTTTCCCTTGGAGCTTTTTATAGGCATCCTATTTCTCATCTGTATTATCAACCTGACATGTGTTAATCAATGTCATGTGTGCAAACATGCCAGAGCTCCAGATCAACCTTCATTTCTGAAATTTGATTCCAATGGACCAAATTTCAAAGACAGAGTACAAAACAGAGTTACTTAAACATACCTGACTTCAGCGTCAGTGACCAAATGAAATATTTAACCCAATTTGGGTTGTAGATTTGCTTCCCACTAAGCACATAAAATCTTTTTAACTTACCCTTTGAAGACCTTTCATTCTTATCATTCTAAACTGCATTCAAACCTATTGCCACAGTGAAACATCATGTTCAGTAAGCCTATATCCTGAGGCTATAACACCATCACCAGTTCTCTGGTTCACAGTCTGCATATTGCTCCACTGAAATTGCGGAATTTCTCCTAGGGAATTAACCCAATATATAATCCAGTTCTTTACAAGACAAGGTCAGTATGGACAAGTTGGGCCAAAGGGCCTGTTTCCATGTTCTTTAGCTCTTTAGCTCTGATGCCGTCCAATTAAAATTAAATTTACCTACTATTCTTTACCTCGTCCAAAAATTAGTGATACATTTTTCTGTATCTGCAAAATTCTTCAATATTTCTGTGCAACATTGAGGTGCTGAGATTATAATATATTCATGTGACTAAAATTTACAGTGTAGAATGAGGGACCTTTCATCCCCATACAGTGCCCTCCATAATGATTGGGACAAAGACCCATCATTTATTTATTTGCCTCTGTACTCCACGATTTGAGATTTGTAATAGAAAAAATCACAGGTGGTTAAAGTGCACATTGTCAGATTTTAATAAAGGCCATTTTGATACATTTCGGTTTCACCATGTAGAAATTACAGCAGTGTTTATACATAGCCCCCCATTTCAGGGCACCATAATGTTTGGGACACAGCAATGTCATGTAAATGAAAGCAGTCATGTTTAGGATTTTGTTGCATATCCTTTGCATGCAATGAATGCTTGAAGTCTATGATTCATGGACATCACCAGTTGCTGGGTGTCTTCTCTGGTGATGCTCTGCCAGGCCTGTATTGTAGCCATCTTTAGCTTATGCTTGTTTTGGGTGCTAGTCCCCGTCAGTTTTCCCTTTAGTATATAAAAGGCATGCTCAATTCGGTTCTGATCAGGTGATTGACTTGGCCATTCAAGAATTGATCATTTTTTAGCTTTGAAAAACTCCTTTGTTGCTTTAGCAGTATGTTTGGGATCATTGTCTTGCTGTAGAATGAACCGCTGGCCAATGAGTTTTGAGGTATTTGTTTGAACTTGAGCAGATAGAATGTGTCTATACACTTCAAAATTCATTATGCTACTACCATCAGCAGTTGTATCAGCAATGAAGATAAGTGAGCCAGTACCCTCAGCAGCCATACATGCCCAGGCCATAACAACCCCACCACTGTGTTTCACAGATGAGGTGGTATGCTTTGGATCTTGGGCAGTTTCTTCTCTCCTCCATAATTTGCTTTTGCCATCACTCTGATATAAGTTAATCTTTGTCTCATCTGTCCAGAAGAACTTTTTCCAGAACTGTGGTTCAGTGTTTCCACTTTGAAGGAAATTACCCGAAATTCAGGAAATTCTGGTTGTCTCCGGGTAATTTTAGGGAAATTGAATAATTTCGGGAAATTTGGGTAAATTTAGGCATCCGGCCCACGAAGGGTATACACACAGGTACCTGAAAGGTAATACACACAGCGCTGCCGGTTTGGCGCTCAAATGTCTAAACATAGCGGTATGGCCACAGCACTATGGGTCACAGACTGTTCGGGAAAATTCCGTATAACAATGAGTCTTTGGAATTCTCTTTCTCAGTGGAAGTTGAGCCTTTGATTATTTTTCAGGCAGTGTTTTTTCTGGATAAGCCTAATGGTGAAAAGTTATCAGTGGGCGGTGAGATTGCAGTTACTTTGGGATTGGCCCTGATCTTGCAGAACGGTGGGTGGGTTCAAGAGGCTGAGAGCGAGAGAGGGAGAGGGGAGGGAGAGTGGGAGGGAGAGAGGGAGAGAGAGGGAGGGAGGGAGGGAGGGAGAGAGGGAATAAGAGAGGGAGGGAGAGAAATAAGGAGGGGGGAGAGAGAGAGGAAGAGAGAGAGGGAGGGAGGGAGGGAGGGAGGGAGGGAGAGAGGGAGAGAGGGAATGAGAGAGGGAGGGAGAGGGGGAGGGAAAGAGAAAGTAGAGAGGGAGGGGGAGAGAGAAGGGGCAGAGAGAGAGGGAGAGAGGGAGAGATGGAGGGAGAGAGGGAGAGAGGGAGAGAGGGAGAGATGGAGGGAGGGAAGGGAGGGAGGGAGAGGGAATGGAGGGAGAGAGGGAGGGAAGGAGGGAGCGAGGGAGGGAGAGAGGGAGGGAGAGGGACGGGAGGGAGAGAGGGAGGGAGTGAGGGAAAGGGGGAGGGAGAGATAGATGGTGAGAGAGGGAGAAGGAGGGAGGGAGAAAGGGAGGGAGGGACTGAGAGGGAGGGAGAGAAAAAAGAATGGGGAGAGAGGGAGGGGGGGGAAGGGGAGGGGGCGAGGGAGGGAGAGAAAGGGGGAGGGGAGAGAGAGAGAGGGAGAGAGAGGGAGAGATGTGGAGGGAGAGGAAGGAAGAAGGATGGAGGGGGAGAGAGAGGGAGGGAGAGGGTGAAAGAGCAGAGACTGAGACACATGAGAGCAGGTTGAAAAACCGAAGACAACGAAAGCTGTTGGAGGCAACAACAGCTGCCTTGCATAACACTGTACAAGTGAGTAACAGAAGCAGGCAGATATGGTGTAGTTACATAGATCTGTTTTGCCTTGTTCTTCTTTGTGTTGTTAACGTGTGCCCGTGGAAAAAAGCCATTAACAAATAGCACGCAGGAAGGATTTTGAAAATGTCAGGAAATACCATAAAATTCCAGGAAATTTGGGATTCTGTTTAAGGAAAAAAAATTTGACGTGTGGAAACACTGCTGTGGTTGCTCTTTTAAGTACTTCTTGTCAAACTGTAACCTGGCCATCCTATTTTTGCAGCTAACCAGTGGTTTGCATCTTGTAATGTAGTCTCTGTATTTTTGTTCAAGAAGTCTTCGTGTGCTCAAGGAATGTGCTGAGGAGTTAGCAGATGTGCTAACAGACATCTTTAACATCTCCCTTAGTCAAGCCATTGTCCCCACATGCCTCAAAACTGCCACGATAATCCCCATAGCGAAGAAACCAGTGGTTGCCTGCCTAAATGACTACCGCCCTGTCGCCCTGACCCCAATAATAATGAAGTGTTTTGAACGCCTGGTGAAACCCCACATTACTGCCAGCCTCCCCCCATCGCTAGACCCCCTCCAGTGTGCCTATCGCCCCAACCGTTCTACAGAGGATGCCATCTCTACCACGCTGCACACAGTACTCACGCATCTGGAAAACAAAAACACATACACCAGAATCCTGTACATTGACTTCAGCTCAGCGTTTAACACCATCATCCCACAGAGACTTGTGGAGAAACTAACCCTGCTGGGCCCCAACACCACCCTGTGTCACTTGATCTTGGACTTTCTGACAGAGAGACCGCAGTCAGTCCGTGTTGGCAAGAACACTTCAGGCTCGATCACGCTGAGCACCGGCTCCCCTCAAGGCTGTGTGCTCAGCCCGCTGTTGTTCACATTGCTCACACATGACTGTGCTGCCAGATTCAGGGACAATAAGATCATAAAATTCGCGGATGACACAACAGTGGTGTGACTCATCAGCGGAGATGACGAATCAATGTACAGGGAGGAAGTGGAACAACTAGTGGACTGGTGCGGCAAAAACAATCTAGAATTAAATGTCGACAAAACGAAGGAGATGGTTGTCGACTTCAGGAGGGCGCAGCCAAAGCATACACCCCTCAACATCAGTGGCACCACAGTGGAGAGAGTGGAGAGCATAAAGTTCCTCGGTGTGCAAATTACAGACAGCCTCACCTGGTCCAGGAACACCACTGGGACCGTCAAACGGGCCCATCAGCGACTGCACTTCCTGAGGAAACTAAAAACAGGCCTCACTCCCCACCAACATCCTCAGGACTTTCTACAGGGGTACGGTGGAGTCTGTACTCACGTACTGTATAAATACATGGTACTCCACCTGCAACTGCTCGGACAGGAAGGCTCTGCAGAGGGTAGTGAGGGGAGCAGAGAGGATCATTGGCGTCTCCCTACCCTCGGTACAAGAACTGTTCCAGAGCTGCTGTCTGAAAAAAGCTCAGAGAATTGCTAAGGACAAACTGCACCCCCTCCACATACACCTGGATCTCCTGCCATCAGGCAAGAGATATCGAAGCATCAAAGCCCGGACTACAAGACTGCTAAACAGCTTCCTACCGCAGGCTGTGAGGCTGCTAAACAGTCACTCTGTACTCACAGTCACTTGATTCTGCGGCTGGCACGGACACTTTAATAACTGGCACGGACACTTTAATAACTGGCACTGGCCACTCAAATCAGCTGCCCCGGACATTTTTATGATTGGTTTATTGTATTTTAACATTGTGTTTTACCTGCTTTTAACTATTTATACTGTTCCATCAGGGACTGGATTGTTTTTAGTGTTATTATGTTTGAAATGTTTTAAATTTCATGTGCGATGCTCCGCTATTCCCTGGGAAACGTCTTTTCATTTTGCACTGTACAACTGTTGCTTGCAAGATGACAATAAAGGTTGATTTATTCTGCGGACACTGGTCATTGACAAATCCACACCTGACTCCTGAAGAGTGTTTCTGATCTGCTGGACAGGTGTTTGGGGATTTTTCTTTATTATAAAGAGAATTCTTCTGTCATCAGCTGTGGAGGTCTTCCTTGGCTTGCCAGTCCCTTTGCGATTAGTAAGCTCACCAGTGCTCTCTTTCTTCTTAATGATGTTCCAAACAGTTGATTTTAGTAAGTCTAAGGTTTGGCTCATGTCTCTAACAGTTTTATTCTTGATTTTCAGTCTCATAACGGCTACTTTGGCTTTCATTGGCACAACTTAAATCCTCATGTTGATAATTGATAAACAGCAATAAATGTGTCCAAAGATGATGGAAAGACTGGAGGGCAGATTAGGTGCTGTGAGCTCGGTTATACCTGCATTAGGGAGGCATTTAAACACACCTGAGCAATTACAAATACCTGTGAAGCCATGTGTCCCAAATATTATGGTGCCCTGAAATGGGGGGGGGGGGGGGGGGGGGGGGGGCGGGACTATGTATAAACACAGCTGTAATTTCTAAATGTATAAAAATACCCTTTAATAAAATCTGACAATGTGCACTTTAACCACATGTGATTTTTTGTCTATTACAAATCTCAAATTGTGGAGTACAGAGGCAAATAAATAAATGATGGGTCTTTGTCCCAAACATTATGAAGGGCACTGTATGTCATTGGTAGCTATTTTCTAGGACATTGCAAATCTAGTATTACCGATTTAATCATTTCAATCATATTTTAATTTAATTTTCTTCAAATACTTATCATTTTTCTTTGAAGCCTGCAAATATGTCCTTTTCAGCAATTCCCTGCGGCAAAGAATTCCGCAGACCAGCAAACCTTAAAGTAAATATATTTCTCCAAATCTCTCTCCTCACTGAATCAGTGATCGTTTTAAACTGATGACTTCTCGTCACTGGCATGCTAATCAGTTAGCTCAGGAATAAACAACCACAAAATTGTGCCATATCCAAAATGAGAACCATCAAAATAATGTTATTTCCTCTCTTTAGGTGTCAAATCTAGATGTGGGCAATCCAGACCTCAGTGGCATATTGCAGTTGTATTATCGTACGAGTAAAATAATCCTGCATAATGAATAGGGCGGTATTGTGGTGCTGGTAGAATTGCTGCCTTACAACCCTAGACCTGGGTTTGATACCGACTATGAGTGCTGTCTGTATGGAGTTTGTACGTTCTCCCCGTGGCCTGTGTGGGTTTCCTCCGGGAACTCCGGTTTCCTCCCACGTTCCAGATGTACAGGTTTGTAGGCAAATTGGCATGATAAATTTGTAGATTGTCCCTAGTGTGTGTACGATAGTGTTCGTGTTCGGGGATCGCTGGTCGGCGCAGACTCAGTGGGCCGAAGGGCCTGTTTCCGCGCTGTATATGTAAATTAAATTAAACTAAAAAAGACCACTTACACCCCAGTCATCCCTTCTTTTCCTCTCTCCTGTCATGCATAAGATACAAAAGCTTGTATCGCCCGATTCGGGAACAGTCTCAGTGTAGTCCTTATCTTTCAACCTACCTCATTGGCGACCTTGAACTTTTTTTCTATAACTAACGCAAAAATGCTGTAACACTGTATTCAGTACTCTGGTGCTCTCTTTGCACTGTCTGTTGTACTTGTGTTTGGCTTAATTATGCTCATGTGCAGTATGGAGAGCACACAGACATTGCTTTTGGTGGCATCTCAGTGCATGTAACATTAATGATAAATTAATACCCCCCAATAACAATCCCTAGCACTGCAGAATTTATCCAGCTTCTCCTTTCCAGCTCAACTATTCTGCCGTGATATCAATTTTCACATCTTTTTCATATTTTAGATTTATTTTCTCATCTGCCAACTCAAAACCTCATGAGAATGTATTTAAAAAAAATAATACTTACTTTTCAGATTTTTTTTTCTTTGCTCACTCTTCACGATCGATTTCTTCTTTTCTGGAATAACCACCTGCTCAGAAAGATTTTTCATCTGTAAACTCTCTGACATCTGAGTGCTGGTTTGTTTCTTCTCTGCGAGCTTTGTTTCTGCAATTACTTTCTTGACTTCCTTTTCTGGTGTTACTTTTAAATCAAAGGGAGACATTTCAATGAATGGCCCTGAAACTGTAACGTATATTGCAATAATATATACAAAATCAAAAATTTGGTCTTGAAAGCTCATTCACATAGTCATACAAGATGGACAACAAACCCTTCAGCCCAACTTGTCCATGACAACAATGATGCCCCATCTAAGCTAGTCCCATTTTCCACATTCGACTCATCTTCCACTAAATCTATGTAGCTGTCCAGATGTATTTTCAATGCTGTTATTATACCTCCCTCATGCACTTCCTATAGCAGGTTGTTCTATAGATGTAGCGCCCACTGTGTGGAAAAAGTTGCTCCTATTAAAAGCTGTTCCTATTAAATCTGTTCTTTCTCACCTTAAATTTATATCCTCTGGTTTTTGATTCCCTGACTCTGGGGGAACAAAGACTGTGTGCATTCACTCTATTGATGACCATCACAATAGTGTATACCTTTATAAGATCGCTCATCAGTCTTATAAGAGTAAAGTCCTAGTCTTCTGCCCAACCTATCCCAAAACTTGCTTATTGTGCCCTATGTGAAGAACATGCTTAGTTTTAGTACAAGCAAATCAGCAAAACACTTTGCTTCTCATGCACATTACCAGCATTTCTGTATAGGGGGTCTCTCAGCACGTGATATGCAGTGCGAGTGAATAACTGAAATTTCCATTTATACTCATTTTGATGATCAATGATAAAATTCCTGATTTTTAATTTCTGATTAGAAAACTGCAAGAGCCAGTCAAAAAAGAGGTTTTAATAGCAGCCCCATGCATAGGACCTGCATTTTTAAATTCAACAATCATCCATTTTTTGCTCTGTTCAAGTCAGGTTCAGATAGGGGAAATTATTTTGAAATCAACCACACAACTCGTTTTCAGAATTATTGGTAGATGCCAAGCAATGGGCAATATCGTGTTCGATTGCACTTACTTATACAATATACTTACTTGCACTCTGACCTTTTATAAAATTTGGAAAATATTTCAAAAATGTTGCAATATAATTCATTCTGATAGAAAAGATCTAGAAACTTCATCATTTGTGTTTGCTAATGTATTTGTCAATGTTTCACTTTAATGCAGGCAATTTTATGAAATGGTGATTTTAATTGAACATTAATGAAAAGAGACAACTAAAACTTCACATAGAAACATAGAAACATAGAAATTAGGTGCAGGAGTAGGCCATTCGGCCCTTCGAGCCTGCACCGCCATTCAATATGATCATGGCTGATCATCCAACTCAGTATCCCGTACCTGCCTTCTCTCCATACCCTCTGATCCCCTTAGCCACAAGGGCCACATCTAACTCCCTCTTAAATATAGCCAATGAACTGGCCTCGACTACCCTCTGTGGCAGGGAGTTCCAGAGATTCACCACTCTCTGTGTGAAAAAAGTTCTTCTCATCTCGGTTTTAAAGGATTTCCCCCTTATCCTTAAGCTGTGACCCCTTGTCCTGGACTTCCCCAACATCGGAAGCAATCTTCCTGCATCTAGCCTGTCCAACCCCTTAAGAATTTTGTAAGTTTCTATAAGATCCCCTCTCAATCTCCTAAATTCTAGAGAGTATAAACCAAGTCTATCCAGTCTTTCTTCATAAGACAGTCCTGACATCCCAGGAATCAGTCTGGTGAACCTACTCTGCACTCCCTCTATGGCAATAATGTCCTTCCTCAGATTTGGAGACCAGAACTGTACGCAATACTCCAGGTGTGGTCTCACCAAGACCCTGTACAACTGCAGTAGAACCTCCCTGCTCCTATACTCAAATCCTTTTGCTATGAAAGCTAACATACCATTCGCTTTCTTCACTGCCTGCTGCACCTGCATGCCCACTTTCAATGACTGGTGTACCATGACACCCAGGTCTCGCTGCATCTCCCCTTTTCCTAGTCGGCCACCATTTAGATAATAGTTACTGTTTAAGAAGGAGCTGCAGATGCTGGAAATTCGAAGGTTGACAAAAGTGCTGGAGAAACTCAGCGGGTGCAGCAGCATCTATGGAGCGAAGGAAATAGGCAACGTTTCGGGCCAAAACCCTTCTTCAGACTGGTGTAGGGTGGAGGGGCGGGAAGAAGAAAGGAAAGCTGTCTTCGGAGGGAGGAGGAGAACTCATAGTTACGTTTGAGTTCCTGTGAGAGGTGGGATGTTTTATTGCAACCTCTAGATCAGGCTGCTGTTGGCCAATATTTTCAGGCATCCCAAAGGGAGATCAATACCATAGCCAATATCTCTACACTTATAACTGTGTGTGAATATAGTATATGTAATTGCATGATAGAGCGATGATGTATGTAAGCATGCATGTATGTCCAGAGGTAGATGGAGTTGAATAAATAATTTAGCTTAGTCAAGTGGGACTGAAATCAAGTGGATGAATCTATTAAACGATATATGTCAACACAACAGCTTCAACAATTATGAGATCATGCAATGTGAGTTTATTTAATTAAACGTTAAATATATAGAATCTCACGTGATCTTGCAAGTAAAACTACAACGGCAAAAGCTTGTATCGCCCGATTCGGGAACAGTCTCAGTGTAGTCCTTATCTTTCAACCTACCTCATTGGCGACCTTGAACATTTTTTCTATAACTAACGCAAAAATGCTGTAACACTGTATTCAGTACTCTGGTGCTCTCTTTGCACTGTCTGTTGAACTTGTGTTTGTCTTAATTATGCTCATGTGCAGTATGATTTGACTGGAGAGCACACAGACATTGCTTTTGGTGGCATCTCAGTGCATGTAACATTAATGATAAATTAATACCCCCCAATAACAATCCCTAGCACTGCAGAATTTATCCAGCTTCTCCTTTCCAGCTCAACTATTCTGCCGTGATATCAATTTTCACATCTTTTTCATATTTTAGATTTATTTTCTCATCTGCCAACTCAAAACCTCATGAGAATGTATTTAAAAAAAATAATACTTACTTTTCAGATTTTTTTTTCTTTGCTCACTCTTCACGATCGATTTCTTCTTTTCTGGAATAACCACCTGCTCAGAAAGATTTTTCATCTGTAAACTCTCTGACATCTGAGTGCTGGTTTGTTTCTTCTCTGCGAGCTTTGTTTCTGCAATTACTTTCTTGACTTCCTTTTCTGGTGTTACTTTTAAATCAAAGGGAGACATTTCAATGAATGGCCCTGAAACTGTAACGTATATTGCAATAATATATACAAAATCAAAAATTTGGTCTTGAAAGCTCATTCACATAGTCATACAAGATGGACAACAAACCCTTCAGCCCAACTTGTCCATGACAACAATGATGCCCCATCTAAGCTAGTCCCATTTTCCACATTCGACTCATCTTCCACTAAATCTATGTAGCTGTCCAGATGTATTTTCAATGCTGTTATTATACCTCCCTCATGCACTTCCTATAGCAGTTTGTTCTATAGATGTAGCGCCCACTGTGTGGAAAAAGTTGCTCCTATTAAAAGCTGTTCCTATTAAATCTGTTCTTTCTCACCTTAAATTTATATCCTCTGGTTTTTGATTCCCTGACTCTGGGGGAACAAAGACTGTGTGCATTCACTCTATTGATGACCATCACAATAGTGTACACCTTTTTATAAGATCGCTCATCAGTCTTATAAGAGTAAAGTCCTAGTCTTCTGCCCAACCTATCCCAAAACTTGCTTATTGTGCCCTATGTGAAGAACATGCTTAATTTTAGTACAAGCAAATCAGCAAAACACTTTGCTTCTCATGCACATTACCAGCATTTCTGTATAGGGGGTCTCTCAGCACGTGATATGCAGTGCGAGTGAATAACTGAAATTTCCATTTATACTCATTTTGATGATCAATGATAAAATTCCTGATTTTTAATTTCTGATTAGAAAACTGCAAGAGCCAGTCAAAAAAGAGGTTTTAATAGCAGCCCCATGCATAGGACCTGCATTTTTAAATTCAACAATCAACCATTTTTTGCTCTGTTCAAGTCAGGTTCAGATAGGGGAAATTATTTTGAAATCAACCACACAACTCGTTTTCAGAATTATTGGTAGATGCCAAGCACTTATAACTGTGTGTGAATATAGTATATGTAATTGCATGATAGAGCGATGATGTATGTAAGCATGCATGTATGTCCAGAGGTAGATGGAGTTGAATAAATAATTTAGCTTAGTCAAGTGGGACTGAAATCAAGTGGATAAATCTATTAAACGATATATGTCAACACAACAGCTTCAACAATTATGACATCATGCAATGTGAGTTTATTTAATTAAACGTTAAATATATAGAATCTCACGTGATCTTGCAAGTAAAACTACAACGGCCCTGAAGATGACCTTGTTAAATGAAAAAGATTTTCATTCAGTGCAAAATATTAAAGCAGATTACAATTAGAATGGTTGCAAAGACGAGATTTGCAATGGAAATCCAAACCCCATCAGTTTGGCTGATTAATGTAGTCAGCCATAACCTGTGTAATTGGTACAGATTGTCATTACAGATTTAATCCACTGCATGGATGTCAATATAAAATTGTAAAACATTGTAATTGTCAGAAGAACACATATCCTCTGCATTCAGATCTAAAGCCAAAGTGGATAATTAAAGCTAGTAATGTGCTTTCTTCATATATATGTTTTTACACATCAACAAGAAGAGGTCAATGTTTTATTGTCATATGTCCCAGATAGGACAATTAAATTCTTACTTGCTGCAGCATAACAGAATATGTGAACATAGTACATAACGGGAGAAAAAAAGTTCAGTGTGTATATATACATATGCACATATATATGTATGTTAGTAAAACCAATAGGAACTTAGCTTACGTGGTGGAAAGCAAAATAACTTCAAATCAAAAGCACGGATAAATGGTCAGTGCAATGGTATAGCAGCAGATTGTTTAATTATGGGAAATATTACCCATTAAAGAAGTTCAGCCATGCACCACTAATGAAGAATACAGCAATCTGGAAAGCATTCAGGCAAAATATTGAAGGCTACAGGCTGAATGAAATGCTCAGTACATCACAAAGACATCAGATAGAAATACTAAAATATTGTAACTGACATTGTAATCAAATGGCATTGGGCAGGAACTGGCTCAGAAAGTTGAAACCAGACTGGAGAGAACTGCTCGACGCTGATTTTCAGAATCAGCGGATATATTATTGGCGAGATGTGCGACCAAGTTCGAGAATGATAATGATTATGACAGATTAAAAGACAAGGATAGGAAATGTGTGGAGGCTTTGGAGAGGATGCTGAAGAGGTTCACCAAGATGCTCCCTGGTTTGGAGTTTGGTATTAGTTATAAGGAAAGGTTGGGCAAACTTGGATTATTTTGTCTGAGGGGTGACCAGATGGAAGTTTATAAAATTATATGAGAAACCTAGACTGGGTAGCTGGTCAGATTATTTTTCCCAGGGTGGAAATAACAAACACTAGAAGGCATAAGGTTAAGGGTGAGAGGGAAAATATTTAAAGGAGATAGGCGAAGTAAATGCTTTTTTACATGGGGAATGGTAGGTGCCTGGAACATACTGCCAGGGGAGGTGGTAGAACACAACATTTAAGAAGCAATGTAGACAGACACATGAACAAGCAGCAAATAAACATATACAGATTGCGAACAAGCAGACCGGTCTAGTTTTAATTTGCATTATGATTGGCACAGATATGGTGGGTCAAAGGGCCTGTTCCTGTTCTGTACTGTTCTATGTTCTAGATATTTTAGAGTATATATTCAAAGGCAGATATAAAATATTACTTTGCAAGGAAGGCAGTGACACAGCGGTAGAGTTGCTGCCTTACAGCGCTTGCAGCACCTGAGACCTGGGTTCTATCCCGACTATGGGTACTGTCTGCACGGAGTTTGCACGTTCTCCCCGTGACCGCATGGGTTTTTTTCCGAGATCTTTGGTTTCCTCCCACACTCCAAAGACGTACAAGCATGTAGGTAAATTGGCTTGGTATAAGTGTAAATTGTCCCTAGTGTGTGTAGGATCGTGTTAATGTGTGGATCGCTGGTTGGTGTGGACTCGGTGGGCTGAAGGGCCTGTTTCCCTCGCTGTATCTCTAAACTAAACTAAAGTGGACAAAAGGTTGATAAATTTAGATTACAATGAAATTCTGGTTAGATTATAATGAATGGGTAATACCAACTATTGTAGCGCTGAAGCAGATGTGGTTGTAAAACTATACAGAAAATACAAGGTGAAACCGAAGAAAGCACTTGACAAAGCAGTTGAGTCAGAAGTATTTAACAAATGAGAAAAATGTCTTTGCTTCAACATAAAATTATATTATAGTACAAAATAATCACTGTAAATGTCTCTTGGACAAAATAGTAGACTGCATAGATTGGTTTCTAGGCAACCATGATAATGTACCAGAAGTTGCAAATGCCTAAGAAGAACATTTTCAAATACTAAAGAAATGCTCAGATGACAATGTAAATACAATGTAAAGTTCAAAAGATATTTATACAGAAAGTAGTTTATGTTAAAATAATGCCAGTGGATTGAAATAAAAAAGTAGCAACAATTGTGAAGGTGGAAGGTGAAGAAACCCAGAAGCATTGCTGAGGTTAGATTGTTTTTAAGGTAGAGTACGAAGTGCTGGCAGACCAGGCAGCATCACTATAGGACATGGATAGGTGACATTTCAGTTTGGGACCCTTCTTTAGATTGATCAGTGTCACCTATCCTTGTTCTCCAGAGATGCGGCTCGACACGCTCAGTTTCTCCAGCACTTTGTGTTCCACACAAGCTTTCAACGTCTGCACTTCCTGGACTCAACTTAGATAATTTCTAGAATGGTCCAATAGTGTGCCATCCTTTTGTAAGATCTTGAACAACACTAATGCCATTTCATCAATGTCCGCTTCTGGACAATAAGAAATGAATTGAAGGAAAGAATATGACAAATGATTTATTTTAAAAGAACATGGAAAATGTGTCTTTACTTCTTCATTATGAAACATATGTGAAGCTTTCCACTATGAAGCAGGAGCTGAAATTAGTCACAGATGACATTCAAGAGAAAGCAATTGCATTGGCATTACTGATATTGACAAAAAAAGGAAAAAAATACTCAAGTTGATAAAGAGTCGCAGTATGAAAGGTTTCATCATCTCCTTTTGGACAGACATTTTACCTCAGTCACAGATCATAAACCTTCATTAGCAACTCTCGGTCCTAAATCAGTAATTCTGACAATCAGTAATTCAAACCTGGTGGAGTTTGCAGAGATGGGCCATTTTTTGGTCATAACACAAATATAGAAGCTACAAACAAAATGGAATTGCAGTTGTCAGTCACAGGATCTTAAAGCATGGGTTTTACATTGAAAGTAGTGCAAGATATTTTCCAGTTACAGCATGAAGGATCAGCAAAAAGAGCGGAAAAATACAATTCTAGAAATAGGTCAGTGAAAAATCATTAAAAACATAGACTGAACCAGTCAAATGTCCAGATGAAGACACCAACAATACGAGTTGTTGACAAAGTTGTGTTAAATGGGGTACGAGACAGATTTTCAAATAACCTCAAAGTGAACATTTAGGAATTAAGAGCATCAAGACAAAAGTCAGGGTTTTACCTGTTACCTCGAACTGACAGAGATATTGAGGAAATAATTGAGAAATATATTTATTTTTCAGAATTGTACACCTAACTAGTGGAGTTGGAAATAGCCAATGTGACCTTTACAAAAAGTACATATTGATTATTTTTAGAAAGAGATTGATGGCTCTTTAGTACTCAAACATATGGACTCAAAATGGATTGAGGCAAAACTTGACAGATCTTCTAATACAAAAGAGTACTTTGGAAAAAAAGATATCTATTTTCTTGTATCACAGTTCACCAGAAGAGATAATTTTAGACAAGAAGCCTTGCTTTGATTCTTTTTATGGGTGAAGATTTTATGAAAAATGATGGTGTTAAGCACAACTTTATATCATCCAGAATAAGTGATGTGACTTTATGACAATTATTAAAAGAACACTGAAGAAATCAATGTAAGAATGCCAGAAATTGATAAGGAAATATCAGTTGGTAGACTTCTACCTTAATCACAGAACAAAACGTTCTATAGCAGTTATACACCTAATGAATTACTCATTCTAAAAGACTCAGTTGAGTTTTGTTCAAGCTAATCTTGACTGAATGCAGGAAATAAAAGCAGGACTAGCAACTTGGCTCCTGTCGATTTGCCATTCAATTAGATCATAGCTAATCATATACCCTCTGTGTCATTTTCCTGCATTCACTGTACATCCATTGAATGCCTTAGTATCCCACAATCTATACATGAGGCAGAAAAGAACAAAGAACTCCAAGAATCAAGAATCAAGAGAGTTTATTGTCATGTGTCCCAGATAGGACAATGAAATTCTTGCTTTGCTTCAGCACAACAGAATATAGTAGGCATGAATACAGAACAGATCAGTGTGTCCATATACCATTGAATATATATAAACATACATAAATAAATAAACAGATAAAGTGCAATGGGCTATTAATGTTCAGAGTTTCGTTTGAGTTGAGTTTAATAGCCTGATGGCTGTGGGGAAGTAGCTATTCCTAAACCTGGATGTTGCAGATTTAAGGCTCCTGTACCTTCTACCTGAAGGTAGTGGGTAGATGAATGTGTGGCCAGGATGGTGTGGGTCCTTGATGATGCCCCCAGCCTCTTTGAGGCAGCGACTGCGATAGATCCCCTCGATGGTAGGGAAGTCCGAGCCGATGATGGACTGGGCAGTGTTTACGACTTTTTGCAGCCTTTTCCGCTCCTGGGCGCTCAAGTTGCCGAACCAAGCCATGATGCAACCGGTCAGCATGCTCTCTACTGTGCACCTGTAGAAGTTCGAGAGAGTCCTCCTTGACATACCGACTCTCCGTAATCTTCTCAGGAAGTAGAGGCACTGATGTGCTTTCTTTATGATTGCATCAGTGTTCTCGGACCAGGAGAGATCTTCAGAGATGCGCACGCCCAGGAATTTGAAGCTCTTGACCCTTTCCACAATTGACCCATTGATATAAACGGAACTGTAGGTCCCCATTCTACCCCTTCTAAAGTCCACAATCAGTTCCTTGGTTTTGCTGGTGTTGAGAGCCAGGTTATTGTGCTGGCACCATTTGGTCAGTCGGTCGATCTCTCCTCTATACTCTGACTCATCTCCATCAGTGATAAGTCCCACAACAGTGGTGTCGTCAGTGAACTTGATGATGGAGTTTGCACTATGACCGGCTACACAGTCATGAGTATAGAGTGAGTACAGCAGAGGGCTGAGCACGCAGCCTTGAGGTGCTCTCGTGCTGATTGTTATCGAGGCTGACACATTTCCACCAATACGAACAGACTGTGGTCTGTGAATGAGGAAGTCAGGGATCCAATTGCAGAGGGATGCGCAGAGACCCAGTTCTGCGAGCTTGGTAACCAGCTTGGAGGGGATGATTGTATTAAACAGCATGATGAAAGATTTCCACGAGTACAAATAATGTCATACACAAGAAAGGGCAGATGCTGGTTGACAAAAAATGAACACACAGTGCTGGAATATCACAAAGACGCCGCAGAATTTTGGAAACGTCATCCCGTCACCCATTCCTTCTCTCCAGAGATGCTGCCTGTCCCGCTGAGTTAAAGAGTGCCCACGGTAGACTCACGAGTCACTACGGTAAACTCACGGGCTACTACGTTCTTACAACGAGTTTAAAAGTTTAACATTTTTACTTCAAGAATAAATTTGACTCGTGGAAATCTTTCATCATGTTGAAAGATTTTCACGAGTTAACAAGTTTCCCGAGTACCTGCCGTTAGCGTTACGAGTTCCGACGTTCCCGCTACGTTAATTCTACGTGATTACCACGAGTTCGATTTGTTTTAAACTCGGGATCACTCGTGGGTGGACTCGCACCGTGAGACAGGGGTTTTAGTAATAGTATGATGCACATACATCGGAAAAAGAAGCACAGAAGCAACTGATGGTTGAATAACAAAACATTGACTTCTTGATAATGATATTGATGTTACTTTAGCAGCAGATGCAGACAGGTTCATGGACTCTAGATTAAAATCAATATAGTGTTATACTATATATGCTGTTTTAGTGAAGCTAATTAATTTCAAGATTCATGTAGCACACTACTTTGTTATTTGCTTGCCTTTGTTCTGAAATGGTTGCGGGCAATTTGTCTTTAATAAACTGCTATAACATTGTCTCACACAAAGAGTCAATCACTTTGGACTGAGATAAGGAAAACAATCTTTCTTCAAAGGGCTATGAATCTTAGGAATTCTTTTCCATCAGGAACTGGACATGCTCAATCATTGAATACACTCAATACTAAGATCAAACACAAAGGGATCAAGAGATATGGGGATTGGACAGGAAAGTAATAATCTTATTGATTGTCAGAACAGACTCAAGAGCCAGTATGGACTAATCCAGCTTCGCTTTGTGCTCACATCAAAGGCTCAGGTGGACGTAGACCTTGGTAAGAAATGCCACACTATCCTACAGTTTCTACTGGCTGATGGAATAAAAAGTACTGAATATTTAAGCAGGATGCCAAGTTTTCAAAAAGTAGAGAAGGTTAATGGAAAAAAAATTAGGAACAAATTAAAATGAAATACCCAATGAAAATATAAAGCAGAAAGAATGGAAGATATTTGATTTTTCATGTAGCGAGGCAAGTGAGATGCAAATAATCTTCTATGAATTAAAGACACTTAATATTCCAGTGGATTGAGATGAAGAATGGCAATTTGGTAGTTAAGTTTCTGAACTAGCAGTCAGAATTCCATTGTGTGTTTGAATCCTAGAAAGGCAGCAGGGCATTTAAAATAATTAAATCAATTGAGAATATTTCAAAACAGCTAGTCTAAAAAATTCTAACCATGAAAACTGCTGGATTGTCATGGAACTAATAACCTGTTTCATAAATGACCTGCAGGGAAAGAAACTCAGCATTCCGAGCCAGTCTGGCCAATAGATGTCTCCTGTTGCACCAGTGAGGGTGATTCTTAACGGCCTCCACAGTTCAGGGGCAATTAGGGACGGACAATAAATATTGTCAAAGCCGGCCAAGTCCAGCATCTGTGGTTGAATAAAACAAAATGCAAGCTAGAAGACCCTAGGAGTAAATTATACGGATGTAGATTGTTTTAAAGTTTGGATGCAAAGTTGCTTTGCAAGAATCAGACACTATTTATGATTGTATTTGTATTCTGTGGGAAGTATCAGCGTTAAGCAGATATCAAGTGAGAATCAAGACAGCGGTGGTCAAATGCCTTCTTGTAAATCTTGATCTGAATGTCCAGGGAAGTTGAGTCTGTGAATATTGTAAATACTCAGCATTCAGCGAAAGAACCAAAGTTAAATAGAAATGGCACGAGGCCTTCTGATGTTGAATGTATGTGCTGGGAATGGACATCCGTGTTAAAGATGTGGACGCTATCAGGCAAATAGGACATCACAGTGGCACAGTGGTAGAACTGCTTCCCCACAACACACAGTGACCCCGGTTCAATACTGACTCCAGGTGCTGTCTGTGCGGAGTGTGTACGTTCTCCCCGGCACAGCGTAGGTTTCCTTCAGGTGCTCCCGTTTCCTCCCATATTCTAAATACGTGCGGGTTTGTGGGTTCATTATAAATTTCCCCTAGTGTGTAAAATGTGAAAATGGGATAACATAGAACTAGAGTGAACAGATGATCACTGGCCGGCGTGCACTCAATGAGCCGAGGGGCCTTTTTCCACACGTTATCTCCGAGTCTCTGTAAATAATAGCATGCATGAGTACATCAAATAGTGTAAAAGATAAATAAACAGAATGCAGAATAGAGTATGCAGTATAGCTATAGTATAGCCTTGCAACTGTTACCATGTAGTCCAGTTCAACCTGTGGGCCATGCTCATCCTTCATGGAAAGTCTGCTTTGGCGGACCAGGCTGAAGAGATCTTTATGAACCAGAATACCTGGAGGAAACCCATGCAGTGACAGGGAAATCATGCAAACTTTACACAGACAGCATCTGGGGTCAGAATCAAACCTGGGTCTCAGGCACTGTGAGACAGCAGCTCTACCAGCTGCACCACTGTGCTGCCTTAAGTCATGAGTTGACTGCAAATTGTGGAATTATTCGCTGGAACAACCCCATGGAACGTCATGGTATAATTTCACTCAGGCTAATAATCAAATGCTCATCATAACATTCTGTTTCCTGACCCTAAACAATTTTCTTTTCTATGTAGCCTTTTATTTTATTCCATACCTTCAATCTTGCTGTGAAGTTCATCATGTGGTGTTTAGGATGTTCGCTCGTTCATCTCTTCAGTTATTTGATTTTTTTTTAACCAATCTATAAGTTAATTCATATTTATCCATGTGACTGTTAATGTCCTTAAATATTACTATTTTCCATATGGCATGGGAACACCATGGTAACAGGCCTTTCGGCCCACCGAGTCCACACTGACCATCCATCACCTATTCACAATAGTTCCATGTTATCCAACTTTTTCATCCACTCCCTACATACTAAGGACAATTTTGAGGCCAATTAACTAACAAACCCACACGTCTTTCGGATGTGAGAGGAAACCGGAGCAACCGGAGGAACTTGCAAAATCCTCACAGACAGCACCCGAGGTCAGGATTGAACACGGTCTCTGGTGTTGTGAGACATGAGCTCTACCAGCTGTGTCATTGTGCCACAGTTATGATGAGAATCTCCATAATCTCACTCTTACTTTCTTCAGCAACGGGATGTGTTCTATCTGTCTGGTGATATAAGCCTTAAGTAAAACCTGTCTTTCCCGTGACTCCTCATTATTTTACCCTTTTACAATAACTGTGACGGCAGATGTATC